>NC_092709.1:333408251-333712971 GCF_047496885.1 Scyliorhinus torazame
CCCTGTGCAGGGAAATTGTCCAATGAAGTTTGAACTTCTGGGCAATTGCTGGGTAATTCTTACATGTGGAATTTTCTCAGGAGCACCTTTGGGTACCCAGCACTTCTGCCACCCCAGAACTCAGAAGCCATGTGCGAGTATCAGTATAATAATAATCTTTATTGTCACTTACATTAACACTGCAATGAAGTTGCTGTGAAAAGCCCCTAGTTGCCCCTAGTTGCCACATTCCACCGCCTGTTCGGGTTCACAGAGGGAGAATTCAGAATGTCCAAATTACCTAACAGCACGTCTTTCAGGACTTGTGGGAAGAAACTGGAGCACCCAGAGGAAACCCACCCAGACACGGGGAGAACCTGCAAACTCCACACAGACAGTGACCCAAGCCGGGAATCGAAACTGGGATCCAGGCACTTTGAAGCGACAGTGCTACCCACTGTGCTACAGTGCTGCCCAGTAACTGGGTGAATTTGTAGTTTGGTGCTATTTCTTTGAGATTAAATAGTACACGTTTCCCATTGGATCACGTGACAGGTCAGGTCTGACAACAGACATAATGCCTTAAGACCAGAAGACATAGGAGAAGAATTAGGCCATTCATAGAACATAGAACATAGAACTGTACAGCACAGTACAGGCTCTTCGGCCCACGATGTTGTACTGACCTAGTCTGAAACTAAGATCAAATCAACCTACTCCCAATCATTCTAGTGCACTCCATATGCCTATCCAATAACCGCTTGAAAGTTTCTAAAGTGTCCGACTCCACTATAATAGCTGGGAGTGCGTTCCATGCCCCAACCACTCTCTCAGTAAAGAACCTACCTCTGACATCCCTCCTATATCTTACACCATGAACCTTATAGTTATGCCCCCTTGTAACAGCTACATCGACCCGAGGAAAAAGCCGCTGAACGTCCACTCTATCTATACCTCTCATCATCTTATACACCTCAATTAAGTCACCTCTCAACCTCCTTCGCTCCAACGAGAAAAGCCCTAGCTCCCTCAACCTTTCCTCATAAGACCCACCCACCAATCCAGGCCGCATCCTGGTAAATCTCCTTTGCACCCTTTCCAATGCTTCCACATCCTTCCTATAATGATGTGACCAGAACTGCTCACAATACTCCAAATGTGGTTTAACCAAGGTCTTGTACAGTTGCAGCATAACCTCACGGCTCGTTAACTCAATCCCCCTGTTAATAAATGCTAACACACTATAGACCTTCTTCACGGCTCTATCCACTTGGGTGGCAACTTTCAGAGAACTCTGAGATCTCTCTGCTCCTCCACATTCTTCAGAACCCTGCCGTTGACCCTGTAATCCGCATTCAAATTTGTCCGACCAAAATGAATCACCTCACACTTATCAGGGTTAAACTCCATCTGCCACTTTTCAGCCCAGCTCTGCATCCTATCAATGTCTCAGCCAATCACGTCCACTCAGCCATTCAATGAGATCATGACTGATCTGAAATGATAATTCTCAACTCCACTTTCCTGCCTTATCCCCTTATCCTTGATTCCCTTACTGACTAAACATCTAACTACCTCAGTCTTTACATATGTCACGACCCAGCCTCGACAGCTCTTTGCAGTGGAGAATTACACAGATTCACTGCTCTCTGAAAGAAGACATTCCTCCTTAGGCTGGATTTCTGGACCAATACATTGAGGAACCAACTGGAGAATAGCTCACCCTCGACTGGGTACTGTGTAATGAGGACGGAATCATTGGCAATCTAGTTGTGTGAGACCCCTTGGGATGAGCGACCATAATATGATGGAAATTTTCATCAAGATGGGGAGTGAAGTAGTTGGTTCTGAGACTAGCGTCCTAAATCTAAATAAAGGAAATTCTGATGGTGTGAGGCGCGAGTTGACTATGATGGATGGAGAACATTTCCTAAAGAGGTCAGCAAAGGAGGTCAAAGGGATTGATAGAGCTACAAGAGTAAGCTTGCGGGAACATAAAAACTGATTTTAAAATTTGCTTTAGGCATTGTCATGTGAGAGTACCTTTAAGACATGGATGTTTAAGCAATGTACCTTTAAGAAAACAGTGATGTCAGAGAGTGGGTGGGGCTGAGGTCGGGTCAGCCATTTTGCAGTTTAATTTTGCAGTTTAGTTTCAGTTTAAAAACAGTTTGTGTGTGTCTGTGTGTGTCCAGAGAGCTGCAGGAAGAAAACAAGGTGCTGGAGCTGAAATCAACCAAGCTAATATATCTCTGCCATTCTACAGAAAATATATATATCCTTTAATCTGATGTGATACTGTTTAAAGGTGTTAAGTCTCTTGGAAGTTTGAAGGAACATTTTAAGCAATTATTTACTGTTGCAATATTTTCTGAGTTATCTTTGAAGTAAGGGGTGTTAAGAGAGCCAATGTTTATTTAAGATGTTAAGTTGATTTCATGGAATAAACAGTGTTTTATGATAAAAAACCCATGTGTCCATAATTGTAATCCCACACTTAGGGAAAAGCCCTGTGCTCGGAAAAGCAACAAATCCATTAAAGGGAGAGGTTGGTTGAACTCCATGATACATTTTGGGGTTCTGAAAACGCCTCGCCCATAACAGTATATAAAGAGCAAAATATTGGTGAAGACAAGCGTAGGCCCCATACAGTCAGAAACAGGTGAAATTATAATGAGGAACAAAGAAATGGCTAAGCACCTAATTACACACTTTGGTCTGTCTTCACAAATGAGGGCAGAAATAAAATACCAGAAATGTTGGGGGAAGCAGGGTTTAGTGAAAGGGAGGAACTGAACGAGATCAATATTAGTAGGGAAATGGTGTAGGGGAAATTGGTGGGACTGAAGGCTGGTAAATCCCCAGGGCCTGATAATCTACATCCTAGAGTACCTAAAGAAGTGGCTCTAGAAATACTGGAAACATTGGTCAGTTTCCAAGATTCCACAGACTCTGGATAAGTTCCTATTGTTTGGTGTTTTTTTGTGGGTGGTACGGTGGCACAGTGGGTGGCACGTTGGCACAATGTGACACATGGAGACACAGTGGGCAGCACAGTGGCACAATGGGTGGCACAGTGGCACAATGGGACACACGGTGGGACAGTGAGTGGCACGATGGCACTGTGGTTAGCACTGCTGCCTCAAAGCTCCAGGGACCCGGGTTCAATTCTGGCCTCGGGTGACTATCTACCTGGTAGCAAATGCTACCTGGGACTGGTTTAGCACAGGGCTAAATCGCTGGCTTTGAAAGCAGACCAAGGCAGGCCAGCAGCACGGTTCAATTCCCGTACCAGCCTCCCCGAACAGGCGCCGGAATGTGGCGACTAGGGGCTTTTCACAGTAACTTCATTTGAAGCCTACTTGTGACAATGAGCGATTTTCATTTCATTTTTATTTCATCTTTGTGAAGTTTGAACTTCGTCCCCATGTCTGCGTGGATTTCCTCCGGGCACTCCAGTTTCCTCCCATAGTCCAAAGATGTTCAGCTTAGGTGGATTGGCCATGCTAAATTGGCCCTTAGTGTCCAAAAGGTTCGGTGGCGTTATTGAGTTATGGGGATAGGGTGGAGGCGTAAGCTTAAGTAGGGTGCTCGTTCCAAGGGCCAGTGCAGACTCGATGGGCCGAATGGCCTCCTTCTGCACTGTGAATTCTATGATTGCAATGTAGCCCCACTATTTAAAAAGGGAGGCAGCGAGAAATAGAGAGTGACACACATTCTTTCAAACCAAATCCTATCGCCAGGTTTCATGAAGACATCCAAGATTATGCCTGTGGCACCAGCTCAACCTCATTATCACCAGGAGAGCCTTTATAATCAATGTTCTAAACACACGCAGCTTCCACAGCACGGACTGTGACACCGACCATTCCCTGGTGTGCAGCAAAGTCAGACTCCAACCAAAGAAGGTGCATCATTCCAAACAAAATGGCCGCCCGCACATCAATACTACCAGAATATTTCACCCACGGCTGTTACAGGAGTTTCTCAATTCCCTTGAAAACACCCTTCAAAACACCCCTCTAGGGGATGGCGAAACAAGGTAGGTCCACATTAGAGACGTCATCTATAACTCAGCAATGACCACCTTTGGCAAATGCGAGAAGCAGAATGTAGATTGGTTTCATGCCCACTTTGAAGAATGGACCCAGTCACAGTCACCAAAGGTGCTGCACTGCCGAGTTACAAGCAATCCCTCAGCGAGAAAACACCTTTAACACTTAAAGCTGCTGAAACACCCTGCAAATGACCACTGGCAATGTCGATGCAGTCCTATTCAGCTGACCTCAGGCACCAGAAACACCAAAGAAATGTCTGTCGCTATCACTGGCGGGTGAAAGCAGAACTAGGGGGCATAGCCTCAAAATAAGGGGAAGTAGATTTAGGACTGGCAGATCCCATTGCGAGCTGCAGCGACCACATCTGCAGTACGTGTTGGCTGCTCAAAGAACTCCGGCTCAGAGCTGATGAGCTGGAGTCTGAGCTTCAAACACTGAGGCACATCCAGGAGGGGGAGACTTACCTGGACACTGTGTTTCAGGAGGCAGTCACACCTGTCAGAGTAAGTAGTTTAAATCCTGCTAGTGGCCAGGGACAGCAGGGTGTGACTGCAAGTCAGGCAGGTAAAGGGAACCAGCAGTCAGGAACTCAGGAGCCTCAGCCCTTGACTCTGTCCAACAGGTATGAGGCACTTGCTCCCTGTGTGGATGGCGAACAGGGTTGCAGGAAGGATGAGTCAGCTGACCAAGGCACCATGGTTCAGCAGGCCATTCAAGGGGAGGGAGTAAATAGGCAAGTTGTAGTTGTAGGGGATTCTATTATCAGGGGGATAGATAGTATCCTTTGTGAGCAGGATAAAGAGTCCCGCATGGTGTGTTGCCTGCCCGGTGCTAGGGTGCAGGACATCTCTGACTGGCTTGAAAGGATACTGGAGAGTGAGGGGGAGGATCCAGTTGTTGTGGTCCATGTCGGTACCAACAACATAGGCAAGTCTAGGAAAGAGGACCTGTTTAGAGATTGTAAAGAGCTAGGATTCAAATTAAAAAACAGGTCCTCAAGGGTCATAATCTCCGGATTACTGCCCGAGCCACGTGCAAATTGGCATAGGGAGGCAAGAATAAGGGAAGTTAACACGTGGCTGAAAGAGTAGTGTGGGAATGAGGGGTTCCTTTTCATGGGACACTGGCATCAGTTTTGGGACAGGGGGGAACTATACCGTGGGGATGGTCTCCACCTGAACCGAGCTGGGACCAGTGTTCTGGCGAAAGGAGTAAATAGGGTGGTCAATAGGACTTTAAACTAAAGATTGGGGGGGGAAGGGAAAGTCAGGGAACCAAGAGGTGAAGGAATACAAAAAAGCACGAAAAGACAGAACTCATGAGAGGTTACAATAGTCCCCATCCCACAAAATATGACACAGTGTATGGAAAGGCTCAGTAAACCAAGGTCCACCACACTAATAAAACAAAAAGGGACATAGAACATAGAAAATACAGCACAGAACAGGCCCTTCGGCCCACGATGTTGTGCCGAACCTTTGTCCTAGATTAATCATAGATTACCATTGAATTTACAGTGCAGAAGGAGGCCATTCGTCCCTTTGAGTCTGCACCAGCTCTTGGAAAGAGCACCCTACCCAAACTCAATACCTCCACCCAACACCAAGGGCAATTTGGACATTAAGGGCAATTTATCATTGGCCAATTCACCTAACCCGCACATCTTTGGACTGTGGGAGGAAACCGGAGCACCCGGAGGAAACCCACGCAGACACGGGGAGGACGTGCAGACTCCGCACAGACAGTGACTCAAGCCGGAATCGAACCTGGGACCCTGGAGCTGTGAAGCAATTGTGCTATCCACAATGCTACCGTGCTGCCCTTAAGAACAAATAAAGCTACACTATATCATTTTACCGTAATCCATGTACCTATCCAATAGCTGCTTGAAGGTCCCTAATGTCTCCGACTCAACTACTCCCACAGGCAGTGCATTCCATGCCCCCACTACTCTCTGGGTAAAGAACCTACCTCTGATATCCCTCCTATATCTTCCACCTTTCACCTTAAATTTATGTCCCCTTGTAATGGTTTGTTCCACCCGGGGAAAAAGTCTCTGACTGTCTACTCTATCTATTCCCCTGATCATCTTATAAACCTCTATCAAGTCGCCCCTCATCCTTCTCCGTTCTAATGAGAAAAGGCCTAGCACCCTCAATATTTCCTCGTAAGACCTACTCCCCATTCCAGGCAACATCCTGGTAAATCTTCTTTGCACCTTTTCCAAAGCTTCCACATCCTTCCTAAAATGAGGCGACCAGAACTGTACACAGTACTCCAAATGTGGCCTTACCAAAGTTTTGTACAGCTGCATCATCACCTCACGGCTCTTAAATTCAATCCCTCTGTTAATGAACGCGAGCACACCATAGGCCTTCTTCACAACTCTATTATCCACTTGAGTGGCAACTTTCAAAGATGTATGAACATAGACCCCAAGATCTCTCTGCTCCTCCACATTGCCAAGAACTCTACCGTTAACCCTGTATTCCGCATTCATATTTGTCCTTCCAAAATGGACAACCTCACACTTTTCAGGGTTAAACTCCATCTGCCACTTCTCAGCCCAGCTCTGCATCCTATCTATGTCTCTTTGCAGCCGACAACAGCCCTCCTTACTATCCACAACTCCACCAACCTTCGTATCGTCTGCAAATTTAATGACTCACCCTTCAACTCCCTCATCCAAGTCATTAATGAAAATCACAAACAGCAGAGGACCCAGAACTGATCCCTGCGGTACACCACTGGTAACTGGGATCCAGGCTGAATATTTGCCATCCACCACCACTCTCTGACTTCTATCGATTAGCCAGTTCGTTATCCAACTGGCCAAATTTCCCACTATCCCATGCCTCCTTACTTTCTGCATAAGGACGGTCAATAGAGAATTAAAGGTGCTATATTTAAATGCGCGCAGTGTACGGAACAAGGTAGATGAGCTTGTGGCCCAGATTGTGACTGGCAGGTATGATGCGGTAGGCATCACAGAGACATGGTTGCAGGGGGTTCAGGACTGGCATTTAAACATCCAGGGATTCACAACCTATCGAAAAGACAGAGAGGTGGGCAGAGGGGGCGGGGTTGCCTTGTTAATTAGGAATGAAATTAAATCAATAGCACGAAACGACATGGGGTCGGATGATGTGGAGTCTGTGTGGGTAGAGTTGAGGAACCACAAAGGCAAAAAAACCATAATGGGAGTTATGTACAGGCCTCCTAACAGTGGTCAGGACTAGGGGCACAAAATGCACCACGAAATAGAAAGTGCATGTCAGAAAGGCAAGGTCACAGTGATCATGGGGGACTTTAATATGCAGGTGGACTGGGTAAATAATACTGCCAGTGGACCCAAGGAAAGGGAATTCATTGAATGTTTACAGGAGGGCTTTTTGGAACAGCTTGTGATGGAGCCCACGAGGGAACAGGCCATTCTGGACTTAGTGTTATGTAATGAGCCAGACTTGATTAAAGATCTTAAAGTAAGGGAGCACTTAGGAGGCAGTGATCATAATATGGTCGAATTCAATCTCCAATTTGAAAGAAAGAAGGTAGAATCAGATGTAAAGGTGTTACAGTTAAACAAAGGTAACTACAGGGGCATGAGGGAGGAACTGACGAAAATCGACTGGGAGCAGAGCCTAGTGGGAAAGACATTAGAACAGCAATGGCAGGGGTTTCTGGGAGTAATTGAGGACACAGTACAGAGGTTCATCCCAAAGAACAGAAAGGTTATCAGAGGAGGGATTAGGCAGACATGGCTGACAAAGGAAGTTAGGGAATGCATCAAAGCAAAAGAGAAAGCCTATAATGTGGCAAAGAGTAGTGGGAAGTCAGAAGATTGGGAAGGCTACAAAAACAAACAGAGGATAACAAAGAGAGAGATAAGGAAAGAGAGGATCAAATTTGAAGGTAGGTTAGCCAGTAACATTAGGAATGATAGTAAAAGTTTCTTTAAATACATTAAAAACAAACGGGAGGCAAAAGTTGACATTGGGCCGCTCCAAAATGACGCTGGCAATTTTGTGATGGGAGACAAGGAAATAGCCGAGGAACTGAATAAGTACTTTGCGTCAGTCTTCACAGTAGAAGACATGAGTAATATCCCAACAATTCCAGAGAGTCAGGGGACAGAGTTGAATATGGTAGCCATCACAAAGGAGAAAGTGCTAGAGAAACTAAGAGGTCTAAAAATTGATAAATCTCTGGGCCCAGATGTGCTACATCCTAGAGTTCTAAAGGAGATAGCTGAAGAAATAGTGGAGGCGTTGGTGAAGATGTTTCAACAGTCACTGGAGTCAGGGAAAGTACCAGAGGATTGGAAAATCGCTGTTTTAACCTCCCTGTTCAAGAAGGTAACAAGGAAAAAGATGAAAAATTATAGGCCAATTAGCCTAACCTCGGTTGTTGGCAAGATTCTAGAATCCATTGTTAAGGATGAGATTTCTAAATTCTTGAAAGTGCAGGGTCGGATTAGGACAAGTCAGCATGGATTTAGTAAGGGGAGGTCGTGCCTGACAAACCTGTTAGAGTTCTTTGAAAAGATAACAAATAGGTTAGACCAAGGAGAGCCAATGGATGTTATCTATCTTGACTTCCAAAAGGCCTTTGATAAGGTGCCTCACGGGACACTGCTGAGTAAAATAAGGGCCCATGGTATTCGAGGCAAGGTACTAACATGGATTGATGATTGGCTGTCAGGCAGAAGGCAGAGAGTTGGGATAAAAGGTTCTTTTTCGGAATGGCAAACGGTGACGAGTGGTGTCCCGCAGGGTTCAGTGTTGGGGCCACAGCTGTTCTCTTTATATATTAACGATCTAGATGACGGGACTGAGGGCATTCTGGCTAAGTTTGCCGATGATACGAAGATAGGTGGAGGGGCAGGTAGTATGGAGGAGGTGGGGAGGCTTCAGAAAGATTTAGACAGTTTAGGAGAGTGGTCCAAGAAATGGCTGATGAAATTCAACGTGGGCAAGTGCGAGGTCTTGCACTTTGGAAAAAAGAATAGAGGCGTGGACTATTTTCTAAACGGTGACAAAATTCATAATGCTGAAGTGCAAAGGGACTTGGGAGTCCTAGTCCAGGATTCTCTAAAGGTAAACTTGCAGGTTGAGTCCGTAATTAAGAAAGCAAATGCAATGTCATTCATCTCAAGAGGCTTGGAATATAAAAGCAGGGATGTACTTCTGAAGCTTTATAAAGCATTAGTTAGGCCCCATTTAGAATACTGTGAGCAATTTTGGGCCCCACACCTCAGGAAGGACATACTGGCACTGGAGCGGGTCCAGCGGAGATTCACACGGATGATCCCAGGAATGGTAGGCCTAACATACGATGAACGTCTGAGGATCCTGGGATTATATTCATTGGAGTTTAGGAGGTTGAGGGGAGATCTAATATAAACTTACAAGATAATGAATGGCTTAGATAGGGTGGATGTAAGGAAGTTGTTTCCATTAACAGGGGAGACTAGGACCCGGGGGCACAGCCTTAGAATAAAAGGGAGTCACTTTAGAACAGAGACGAGGAGAAATTTCTTCAGCCAGAGAGTGGTGGGTCTGTGGAACAAAGAACAAAGAACAAAGAAATGTACAGCACAGGAACAGGCCCTTCGGCCCTCCAAGCCCGTGCCGACCATGCTGCCCGACTAAACTACAATCTTCCACACTTCCTGGGTCTGTATCCCTCTATTCCCATCCTATTCATGTATTTGTCAAGATGCCCCTTAAATGTCACTATCGTAAACCTGGAATTCATTGCCACAGAGGGCGGTGGAGGCCGGGACGTTGAGTGTCTTTTCGACAGAAGTTGATAAATTCTTGATTTCTCGAGGAATTAAGGGCTATGGAGAGAGAGCGGGTAAATGGAGTTGAAATCAGCCATGATTGAATGGTGGAGTGGACTCGATGGGCCGAATGGCCTTACTTCCACTCCTATGTCTTATGGTCTTATGGTCTTATGGACTGAGTTTAGGAGGAACTTCTTCACCCAAAGGGTTGTGAATCTATGCAATTCCTTGCCCAGTGAAGCAGCAGAGGCTCCTTCATTAAATGTTTTTAAGATACAGATAGACAGTTTTTTGAAGAATAAAGGGATTAAGGGTTAGGGTGTTCAGGCCGGAACGTGGAGCTGAGTCCACAAAAGATCAGCCATGATCTCATTGAATGGTGGAGCAGGCTCGAGGGGCCAGATGGCCTACTCCTGCTCCTAGTTCTTATGTTCTTATGTTCTTTATGTTCTAAGAAAGCTTTTAGGCCAACCATCAGGAAGACCGCCCCCTTCAATCCTAAATCAAGGTAAACAATCACTGACCAAAACAAGTGAATAAACCGTTGGGTGGAGCAGTACCTGGATCTGGACTCCAGGGAAAAAGATGTCACTGATGTCACCCTTAATGCAGTTCAGCCTCTGCCAGAGCAGCCAACGAGACTGGAGCTCAACAATACCATTGATTTCCCAGGCAGTGACGAGTGGGAATCGGAATGATCAATGTTTGGACCTCAGGCATTCACAATATATATTAATGATTTTAGATGAGGGAACTGTGACATTATGTGAAATGTTCAGAATACAAAGGGTTAATGTCATATCATAATTAACCACTAGATGGAGCTAGATGCAGAACTATATAAAGCACTGACACACAGGCTTCTGGGTGAAGGCTGGAGAGGAGCAGTGAGAGAGTGCAGAGTACAGTTGTAGATAGAGTGTAGAGACTAGTGTTAGTAGAGTGTAGATTACTAGATTATTGTTTACTTTAGGAGTAAGTGGTCAAGCTTTAATAAGTAATGTAAATAAAAGTTAGCTTCATTAATGAACTTAGCTTCTGTGGTCTTTGTGAACACTACAACATCCATCCAGATAACAGAACCACAAAGAACATCACAGGAACTAAATGTAATATCTCCAAATTTGCAGATGACACAAAGTTGTGTGGGAGGGTAAGCTGTAAAGAGAGTGCAAAGATGCTTCAGTGTGATTTGAACAAGTTGAGTGAGTGGGCAAATACATGACAGATGCAGTATAATGTTGACAAATGTGAGCTTTTCCAATTTGTTAGAAAAAAGAGGAAGGCAGATTATTATGGAATGGCCATAGATTGAGAGAGGGGAATATGCAATGAGACCTGGGTGTCCTCGTACACCAGTCGCTGAAAGTAAGCATATAGGTGCAGCAGGTGGTAAAGAAGGCATATGGTATACTGGCCTTCAAAGCTAGAGGATTCAAGCACAGGAGCAAGGCTGTCTTGCTGCAATTATACAGGGCCTTGGTGAGGCCACACCTGGAATATTGTGTGCAGTTTTTCTCTCCTTATCTGAGGAAGGTTGTTCTTGCGAGAGGGATTTCAGAGAAGGTTTACCAGACTGCTTCCTGGGATGGCGGGACTGACGTGTGAGGTGAGATTGAGTGAGTAAGGATTATATTCACTGGAGTTTAGAAGAATGAGAGGAATAAGGTAGAATCTGGCACAAGTAGGCTGGGAACAGCTACTTCTGCGTAAATCTACAGCAGAAAATGGGGAGTGTTCAAAATAGAATTGACGAGAGGACAGGTACAAAATGTTCCCTTCAGGGTGAAATGTAGGAGCAACAAGTCCAGCGAACCCTGGAAATCTAGGAATATTCAGAACTGGATAGGAAGTAAAAGTAAAGCTTTTAACGGGGGCAAAGGGAGCAAATCTACAAAGGTCCCAGTGGAGTGCAGAAACTGCAGGAGGAACTCAAATAAGCAATTAGGAGAGCGAAGAAAGGGCCTGAAAAAGCACTGGCGGGTAAGACTAGGGAAAATCCCAAGATGTTCCACAAGTATATCAAGAAGAAGAGGATAACCAAGGGAAGAGTTCGACCCATTAGGGACCAAGGGGGCAATCAGTGTGTCGAGCTGGATGACATTGGTAAGGTGTAAAACAAATACTTCACATCTAACTTTGCTTTGGAGAAGGAGGATGTCAGTGCAGAATTCAGAAAGAGGGTCTGTGAGGTTCTTGAGCAGTTTGACATAGGGAGTGAAGAGTTGCTGGAGGTTTTGGCAGGCTTAAATGTGGGCTAGTCCTCAGGTCTGGATGAGTTATATGCCAGGCTGCTGTCTGGAAATTACAGGGGCTGTGATCCAATTTTTAATTCCTCTATGGTCACAGGGGGGTGCCAGATGATTGGAGAATAGCTAATGTGGTTCCACTTTTCAAGAAGGGTGGAAGAGATAAACTGAGGAATTACAGACCAGTGAGTCTCACATCAGTGATAGGGAAACTATTAGAGAAAGGTCTGAAGGACGGACTCAATCTACACTTGGAGAGGCAAGGTTTGATTAGGGACAGTCAGCGTGGCTTTGTGAGGGGGAGGTCAAGCCAAACCAACTTGACTGAATTTTTTGAGGAAGTGACCAGGTGTGTAGATCATCGAACACAGAACATACAGTGCAGAAGGAGGCCATTCGGTCTATCGAGTCTGCACCGACCCACTTAAGCCCTCACTTCCACCCTATCCCCGTAACCCAATAACCCCTCCTAACCTTTTTGGTCATTAAGGGCAATTTTCCATGGCTAATCCACCTAACCTGCACATCTTTGGACTGTGGGAGGAAACTGGAGCACCCGGTTTTGCTCTCTTTGCTTGGTTCTAAATATGGCGGTCAATATGGTCGCCTTCCTTAATTCTGTACGAAGTCTTACAACACCAGGTAAAAGTCCAACAGGTTTGTTTCGATGTCACTAGCTTTCGGAGCGCTGCTCCTTCCTCAGGTGAATGAAGAGGTCTGTTCCAGAAACACATATATAGACAAATTCAAAGATGCCAAGCAATGCTTGGAATGCGAGCATTAGCGGGTGATTAAATCTTTACAGATCCAGAGATGGGGTAACCCCAGGTTAAAGAGGTGTGAATTGTACCAAGCCAAGACAGTTGGTAGGATTTCGCAGGCCAGATGGTGGGGGATGAATGTAATGCGACATGAATCCCAGGTCCGGGTTGAGGCCGCACTCATGTGTGCGGAACTTGGCTATAAGTTTCTGTAAGCTTCCTTAATTCTAATTACGTTTGCTTTAGAGTCGCTAGGTATCTTTCGATACCGCCACAAGGTTCAAACCCGAATACTGATCAAAGAGCCGGTACACCAGTTAGTTAGTTCAAAGTCAATACTATTTATTTACACACACAGTAATATCTAATCATGCATAAAATACTGCAAACTAAACTATCTCTAACGCTAACGCCTATACTTAGCTTCGGGTGCCCACTCAGTCAGAGGAACAATGGCCGTTGTTCGGTTCTGAGGCTGCTGGGGTCGAAGTGGTACAAGAGAACAGCTAAGGTTGTCCGTCTGGTAGCGAGCATTGACCTTGGAATTACTTGCTTCGGGTGTAGCTGGTGGAAGGGTCCCTCCGCTGTGAGAGCCGAGTCCAAGAGAGCGATTCTCTCTCGGGGCCTTCGCGCGCTTTTGGGGGGGGCCTTGAACTTGGCCCCAATCAATTGGGCCGTACTTGATCACTCATATTGATCTTGACCAATAAAGGAGTGGGTACCCTGATGGCTGGCCGTGTCCTAGGTGGCCGTTGGCCTGGCTTTGTTTGTGCTTTCAGTTCGGAGAGCTGGTGGCGTGAGGTCTGGAGCCAGATCGGTTACTTGAGTACCTCCCTTTTTCCCGGAGATGGGCCATCAATGTGCTAAAGGACCTACAGTTTCAGTCTCGTCTGGGACCTGCGGTTCCAATGCATGTACAGGCTCTGTGCCTGCCTGCTATGCATTGTCCATAGTTCCCTGCAATCTTTGCAAACATCCATTTTGTATTCTGGAAGTGGCCATCCCAGATGGCTACACACCCTCCGTGTGATCCTCAACGCGAAGCGTGAAGGATCACATTACCGCGTCGTCTTTGTTCTCCTCCCAAGTCGGGCACCCATAAGCACTGACAGACTCTACACTGCTCTGTCCTATGAATTGCAACTTTTACCTAAATTATTTTATGTACATACATCATTATAAAATTCTACGGGGTGCTATGACATGCAGGCATGCATTACAAAATTAAAAAAATGGAACCTCTAACTGTCCTTAACTAAATTATCCTTAATTAATCAAAATCATTTACAACATTTTAAACTGTACAATAGCAGCAACAAGGTCTCTCTGGCTTGGCAGTCAAGCACAGAGTTTTACATTTCTTTATTAGAACGAAACAAACACACAAAAAAACAGATGTACTTTAATTCACTTAAAGGGGTTGGGGGGCTGTTGACGTCCGAAAATAGGGGATCGGAAGGTGTATACCGGGATGCGGGAGGCTTTTCTTTGCCATTTCCTGAGTCTAAGGGTCTTAACGACACTGCAGAGTATCGCCAGTATTAACAGTGCTTCCACAACGTAGGTCAGGGAATACCAAGTGATGAACTTGTCACACCAGGTCGTTGTATCGGTGACTATCTCGGGGTACAGTGTATGGCAGGGGTGGGAAACATTCACAGCCTGTGTGGTAGGGGTCAGGGGGGTAGCGTCCGTGCACAACTGGAGGGATCCCGCTAAGATCCAACTGTAGAGCATGATGGTCGTCTTCATCTTTCCTTCTTTCTTTCTTCTTCTTTTCTTTTTCTTGAGGCTTCTGTGGTTCCAGAGTTCTATGGACACAAGCATAATTTCAGTTATTTTCTTGTTTAAGATCTCATACGTCTGTTTGTCTGTCCTTTATTGCCAATTTCCCATTATAATTGGTCACCATCTGTGACTCCTTCATTCTTTTCTTAAAAACCAAATATCTGGTACAAGACATCTGAGAAAAATACTGACACAGTGCAAGCCGCCTCGTAGCCTGTGTGATCTACCATCCCAATGTTTGAGGATGCAAATAGCATTTGGAATTAACCTAAGGGTCGCCATAAACAAACAAAAGAGTTTTGAACTAAAAGCGCCAAAATGGGGTGCATATGGGCCGCGACGGGTAAAAAATGGGTGGAATCCCCGGGTAGGATGGTGATCAGTGCCGTATGTGCTCTACCCGAGCGTAGCTGACCAGAGGAAGTTCCTCAGGCAGGGCGGGGATCAGTGCCGTTTCTCCACTGCCCGAGCAACCGGCAAGAACGGTAAGAATTTGTGGTCATCGTGGGGGTTACATTTGTTGCTAACTTCTACCCTCAAAGCAGAAGAGCAATTATGATCGCTTGTCTGCCGACAAACTAGTTCCATTAACTGCCAGTGGGCATCAAAAGAGTGGTGGCGTGGGACCATGAAAACTTTAAATTGACAAACAATGTTGAACGTTCACAGTAACAAACAAACATACATTACAAACATGGTGCATGTTCCATCAGAAAGGACACCGTAACTCTCCATAGGTTCCTTTTTACCATCATCTGGACACCTCATTGCTCTAAAGCAAACAGTCGCGAAGGGATTCGTTTGGTGGGAGTCAGACTCTATGTGAAATGAAAATGAAATTAAATGAAAATCGCTTATTGTTACAAGTAGGCTTCAATAAAGTTTCTGTGAAAAGCCCCTAGTCGCCACGTTCCGGCGCCTGTTCGGGGAGGCTGGTACGGGAATTGAACCATGCTGCTGGCCTGCCTTGGTCTGCTTTAAAAGCCAGCTATTTAGCCCAGTGTGCTAAACCAGCCCCAGAAGATGTCATCATCTTCTCCCGGCTGCCATACTCTTGACTGGAGTAGGTGTGCTAAAGCTGCTTGGGACGAATTGGGGTCCATCTCACCATTCCGGATGAGCCTAAACGTATTGTCTCGGTGCCAGAATTTTGTGTCGAGGTTGGAGCTGCTAGGGGTTAGTCCATAATCGTCGGGTGGTGGGTCTGGGTCAGGGGCTTTAATATACGTTATCTCGAAGGTGTCGCTGGAATCTTGTTCAGAATCGCTGGGAGTGGGGCCTGGTGCAAGGGTATAATCGTAACATGGTGTGCTGGGGCTGTCGTCATCGCTATCGCTGTTGCTGTCGGTGATGGTTGAAGGAAGGTAGAGGCGGCGTCGTGCCTCTGGGGGTGGAGTCGAAGTTGTGTCTGAGGACAGGTTGGGGAGGGTAGGAATACGTCATTCGTGGGCGAGGTGTGCTCATCCGCTGCTGCAAGCGAGATGTGGTGTGCATGGTTGTTCTGCGAGCCATAAGCCTTAAGCTGGTTTATGTGAAACCACGCAGACTTGCCATTCGGATAGGTGATCTTATACGCAGAGGGGCTGACTTTATCTGAGATGGAGTACGGTCCGGCAAATTTGGGGGAAAGGAATGAACTGGGGTTGCATAGGGATAGCATCACTTGCTGCGCTACTGCAAACTCGGTGGCGTGTACCATCTTATCAAAGCAAGCTTTGCTTTGTTTCTTCCGTGTGCCAAGCCTGACGGCTGCTGCAAGCTGGGCGGCCTTCACATTTTCAATAACCTGTTGTACTGCTTTCTCATGCGTGAGGGCGGTGACTGTGGGGCTGGCCAAATCCAGTCCTAATGAATATTCTGTCCCTTTCACGGGGCGTCCGGTCATGAGGGTGTGGGGGGTGTATCCTGTGGACGTGGATACTGTGTTTCGAATGAACATTAATGCAAATGGGAGAACTGTCTCCCAGGTGCTGTTGTGTTGTTGCACCATCTTTCTGAGGGTCGTTTTTCAAGTTCTGTTCATCCTTTCCACTATGCTGCTCGATTGGGCGTGGTATGCAATATGGAACTTTTGCTTTATTCCGAAAATTGTGTGGACGTTTTTCATAACTCGTCCTGTAAAATGGGAGCCTTGATAAGACTGTATACTGCGTGGGAGTCCCCATCTTGTAAAGATGTGCTGAGTTAGGATTTTAGCTGTCGTTTTGGCAGTGTTTGTGCTGAAGGTGTCGATGACCACCAACACATACTTAAAACCATTGCTGCAGGGAGGTAGGGGTCCTATATAGTTGATTTGCAAATTCGTCCAGGGGCCATTAACGGGGCGGGTGTGACTTAGCTGAGCTTTCCTTGCATATCTGTCTGGATTGTTCTGGGCACAGATTAAGCAATTCTCGATGTAATGTGTAACATTGGCTTTTAAATCAGGCCACCAGCAGAGAGGTCTGAGGTGGGCTAGGGTGGGTTCAATGCCCTGGTGTCCATGATTGTCATGGAATTGACAAATAATTTGATTCCTGTCCTGGCTGGGGACGACATAAATGCCGTCTTTTAAAATCACACCGTCATGTGTTGTTATCGCATTTTTAAACTTATCATAAGGGGCTGGGAAGTTGCCTTTTAAAACTTCCCTGAGCTTCTCATCTTCCTTTTGAGCCTTTGCCAAATCTTGAATGTTGGGCTGTGAGACCTGAACCGCGAGTACTGGGGCGCTTTCGGGGGGGTTCCAAAAGTGACCATGTCTGGAACCTGCCTTCCTTAGGGCGTCTGCTTTAACGTTACCAGTGGGGGAAGAACGATGATGACTTCGAATTTTGATGATTCCATATTTACAGTCTTTGGCCATTTTTAGGATATGCTGGAGTAATGGGGCTGAGGGTAGGGGCTTTCCATCTGCGGAAACGAATCCTCTAGTTTCCCACAGCGGAAGAAATTCAGTTAAACTTTTGCAGACATATAAACTGTCCGAATATATGTCAGCTGGGGTCGGAAACGAATCGGGGTGATCTACAATATACGCTATGGCTGCCAGTCCTGCTGCCTGCAAGCCTAAATATCCTGGCAATTTTAACGAAATATCTTCTATGAAATGAAATGAAATGAAAATCGCTTATTGTCACAAGTATGCTTCAATGAAGTTACTGTGAAAAGCCCCGAGTCGCCACATTCCAGCACCTGTTCAGGGAGGCTGTTACGGGAATTGAACCGTGCTGCTGGCCTGCCTCGGTCTGCTTTCAAAGCCAGCAATTTAGCCCTGTGCTAAACAGCCCCAGTAGGGCGTGTCCCTGCGTGTCCTCTACATAAATACAGCAACCGGTAATTATTTTTTTCATTTAAAACTGTGGAGGAGCCATCCACATCGATTCTAAGGGGTGCGCATGTGTCTGTGGGCTGGGGTCTCTGGGGTGAAGTACTTGGCTTCGGGGGAGCTGATTTTGGTACAAAGGATCCTGTATTATGCTTAGTGGATATTATTTCACACTCATGTGGGGTGTCTGCATAAATTATTGGCAAGGAAAGTGTGGATCTTTGTTCTCTTAACTGTTATGTCCCGTCCCTGTAAGAGAAAGGTCCAACGGGCTGCGCGGATCTGGCTGACTGTCATTGTTAAGTCGACCATCTAGTAGTAGCTGTGTTGGGGTGTGTTCAGTGATAATGGTGATGGGGTTGAGTCCTGTAATGTAGGCAAAGTATTGTAGTGCCCAAAAAACTGCGAGCAGGTGTCTTTCGCAGGCAGAAAATCCTTGCTCGACAGGATCTAACACACGTGAGGCGTATGCCACGGGGCCTAATCGATCATGTTGTTCTTGGAGGAGCACGGCCGAAAGGGTTCGGTCGGTAGTTGCAATTTCAATTGCGTACGGGGAAAGTGGATTTGGGACCTGTAATGCGGGGGCTGTGCTGAGGGCTCTTTTTAAAGCATCCACGGCATCCGGATGCTGTGGAAGCCATTCCCAAGGTGCTTGTTTCTTGAGAAGTTCGGATAGGGGCACTGCTTTTGTGGCGAAACCGTCGATATAGTTTCGGCAGTAGCCAACCAGTCCTAGAAATGACCGGAGGGCTGAGACATTATGGGGCAGGGGTAATTTTACGATCGAGTCGCTTCATTTCTGCTCGATCTCGCGTTTCCCATGTGTAATTACTGTACCTAAGTAAATCACTTTTTCCTGTAAAATCTGGGCCTTCTTGAGGTTCACTTTACAGATAATTTGTTGTAGGAGTCCTAAAAGTTCGGCGAGAAGCGAAATGTGCTCTCCCTTTGTGTCCGTCTGTAGTAGCAGATCATCTATATATTGGACCGGACAATCGGGTCGGGAAAATTTTGCTGATCCATTTGTCAGCTGTCGGTGGAAAATCGAGGGGGAGTTGTGGAAGCCTTGTGGTAGGCATGTCCACGTATATTGCTGTCCCAGGAATGTGAATGCGAATTTATATTGGCACGCTTTATTCCCGTAACAGCCTCCCCAAACAGGTGCCGGAATGTGACGACTAGGGGCTTTTCACAGTAACTTCATTTGAAGCCTACTTGTGACAATAAGTGATTTTCATTTCATTTCATTTCATTTATCCAATGGAATGGACCAAAAGCCTTAACTAATGTCCAAAACTGAATTTTGTTTTGACTGTAGTCCCTGTTTGAGCATGGTCTCAGGACTCGTGGCTACGGTGGGGGCTGTTACTGGGGTTACTTTGTTTAGTTCCTGGTAATCAATGGTCAGTCGCCATGATCCATCGGGTTTGCACTGAGTGCTGAATTTGGTGCATTTGAGTGCGATAGTGAGAGTTTGGTGACCGAGGGAGTATAAGGCTTCATCTTTATCTAAAGTTTAGTCTTTCTTTTATTTAGTTAATTAACTTAAAAGTTGCTGTTTGGTTGAGAAGAAGGTGAATTTTCAATAAGCTTTAAACAGGCTTCTACTTGTAGGCACTTGCAGCTGGAGCTTGTTAATTAGTTAATTGGATTAGGCCAGTTTTCAGAGGCTAGATTCACAGTATAAAAGTGATCCCCTACAGTGCAGACTTTGTTTGCACTGAGTGCTGAATTTGGTACATTTGAGTGCGATAGTGAGAGTTTGGTGACCGAGGGAGCATAAGGCTTCATTTATATCTAAAGTTTAGTCTTTCTTTTATTTAGTTAATTAACTTAAAAGTTGATGTTTGGTTGAGAGAAAGGTGAATTTTCAATTAGCTTTAAACAGGCTTCTACTTGTAGGCACTTGCAGCTGGAGCTTGTTAATTAGTTAATTGGATTAGGCCAGTTTTCAGAGGCTAGATTCACAGTATAAAAGTGATCCCCTACAGTGCAGACTTTGTTTGCACTGAGTACTGAATTTGGTGCATTTGAGTTCTATAGTGAGAGGGAGTTGGCGACCGAGGGAGTTAGGTGAGGAGGGAGTAAGGTGCTCCTTTCATTTTGTTTCCTACATTTCCGCAAAGAGTGCGAAGAGAGCCAGGAGTTTACAGAAAGTGTAGCTGACTGGGAGCAGGGTCGGAGGGCGGAGATCTAGTTCGTCCACAGGGCAGCTATATTCTGTCAGGTAAGAGGGGATGGAGGCTAGGCCAGTTACATGCTCCTCCTGTAGGATGTGGGTGGTGAGGGATACCACCGGTGTCCCCACTGACTATACCTGCGGGAAGTGCACCCAATGTCAGCTCCTCAAAGACCGTGTTAGGGAACTGGAGCTGAAGCTGGATGAACTTCGGATCATCCGGGAGGCAGAGGGGGTGATTGAGAAGAGTTACAAGGAGGTAACCATACCCAAGGTACAGGACAAGAATAGCTGGGTTACAGTCAGGGGGAAAAAAACAAACAGGCAGACAGTGCAGGGATCCCTCGTGGCCGTTCCCCTTCAAAACAAGTATACCGTTTTGGATGCTGTTGGGGGGGGTGACCTACCGGGGGAAGGCCCTAGCGGCCAGGTCTCTGGTACTGAGTCTGGCTCTGGGGCTCAGAAGGGAAGGGGGGAGAATAGAAAAGCAATAGTTGTAGGAGATTCAATGGTTAGGGGAATAGATAGGAGATTCTGTGGTCGCGAGCGAGACTCCCGGAAGGTATGTTGGCTCCCGGGTGCCAGGGCCAGGGATGTCTCGGATCGTGTCTTCAGGATCCTTAAGGGGGAGGGGGAGCAGCCAGAAGTTGTGGTGCACATTGGTACCAACGACATAGGTAGGAAAAGGGGTGTGGAGGTAATAAACAAGTTTAGGGAGTTAGGCTGGAAGTTAAAAGCCAGGACAGACAGAGTTGTCATCTCTGCTTTGTTGCCGGTGCCACGTGATAGCGAGGCTAGGAATAGGGAGAGAGTGCAGTTGAACACGTGGCTGCAGGAATGGTGTAGGAGGGAGGGCTTCAGGTATTTGGATAATTGGAGTGCATTCTGGGGAAGGTGGGACCTGTACAAGCAGGACGGGTTGCATCTGAACCAGAGGTGCACCAATATCCTGGGAGGGAGGTTTTCTAGTACTCTTCGGGAGGGTTTAAACTAATTTGGCAGGGGAATGGGAACCGGATTTGTAGTCCAGCAACTAAGGTAGCCGATATTCAGGACACCAAAGCGCGTAATGAGGCAGTGGGGAAGGGAACACTGACAAAGGAAAGTACTTGCAGGCACGGAGATGGGTTGAAGTGTGTATACTTAATCGCAAGAAGCATCAGGAATAAGGTGGGTGAACTTAAGGCATGGATCGGTACTTGGGACTACGATGTGGTGGCCATCACGGAAACTTGGATAGAAGAGGGGTAGAAATGGTTGTTGGAGGTCCCTGGTTATAGATGTTTCAATAAGATGAGGGAGGGTGGTAAAAGAGGTGGGGGGGTGGCATTATTAATTAGAGATAGTATAACAGCTGCAGAAAGGCAGTTCGAGGAATATCACCCTACTGAGGGAGTATGGGTTGAAGTCAGAAATAGGAAAGGAGCAGTCACCTTGTTAGGTGTTTTCTATAGGCCCCCCAATAGTAGCAGAGATGTGGAGGAACAGATTGGGAAACAGATTTTGGAAAGGTGCAGAAGTCATAGGGTAGTAGTCATGGGCGACTTTAACTTCCCAAATATTGAGTGGAAACTTTTTAGATCAAATAGTTTGGATGGGGTAGTGTTTGTGCAGTGTGTCCAGGAAGCTTTTCTAACACAGTATGTAGATTGTCCGACCAGAGGAGGGGCAATATTGGATTTAGTACTGGGTAATGAACCAGGGCAAGTGATAGATTTGTTAGTGGGGGAGCATTTTGGAGATAGTGACCACAATTCTGTGACTTTCACTTTAGTAATGGAGAGGGATAGGTACGTGCAACAGGGTAAGGTTTACAATTGGGGGAAGTGTAAATACGATGTTGTCAGACAAGAATTGAAGTTCATAAGTTGGGAACATAGGCTGACAGGGAAGGACACAAGTGAAATGTAGAACTTGTTCAAGGAACAGGTGCTACGTGTCCTTGATATGTATGTCCCTGTCAGGCAGGGAAGAGATGGTCGAGTGAGGGAACCATGGTTGACAAGAGAGGTTGAATGTCTTGTTAAGAGGAAAAAGGTGACTTATGTAAGGCTGAGGAAAAAAGGTTCAGACAGGGCATTGGAGGGATACAAGATAGCCAGGAGGGAACTGAAGAAAGGGATTAGGAGAGCTAAGAGAGGGCATGAACAATCTTTGGCAGGTAGGATCAAGGAAAACCCCAAGGCCTTTTACACATATGTGAGAAATATGAGAATGACTAGAGCGAGGGTAGGTCCGATCAAGGACAGTAGCGGGAGATTGTGTATTGAGTCTGAAGAGATAGGAGAGGTCTTGAACGAGTACTTTTCTTCTGTATTTACAAATGAGAGGGGCGATATTGTTGGAGAGGACAGTGTGAAACAGATTGGTAAGCTCGAGAAAATACTTGTTAGGAAGGAAGATGTGTTGGGCATTTTGAAAAACTTGAGGATAGACAAGTCCCCCGGGCCTGACGGGATATATCCAAGGATTCTATGGGAAGCAAGAGATGAAATTGCAGAGCCGTTGGCAATGATCTTTTCGTCCTCACTGTCAACAGGGGTGGTACCAGGGGATTGGAGAGTGGCGAATGTCGTGCCCCTGTTCAAAAAAGGGACTAGGGATAACCCTGGGAATTACAGGCCAGTTAGTCTTACTTCGGTGGTAGGCAAAGTAATGGAAAGGGTACTAAAGGATAGGATTTCTGAGCATCTGGAAAGACACTGCTTGGTTAGGGATAGTCAGCACGGATTTGTGAGGGGTAGGTCTTGCCTTACAAGTCTTATTGAATTCTTTGAGGAGGTGACCAAGCATGTGGATGAAGGTGAAGCAGTGGATGTAGTGTACATGGATTTTAGTAAGGCATTTGATAAAGTTCCCCATGATAGGCTTATGCAGAAAGTAAGGAGGCATGGGATAGTGGGAAATTTGGCCAGTTGGATAACGAACTGGCTAACCGATAGAAGTCAGAGAGTGGTGGTGGATGGCAAATATTCAGCCTGGATCCCAGTTACCAGTGGCGTACCGCAGGGATCAGTTCTGGGTTCTCTGCTGTTTGTGATTTTCATTAATGACTTGGATGAGGGAGTTGAAGGGTGGGTCAGTATATTTGCAGACGATACGAAGATTGGTGGAGTTGTGGATAGTAAGGAGGGCTGTTGTCTGCTGCAAAGAGACATAGATAGGATGCAGAGCTGGGCTGAGAAGTGGCAGATGGAGTTTAGCCCTGAAAAGTGTGAGGTTGTCCATTTTGGAAGGACAAATATGAATGCGGAATACAGGGTTAACGGTAGAGTTCTTGGCAATGTGGAGGAGCAGAGAGATCTTGGGGTCTATGTTCATACATCTTTGAAAGTTGCCACTCAAGTGGATAGAGCTGTGAAGAAGGCCTATGGTGTGCTCGCGTCATTAACAGAGGGATTGAATTTAAGAGCCGTGAGGTGATGATGCAGCTGTACAAAACTTTGGTAAGGCCACATTTGGAGTACTGTGTACAGTTTTGGTCGCCTCATTTTAGGAAGGATGTGGAAGCTTTGGAAAAGGTGCAAAGAAGATTTACCAGGATGTTGCCTGGAATGGAGAGTAGGTCTTACGAGGAAAGGTTGAGGGTGCTAGGCCTTTTCTCATTAGAACGGAGGAGGATGAGGGGCGACTTGATAGAGGTTTATAAGATGATCAGGGGAATAGATAGAGTAGACAGTCAGAGACTTTTTCCCCGGGTGGAACAAACCATTACAAGGGGACATAAATTTAAGGTGAAAGGTGGAAGATATAGGAGGGATATCAGAGGTAGGTTCTTTACCCAGAGAGTAGTGGGGGCATGGAATGCACTGCCTGTGGAAGTAGTTGAGTCGGAAACATTAGGGACCTTCAAGCAGCTATTGGATAGGTACATGGATTACGGTAAAATGATATAGTGTAGATTTATTTGTTCTCAAGGGCAGCACGGTAGCATTGTGGATAGCACAATTGCTTCACAGCTCCAGGGTCCCAGGTTCGATTCCGGCTTGGGTCACTGTCTGTGCGGAGTCTGCACGTCCTCCCCGTGTCTGTGTGGGTTTCCTCCGGGTGCTCCAGTTTCCTTCCACAGTCCAAAGATGTGCGGGTTAGGTGAATTGGCCAATGATAAATTGCCCTTAATGTCCAAATTGCCCTTGGTGTTGGGTGGAGGTGTTGAGTTTGGGTAGGGTGCTCTTTCCAAGAGCCGGTGCAGACTCAAAGGGCCGAATGGCCTCCTTCTGCACTGTAAATTCAATGATAATCTATGATTAATCTAGGACAAAGGTTCGGCACAACATCGTGGGCCGAAGGGCTTGTTCTGTGCTGTATTTTCTATGTTCTATGTTCTATGTTTCCGGACGGGCCAAATTGGTGCATTATTCACGGAGGCTACTGATCGGAGTACGCCTTGATCAAGCAAACTCTGGATCACTTTTGAGATTTGTCCCTCTGCTTCTTGGGGAAAACCGTACTGCTTTTGGGGTTTGGGGTCAGAACCTGTAATATTCACCAAGCCAGCGATTTTGCCACAGTCGTGCTTGTGCTGTGAAAATGCTGCTTTGAGTTGCTGCTGGACTTCCCTAACATGTTTGTTCTGACTAATGGCTCGAGGGTCGAACCAGAAGTCTCCTACTGAGCTGATCCGATTTTCATACTCTCCAACTGTGAGCGTGGCGGGGACTCGTGCTGCCTTTGCCATTCTCCACACACATTTATTTACCGGATCAAATGATAGATTGTGGGAGCTCATGAAGTCAATTCCTAAGATGTGTTCGGCTGTCTGGAGTAGATAGACCAGAACTACGGGGTGTTTAGTTTCAATGTTCCCTATTTGGATTGCTACAGGGGCTGTGATGTGTCCCTGCTGTAAGTGCCCTGTAAAACCGCTGAGTGTGATGGTGTATGTCATGGGCCACGTGTCTCGCTGAAACATCGTGGAGGAATTGAGCGTGGTGCGGGACCCTCTTGTGTCCCAAAGGAATTCTATGGGGTGTCCCCGGACTGAGCCTGTCACTACCGGTCTACCGGACTTGGCCCAAAGGGTGCCGCAGACCCAAGTTGGGGAGCCCGAACACCGTCATTCGGTGTCGTTCATATCTGTGTTCTCAGAACGGGCGCTAACACTGTGAATTGGCTTTGCCCTATTCTTATTTAGGGTGCCTGTCTGTTGGTTTCTCTGCTGCTTCTGGGGCGCATTGCACTCTCGTGCATAGTGTCCTAATTGTCCACAATTGTAACACTCCAGGGATTTGGGTTGCTGTGGGCTGTTCCTGCCCTCATTGACCCATGCGGGGTTCTGGTGCGTCCTAGCTGAATGCATGTCTGCCTGGTCTTCCTCTGTTTTAACAAATGCGGTTTTGCTTTGGATGGACTGTTCCCAAGAGCGGGACAATCTTTTCAAAACCCATTTTTCGTTGTGTGCCTCGTCTGAGGGGTCATAATTTGCGCAAGCTCTCTGTCCTGCCTCTGTCGCATGATAGACTAGGATGCAAGTCCATTTGGCCATATTATCTGGGGACAAATGGGCATGGGCTAACTCTCCAAATACTGCTGTGAAATGTATCCACAAGCGTCCAGCAAACACTGTGGGTGCTGTCTTCTTTTGCCTACACTTGTTTAGGCCTTCTACGGGGTCTCCTTTGTTATAGCCGATCGCATCTAGGATCGCTGTGTGCATTATTTGCAGGATGCCTCCTCCTACATTCTGTGGGTCGGGAAGGGCTGCCGCGACTGAAGGGTCGAGGCTTAAAACTGTGAGCTTCACTTGCTCCTTTTCATCCAGGCCGTACATGGTCGCCTGCTGTTTTACTCTTGCAAAGGAATGGTGGGGATCCGATGTGGGTAGGAACGGTGTTATTTTATCACACGCGTCTCTTAATTGGGTGACGGTTAACGGGGTAGTGTGTGGGAAATCTGAGTCTCCTTCTGCTGCGGCCTTGCGATGTGTGGTTACAGGGTTCATAAGGGTGTGTTCTGCTTGTGCAATCGGGGGTTGGGTGCTTTTCGTTTCTGGGGTTTTTCCTGTGTACATGTCCCATGTACATATCAATGGGCAGTCTCATTTAACTCCTGCCAATCGGGGCCATTTTCCTGGTCTAACTGGGGTCCAAACGTGCTCTGAAACCCACTCTGAACAGAAAGCAGAGATTGTAATTCTGCAATTTGTTTCCGGCACTTTGCGTGATCTACCGAACTCTGCCTTTGTTCCGTTGTGGAAGTGTGGAGTGCTCGTAGGGCTGCCTTTAAATCTCTGCACTGTTTCTGTAACTGCTCAACTTGTTGTTCGGTTTCCTGTTTTACCAACACCGCGCGTTGCGTGTCTTGATAGGCTTTGTCATATTGGGACTGTAAGCTGCTCAAATGGGCGAGACAAGACTGGTGTGCACGCCTGGCATTCTCCACCTCCTTGTCCCTCGCCACTAACTGCTCTCTCAGTTCCTTGTTCTCTCTCTCATATCCACTCACATCTCCTTCACTACTCTTGTCTCTCTCCTCAATCTCTCTACAGAGCATCCTCATGACCTCCTCTGTGCCTCACAATTGTGCCAAGCAGGACACGATTGCTATCGGCTTGCGAGCTTTCCATAAGCTCTTCTTATGGATCTCTGTCAGCTTCTCCCACCAAGTGTGCCCTATCCTTCCGGGACCTGTTTCATCATTGGCGCAGAATTCACTCCAAAGGGGCCATCCTTTCCCTTTGAGATATTTTCTGATCTCTTCTTACCATACGGCACACTGTCCTACTCTACTGGTCGCTGCGACCTTGAATTCTTGGGGGTTCATAAGGCGTTCCATTGCCTTCATTGCCATTTTTCTCTATCTCTGTTGTCTCTACCGAATTTGGAACAGGAGGTGATAAAGTGGTGATGTAAACACGGGTACGGCTTACGCTAATTTCCGGCCTACAAAACTCCCGACAGTTTTACGCAACAACATCGCTCAGGTTTACCTTATATCCCTGTTAGAACGCATGCATTAATACACTTCCGAATCTTGGAGGTTGGATCAGTATCATTCTTACACTTGTGATTTTTCTGTTTCCAATTGGATTCCAATTCAAATTTGGGTTCTCTCGGTGTGACTCGGCCACTTCTAGGTCGAGTCCCACTGGAGTCGCCAGTAAATGTTGCACTCTTTGTTTGGTTCTAAATATGGCGCTCAATATGGTCACCTTCCTTAATTCTAATTACGTTTGCTTTAGAATCTATCGATACCGCCAAAAGGTTCAAACCCGAGTGCTGATCAAAGAGCCGATACACCAGTTTGTTTGTTCAAAGTCAATACTATTTATTTACACACACAGTAATATCTAATCATGCATAAAATACTACAAACTAAACTATTTCTAACGCTAACACCTATACTTAGCTTCAGTGCCCACTCAGTCAGAGGAACAATGGCCGTTGTTTGGATATGAGGCTGCTGGGGTCGAAGTGGTACAAGAGAACAGCTAAGATCGTCCGTCTGGCAGCGAGCGTTGACCTTGGACTTACTTGCTTCTGGTGTAGCTGGTGGAAGGGTCTCTCCGCTTTGAGAGCCGATTACAAGAGAGCGATTCTCTCTCGGGGCTTTCGCGCTGGGCGATGGCTGGGCGTGTCCTAGGTGGCCGTTGGCCTGGCTTTGTTTGTGCTTTTGGTTTGTGGAACTGGCGCCGTGAGGTCTGGAGCCAGATCGGTTACTTGAGTGTCTTCCTTTGTTCCCGGAGATGGGCCATCCATATGCTAATGGGACGGCAGTTTCAGTCTGAGGAGCTGCGGCTCCAATACACGTACAGGCACTGTGCCTGCCTGCTTTCTTAGCATTGTCCATAGTTAGAACAAGAAAAAAGAACAAAGAAATATACAGCACAGGAGCAGGCCCTTCGGCCCTCCAATCCCGTGCCGACCATGCTGCCCGAATAAACTGCAATCTTCTACACTTCCTGGGTCCGTATCCCTCTATTCCCATCCTATTCATGTATTTGTCAAGATGCCCCTTAAACGTCACTATCGTCCCTGCTTCCACCACCTCCTCCGGTAGCGTGTTCCAGGCACCCACTACCCTCTGCGTAAAAAAACTTGCCTCGTACATATACTCTAAACCTTGCCCCTCGCAGCTTAAACCTATGCACCCTAGTAATTGACCCCTCTACCCTGGGGAAAAGCCTCTGACTATCCACTCTGTCTATGCCCCTCATAATTTTGTAGACCTCTATCAGGTCGCCCCTCAACCTCCTTCGTTCCAGTGAGAACAAACTGAGTTTATTCAACCGCTCCTCATAGCTAATGCCCTCCATACCAGGCAACATTCTGGTAAATCTCTTCTGCACCCTCTCTAAAGCCTCCACATCCTTCTGGTAGTGTGGCAACCAGAATTGAACACTATACTCCAAGTGTGGCCTAACTAAGGTTCTATACAGCTGCAACATGACTTGCCAATTCTTATACTCAATGCCCCGGCCAATGAAGGCAAGCATGCCGTATGCCTTCTTGACTACCTTCTCCACCCGTGTTGCCCCTTTCAGTGACCTGTGGACCTGTACTCCTAGATCTCTCTGACTTTCAATACTCTTGAGGGTTCTACCATTCACTGTATATTCCCTACCTGCATTAGACCTTCCAAAATGCATTACCTCACATTTGTCCGGATTAAACTCCATCTGCCATCTCTCCGCCCAAGTCGCCAAACAATCTAAATCCTGCTGTATCCTCTGACAGTCCTCATCACTATCCGCAATTCCACCAACCTTTGTGTCGTCTGCAAACTTACTAATCAGACCAGTTACATTTTCCTCCAAATCATTTATATATACTACAAACAGCAAAGGTCCCAGCACTGATCCCTGTGGAACACCACTGGTCACAGCCCTCCAATGAGAAAAGCATCCTTCCATTGCTACTCTCTGCCTTCTATGATCTAGACAGTTCTGTTTCCACCTTGCCAGCTCACCCCTGATCCCGTGTGACTTCACCTTTTGTACTAGTCTACCATGAGGGACCTTGTCAAAGGCCTTACTGAAGTCCATATAGACAACATCCACTGCCCTACCTGCATCAATCATTTTAGGGACCTCCTCGAAAAACTCTATCAAGTTAGTGAGCCATGGCCTCCCCTTCACAAAACCATGCTGCCTCTCACTAATACGTCCATTTGTTTCCAAATGGGAGTAGATCCTGTCTCGAAGAATTCTCTCCAGTAATTTCCCTACCACTGGAGTAAGGCTCACCAGCCTGTAGTTCCCTGGATTATCCTTGCTACCCTTCTTAAACAGAGGAACAACATTGGCTATTCTCCAGTCCACCGGGACATCCCCTGAAGACAGTGAGGATCCAAAGATTTCTGTCAAGGCCTCAGCAATTTCCTCTCCTGCCTCCTTCAGTATTCTGGGGTAGATCCCATCAGGCCCTGGGGACTTATCTACCTTAATATTTTTTAAGACACCCAACACCTCGTCTTTTTGGATCTCAATGTGACCCAGGCTATATACACACCCTTCTCCAGACTCAACATCTACCAATTTCTTCTCTTTGGTGGCTACTGATGCAAAGTATTCATTTAGTACCTCGCCCATTTCCTCTGGCTCCACACATAGATTCCCTTGCCTATCCTTCAGTGGGCCAACCCTTTCCCTGGCTACCCTCTTGCTTTTTATGTACGTGTAAAAAGCCTTGGGATTTTCCTTAACCCTATTTGCCAATGACTTTTCATGACCCCTTCTAGCCCTCCTGACTCCTTGCTTAAGTTCCTTCCTACTTTCCTTATATTCCACGCAGACTTTGTCTGTTCCCAGCCTTTTAGCCCTGACAAATGCCTCCTTTTTCTTTTTGACGAGGCCTACAATATCTCTCGTTATCCAAGGTTCCCGAAAATTACCGTATTTATCCTTCTTCCTCACAGGAACATGCCGGTCCTGAATTCCTTTCAACTGACACTTGAAAGCCTCCCACATGTCAGATGTTGATTTGCCCTCAAACATCCGCCCCCAATCTATGTTCTTCAGTTCTCGCCTAATATTGTTATAATTAGCCTTCCCCCAATTTAGCACATTCATCCTAGGACCACTCTTATCCTTGTCCACCAGTACTTTAAAACTTACTGAATTGTGGTCACTGTTACCGAAAAGCTCCCCTACTGAAACATCTACCACCTGGCCAGGCTCATTCCCCAATACCAGGTCCAGTACCGCCCCTTCCCTAGTTGGACTGTCTACATATTGTTTTAAGAAGCCCTCCTGGATGCTCCTTACAAACTCCGCCCCGTCTAAGCCCCTGGTACTAAGTGAGTCCCAGTCAATATTGGGGAAGTTGAAGTCTCCCATCACCACAACCCTGTTGTTTTTACTCTTTTCCAAAATCTGTCTACCTATCTGCTTCTCTATCTCCCGCTGGCTGTTGGGGGGCCTGTAGTAAACCCACAACATTGTGACTGCACCCTTCTTATTCCTGATCTCTACCCATATAGCCTTGCTGCCCTCTGAGGTGTCCTCCCGCAGTACAGCTGTGATATTCTCCCGAACCAGTAGCGTAACTCCGCCATCCCTTTTACATCCCACTCTATTCTGCCTGAAACATCTAAATCTTGGAACGTTTAGCTGCCAATCCTCTCCTTCCCTCAACCAGGTCTCTGTAATGGCAACAACATCATAGTTCGAAGTACTAATCCAAGCTCTAAGTTCATCTGCCTTACCCGTAATACTTCTTGCGTTAAAACATATGCACTTCAGGCCACCAGACCCGCTGTGTTCAGCAACATCTCCCTGCCTGCTCTTCCTCAGAGCCATACTGTCCCTATTCCCTAGATCTCCCTCAATGCTTTCACCTTCTGACCTATTGCTCCGGTACCCACCCCCCTGCCATACTAGTTTAAACCCTCCCGTGTGACACTAGCAAACCTCGCGTCCGGGAATGGTGGGAGTTTCTGGCACCATGAGATTGAATGATGAAAGCACGAACGTTTGAGCTTATACACTGAAAGATTTTAATACTTTGTCCAGGCAACAAACTTGAGGCAGATCGTTTAGTCCCAACATTCCTGAGTACAAGTGGGCAAAATCTTCAACCTTCTGCCAAGTCTGGTGCAGCCAGAAAAACCAGGCTCGAAAACCTATGATGAAATTGTGGAGATATTGCTAGGCCACTTCTCACCTAAACCTTTGGTGATTGGTGGGCGGCATGGTAGCACAGTGGTTAGCACGGTTGCTTCACAGCTCCAGGGTACCAGGTTCGATTCCTCATTGTCCCTATTCCCTAGTTCTCCCTCAATGCTCTCACCTTCTGACCTATTGCTCCGGTACCCACCCCCCTGCCATACTAGTTTAAACCCTCCCGTGTGACACTAGCAAATCTCGGGGCCAGGATATTTATGCCTCTCCGGTATAGATGCAACCCGTCCTTCTTATATAGGTCACACCTGCCCCGGAAGAGCTCCCAGTGGTCCAGATAACGGAAACCCTCCCTCCTACACCAGCTGTTTAGCCACGTGTTTAGCTGCTCTATCTTCCTATTTCTAGCCTCACTGGCACATGGCACAGGGAGTCATCCCGAGATTACAACCCTAGAGGGGTTCCCTGTAATCTTTGCACACATCCATTTTGTATTCTGGAAGTGGCCATCCCAGATGGCTACACCGGAGGGAATCCACGCAGACACGGGGAGAACGTGCAGACTCCACACAGACAGTGACCCAGCGGCGAATCGAACCTGGGACCCTGGCGCTGTGAAGCCACAGTGCTATCCACTTGTGCTACCGTGCTGCCCATACGGGGTGGGTAGTGCAGTTGATTAGTTTATATGGATTTCAGCAAAGCCTTTGACAAGGTCCCACATGGGAGATTGATAATGAGGGTAAAAGCACATGGGATTCAGGATAATGTGGCAAATTGGACCCAAAATTGGCATAGTGATAGGAGACAGGGTGTGGCTGATGACTGTTTGTGTGACTTAAGGCCGGTATCCAGTGGCGTACCACAGGGCTCAGTGCTGGGTCTCTTATTGTTTGTGATATATATAAACAATAAGTACAAATTGGGGGAGGTGATAAGTAAGTTTGCAGGTGAAGCAAAGATTGGCCAGGTCGTTGACAGTGAAGTCCAAGGTGTTAGGTTACAAGAGGATGTAGACGGATTGGTCAGATGAGTAGATCAGTAGCAGATGGAATTTAACCCTGAAAAGTGTGCGGTGATGCATATGGAAGGAGTAACACGACAAAGGATTACTCAATAAATGTCAGGACACTAGGAAGTCAGAGGAATAGAGGGATTTTGGAGTGCTTGCCCACCAATTCCTGAAGGCTACAAATCGAAGGCAAAAGCACCAGAAGTGGGATAAAGATTTTGACGTCGTGAGTTGCTGAAATCTGTAATGCGCTGTTTGAAAGGGTAATTCAATAGTAGCTTTGAAAAGTGGATTGGGCAATTGCTTGAGGGGGATGAATTTGCAGAGAGAGGAGGAGCGTATGATTCCCAGGGACCCTAAAGTGGGCAAATAGCCTTCACCTGTGCTTTGTGGTTCGATTATTTCATTTGAAAGGCACTATGGCTGTGATCTATCAGGGTAGCTTGACCAGTTTTATTTCTAAAGCTCCCAATCATTTAGGAGGTTGGGACTTATATGCTGGCAAAGTGTGAGCATCAGACATTACAGCAACTTTATTTTCTGAGCGTGTTTCTATCTCTTTAGCTGCTGTGGTATCAAGCCTGATAGTTTGGTTCATTGAAGGAACTGAGGACAAGTGTAATTACTGACTCGCATTCGCTTTGCTGCATGGAAATGTCACAAGGGAGGATAAACAATGCCAGCAGGCTGAACACAAGGACAGGTGGCTACTCAATGTGACGCACAGAGACTGCATAACCCGACTACGCTCCTCAAAACAGCTGAGTGCGTCACAAAGCGCTTTCATTTCTACAGCATCTGGTTATCAAGGAATGGGTGGAATCGGCATCCATGTGTTTGACCCACATTTTAACACGGTACCTTATCAACCGTCGAACAGGCCAGAGTTAGAATATGGAGTCCGGATGCATAAGTTATTGAAAGCAGCAACACAGGTCATTAAAATAACAGGCACTGGGGTTCATTTAGCAAGGGATAAAATTGAAAAGCAGCGGGGTTGCTGTGCAGAACCTGTGTTTGATCGCCCTTCGAGCACTGTGAATAGTTCTATTCTCCATATTATAAAAGGGCTATAGAGATGCGGGAGGAGGTGAAAAAAAATGTGAAGACAGAGGACAGGAGAACTGAAAGGTTATACCTGTTAGTAAATATCCAACAGGATCAGGCTCACTGATCTAGAAAAATGACTGAAGGAATTCTTTATCGTGATACCTGGAATGTGGTTAGAAGGTGGAAGTGACGACCACAAAGAATGGTTGAGGTGAACAACACATTCAAGGCAAGGGTGGGCTGGGTGGGATGACGAGGATTGGGAGGAGGCTCATGTGAAGCGGAGACACTAGCAAGGAACTGTTTCTGCATTGTACATTTTGCAAATTTACATGCCCCATTATGGAAAAGATATTGTCATCATGGTGTTACCGAACTGATAATCCAGAGAATTTTAGGTTAAATTCCACAGTTTGAAACATCTAGCCTTGAAAAGCTTTCAGACAGTCATTAAAAACCCCAACTGGTTCAAAACTGCCATTCTCATCAGACTGACCGAAGTGAAGTCGGAGTAAGGGAGAAAGGAATGACGTCTAACTGAGAGTTACTGAGTACGCATGTGAATGCACAGAGTGTAGCAAATAAGGTTGGGGAGTTACAGGTGCAGATTGCACTGTGGAAATATGATGTTGTGGTAATAACAGAGACCTGGCTCAAGGAAGGGCAGGACTGGGTGTTAAATATTCCTGGGTGTTCAGAAATGATAGGAAAGGAAGGAAACGGGGAGAGGCGGTGGTATTGGTGAAGGAGAGCGTAACATTACTGGAAATAGAGGATGTATTGAAGATTCAAGGACTGGATCAATTTGGCTGGAACTAAGGAACAAAAAGGAACCAACTGCATTGCTCAGTGTAGTCTATAGACCATCAATTAGTGAGACGGATGTAGAATAACAAATCTACAGGCAAATTACAGAGAGTAATGTTAATGCAGGATTTTAATTTCCTGAACGTAGACTGGAACAGTGGAAAGTGTAACGGGTGAAGGGGGCCAAAAGTTCCTAGATTGTGTTCAGGAGAATTTCCTACAGCAATCTGTCCAGTTCAACAAGAAAGGATGCACTGTTGGACCTGGTTCTTGGAAATGAGATGAGCCAAGTAGATCAAATGTCAGTGGGGGAACATTTAAGAGACGATGATCATTGTATCATAAGGTTTAGAATGATGATTAAAAAAGGAAGATAGGCAATCTGTCATGGGAATGTCCCTTTAAGAAATGTTTTTGTCTTATCACATGCCTTCAGTGATGTCACTATGTGGGTGGAGCTGGGCTGTGGCCCTGGGGTTTTACTTTCGTTTTGAGTTGGGAGCTGGGCTGTGGCTCTGAGTTTTACTTTCGCTTTGAGTTTGAACTGATTTGTACAGCACAGTTGAAAAAAGTGCCTCTCTATCTTTATTTTAAAAGCTGTTTCCAGACTGCTTGGTAACTTGAAAAGGAATAACTGTTTTCTGGAAGGAATTCAAACCTGCTGTTTTGGAAGGGAAACAAGAGCATCCATACCAGATCTTGAGTGCTGTGTGCTGGGCCACACCTTTGAAAAGGGGGTACAGGTTTATGGGATCTTGTTATTAAATTGGAACAGTTAAAGGAGGGAATTTATTCAGGGTTATACATAGAGTACTGTAGCTGTGTGGGGTATTTATGTTTGTAGTTAATAAAAATGCTTACTGTGTGTGTTTATAAAAATGTTAACTAAATTTGTAGAATAAACTTTGTTTTTGATTTAAAGTGTTTAAGGCCTCTGTTGAATACCACCTGAAAGGCTGGCACTTGTGCCCATCGTAACCAAAATAAATAAACAGTAGTAGGCCAGGTGAACTCCACGATATACTTTGGAGTTTTCTAAATCCTGGCTCAGAATAAATCCGAAGTCAAAATTATTAATTGAAGAACGCCAAATTCAATGGAGTAAGAACAGAGCTGGGCTGGTTAAAATAGAATGAAAGGATGGTGGGGAAAACTTAAAGTGAACAATGGACTACCTCCAAAACACAAATGACACAGTCAAGGCATATTCTCCCGGCATACAAGCAGAAAGTTAAGCAGAAGAATCCAATTGGGAAGGTCGTGCAGTGCTGGTCCGAGGCAACAGAAGACCTCCTATGTCACTGCTTGGAGTTAATGGATTGGTCCATATTAAGAACTCAGCGACCAGCCTAAACGAGTATGCCACCACTATCACAGACTTTGTCAGCAAGTGTGTAGAAGACTGCGTGCCAAAGAAGGTAGTACGTACGTTCCCAAACCAGAAACCATGATTTAATCGTGAGATTGACTCCCTACTGAAGGCCAGGTCTGAGGCGTTCAAGCCAGACGACCCTGACCTACACAAGAAATCCAGTTACAACCTCCGCGAAGTCATCCGGGATGCCAAGAGAGAATATTAGACCAAGCTAGAGTCCCAGACTAATGTAGCAGACTCTCGTCGGTTGTGGCAAGGCTTAAACAACATGTTGGGCTATAATGCGAAGCCGAGTAAAATCTCTGGCAGCAGCGCATCCATCCCCAATGAACTCAATGCATTCTATGCTCGGTTCGAGCAGGAAACAATCAAACCGTTGTCAACTGCCCCAGCAACCTTGGACACACCCATAGCTACCGTCACAACTTCCAAGGTCAAATCAGCCTTCTTTAGTTTTGCTGATATTGAGGGAGAGATTATTGTCATTACACCACTCCACTAGGTTGTCTATCTCCCTCCTGTATTCTGACTCATCATTGTGAGATCCGACCCACTACGGTTGTGTCATAAGGAAACTTGTACATGAGGTTGGAGCCAAATTTTGCCACACAGTCGTGTGTGCAGAGGGAGTATGCATTGTGGGGCCCTGGTATTGAGGACTATCCTGGAGAAGGTTTATTGTTTAGCCTTACTGATTGTAGTAATGGGTCAGAAGGTCGAGGATCCAGTTAGAGAGGGAGGAGCCAAGTCCTGGATTTTAGAGTTTTGATATGAGCTTGGCTGGGATCATGGTGTTGAAGGCCGAGCTGTAGTCAATGGACTGAAGTAGAAGTCCTTGTTGCCGAGATGCCCAAGGGATGAGTGTAGGGCCAGGGAGATGGTGTCTGCAGTGGACTAGTTGTGCCGGTATGCGAATTGCAGTGGATCTCGGCATTCTGGGAGAATGGAATTGATGTTCCTCATGACCAACCTCTCAAAGCACTTCATAATGATCGATATTAAGGCCATCAGATGATAGTCATTGAGGCACGTGGCCTGGCTCTTCTTTGGCACTCGTATGATAGTGGTCTTCTTGAAGCAAGTGGAAACCTCAGAACGGAGTAGGGAGAGTTTGAAGATTTCCACGAACACATCTGCCAGCTGGTCCGTGCAGGATCTGAGTGCATGACCAGGAACCCCGTCAGGACCCATCGCTTTCCGATGACACAACCGGTCCACTGCAGACACCATCTCCCTGGCCCTACACTCATCCCTGGAGCATCTCGACAACAAGGACCCCTACTTCATGCTCCTATTCATTGACTACAGCTCGGCCTTCAACACCATAATCCCAGCCAAGCTCATATCAAAACTCTAAAACCTAGGACTTGGCTCCCCCCTCTCTAACTGGATCCTCGACTTTCTGACTGATTACCACAATCAGTAAGGCTAAACAATAAACCTTCTCCAGGATAGTCCTCAATACCAGGGTCCCGCAACGCATATTCCCTCTGCACACACGACTGTGTGACAAAATGTGGCTCCAACCTCATGTACAAGTTTCCCGATGACACAACCGTAGTGGGTCGGATCTCACAATGACGAGTCAGAATACAGGAGGGAGATAGAAAACCGAGTGGAGTGGTGTAACGACAACAACCTCTCCCTCAATATCAGCAAAACTAAAGAGCTGGTCATTGACTTCAGTAAGCCAAGTATCGTACACACCCCTGTCTGCATCAGTGGTGCCAAGGTGGAGATAGTTGACAGCTTAAAATTCCGAAGTGTACACATCACCAACAATCTGTCCTGATCCACCCACGTTGATGCTACAACCAAGTAAGCAAAACAGCGCCTATACTTTCTCAGGAGACTAAGGAAATTTGGCATGTCAACATTGACCCTTCCCTCGGGCAGCACTGTGGTGCAGTGGGTTAGCCCTGATGCCTCATGGCGCCAAGGTCCCGGGTTCGATCCCGGTTCTGGGTCACTGTCCGTGTGGAGTTTGCACATTCTCCCCGTGTTTGCGTGCGTCTCGCCCCCACAACCCAAAGATGTGCAGGGTAGGTGGATTGGCCATGCTAAATTGCCGTTAATTGGAAAAAAAATGAATTGGGTACTCAAAATTTAAAAAAAAAACATTAACCCTTACCACTTGTACAGATGCATCATAGAAACCATCCTATCTGTCTGCATCACAGCCTGGTATGGCAACTGCTTGGCCCAAGACCGTAAGAAACTATAGAGAGTCGTGAACAGAGCCCAGTCCATCACACGAACCCACCTCCCATCCATTGACTCCATCTAAGCCTGAAACATGAAAACGGACAGCTTAATCAAAGACCCCTCCCACCCAGCTTACTCACTGTTCCAACTTCTTCCATCGAGCAGGAGATACAAAAGTCTGAGAACACGCACGAACAGATTCACAAGCAGCTTCTTCCTCGCTGTTACCAGACTATGGACTGATTTGATCTCTTCGTAAATCTTCTCTACTGAGTAGTACTGCACTCCTGTATGCTTCACCTGCTGTCTGTGTCTCTGCATTTACATTGTGTATTTATGTATGTCCTATGTTTTTCACATATGGAATGATCTGTCTGGACTGTAAACAGAAAAATACTTTTCACTGTACCTCGGTACACATGATTTGGACAGGCTAGGAGAGTGGGCAAAGAAGTGGCAGATGAAATGCAATGTGGAAAAGTGTGAGGTTATGCACTTTGGAAGGAGGAATTTAGGCATAGACTATTTTCTAAATGGGGAGATGCTTAGGAAATCAGAAGCACAAAGGGGCTTGGGAGTCCTTGTTCACAATTCTCTTAAGGCTAACGTGTAGGTTCAGTCGGCAGTTAGGAAGACAAATGCAATGTTAGCATTCATGTCGAGACGGCTAGAATACAAGACCAGGGATGTACGTCTGAGGCTATATAAGTATCTGGTCAGACCCCACTTGGAGTAATGTGAGCAGTTTTGGGCCCTGTATCTAAGGAAGCATGTGTTTGTCTTGAAAGGGTCCAGAGGAGGTTCACAAGAATGATCCCTGGAATGAAGAGCTTATCATATGAGGAACGGTTGAGGACTCTGGGTCTGTACTCGTTGGAGTTTAAAAGGATGAGGGGGGATCTTATTGAAACTTACAGGATACTGTGAGGCCTGTATAGAGTGGACATGGAGAGGATGTTTCCACTTGTGGGAAAAACTAGAAGCAGAAGACTCCGTCTCAGACTAAAGGGACGATCCTTTAAAACAGAGATGAGGAGGAATTTCTTCAGCCAGAAGGTGGTGAACCTGTGGAACTCTTTGCCGCAGAAGGCTGTGGAGGCCAAATCACTGAGTGTCTTTAAGATAGATAAGTTTTTGATCAATAAGGGGATCAGGGGTTACAGGGAAAAGGCTGGAGAATGAGGATGAGCAAAATATCAGCCATGATTGAATGGCGGAGCAGTCTCGATGGGCCAAGTGGTCTAATTCTGCTCCTATGTCTTACGGTCTTATGACAATAAATCAAATCCAAAAGGTAGGACAAAAAATCCAGCAATTACTGGAAAGCCAGCTTGACATTAAAAATTCCCTGGATGGAAATGAATAGAAATTAAAACAAGGTGTCAGGCAGAAAATACAGCTGAGAACCAAGAGGAATGCAGAAGGTTGAGAGGGAAAGTAAAATACCACATCAGAGAAGCGGAGAGGGATTATGAGAAAAGGCTGGTAGCCAACATGAAGGGGAATCTCAAAGTCCAGTATTTACAGAGTAAAAAGGTAGTTACAGAAGGACTAGGGCCGATTAGGGACCTGAAAGGGAATTTACACATGGAGACTGAGTGATGGCTGAGTTATCAAATGAATACTTTGTATCTGACTTCATCAAGAAGATAAATTCTACCCAGGATATGATTACAGACTGGGGAACTCTCCCATCAGAAAGCTTCAAAATTGAGAAGGATGAAGTTTTAAATAGACCGTGGGTACTGAAAGTTTTTTTTTTTAATTTAGAGTACCTAATCATTTTGTTTTCCAATTAAGGGGCAATTTAGTGTGCCCAATCCACCTACCCTGCACATCTTTGGGTTGTGGGGGTGAAACCCATGCAGACATGGGGGGAATGTGCAAACTTCACACTGACAGTGACCCAGGGCTGGGATTCGAACCCGGGTCCTCAGCGCCGATGGGTACTGAAAGTTGACAAGCCACCTGGACCGGATGAGATGCATCCAAGGATAGAAAGTCCAGTCTTCTCTCGACTCCGGAAAGATGCCAGGTGACTGGAGAATTTCAAATGTTACACCCATTTTCAGAAATGGTTGTATGGATAGTCCCAGCTATTCCAGGCTAATCAGTGTCATGATATTCATAGAAACATATCATGGTGCAAACACACACACACATTGATGGACAGATCAACGGACCAATCAACACACACGCAACATCACAGCCAATCACCAGTGAGAGCACATGCACTATAAAACAGGGAACACCACAGTTCCCTCTCATTCCAGCAGGAGATAGCTCAGGGCACAGAGCTCACAGCGCGCCACTCAGACATACACCATGTGCTGAGTGCCTCTCTAAGATGGTGCAAGGGCTGGGTCCACAGGTTAACTGGTAAAGTACAAACCACAGTAGATGTGGTTATCAAGAATAATAGTAGATGTTATCAAGAACAATAAAACAGAGTTGTACAATCTACAACCGTGTTGGTTCGTCTGTATAGCGGAACACCCAACACGACATAGTACCAGGATTGGAACCCAGCAACTGTGAGACCTACCTGCACATCTTCAGCGATCCGCCATCCTGCTCCATGGAAACCATCAGCCCGCCGCAGCCGCTCCAAATCGCTGGCAACCTCGGCGTCAACTGGAAGCTGTTTAAACAGCGCTTCCAGCTCTTCCTAGAAGCCACAGACAGGGAGAATGCATCGGACACCAGGAAGATCGCCCTCCTCCTCTCCAAGGCAGGGCAACACGCCATTCACACCTACAACTCCCTGGCATTCACAGATGGCGAGGACAAGACGAAGTGCAAGGCGGTTCTTCTAAAACTTGAGCTACACTTCAGCGTCAAAGTGAATGAGAGCTTCGAGAGGTACCTCTTCCAGCAGCGCCTGCAGGGTAAGGATGAGCCTTTTCAATCCTTTTTGACACAACTCCGTATCCTCGCGCAGTCCTGCGGCTATGAGGCCACCTCCGATTCCATGATTCGGGACCAGATAGTTTTTGGGGTCTCCTCGGGCACCCTATGCCAGCAGCTCCTCAAAATAAAGAGCCTCACCCTCGCCACCGCCATCGAAACCTGCGTCCTCCATGAAAGCGCGACCAGCCGGTACTCCCAATTCCAGGCGGCCGAATCGGCACGGCACGGATCCCACGAGGCCGAGCGGGTCCACTCCATCGAGTTCCTCCCGGCCCACGGCCCGGACGAGGGCGGCTTTTTCGCGTGCTTTCCGCGGCCTCCCGCGCTTGTACGCGCCAAAAGAGATGTCGACGCAGAGGGACGTGACGCGCAAGCGCGCTCTACGCAGGACCGAACCGCGCATGCGCGGTGGCGTAATGAGCGCCATGACGTCACGACGTGCGGCAACTGTGAATCCGCACATTTAAAGCGGCAATGTCCAGCGAAAAATCGACAATGCCTCCGCTGTGGCAAGATGGGCCACTACGCTGCCTGCTGTCGAGCAGCTCAACCTGCCAATGCTCCCGAATTCCGCCAGCCTCGCAGGGACGTGCGGGCCATTCAGCCTCCATACACCGAGTCATAACCTGACGACGTACAGACAGGTGATACCGACGACCGGGAAGCCTTCCGCATTGCGGTAATTGACAAAAATCGGATGTCCCAAGTAGGACCCACCAGCCGATGCCAGTGCACAGTGTAAATCCGGGTGATGAATGGTGTGCCACCCTAACGGTCAACCGATCACCAATCACATTCCGTTTAGACACTGGTGCCTCCGTCAATCTCATTGCATGGTCAGCCTTCCACACCTTGAAGGTCAAACCACCGATTCGGCCATCTCGAGGTGACACACAATTTACTCGCAGCCACACTATCTTTTGAGATAGTTGGATCCTCGAAGGACTCCCTGCTAGGTGCACAGGCGTGCAATGTTCTCCACCTCGTTCAGCAGGTACACACTCTGTCTCCAGAAGGCACGTCCGATTTCCAGGATGCAGACTTTAGGGCACAGCTCCACTCGCTCCTCACCCACAACCAGGAGTCTTTCGAGGGCATGGGCACACTGCCCTACACTTACAGAATACGGCTCAAACCGGACGCCACCCATGTCATTCACGCACCTCGTGAAGTCCCAGCACCACTCAAGGACCGCCTCAAGCAGCAGCTGCAGGATCTCCAGGACCAAGGAGTGCTTTCACGGGTCACGGAGCCCAAGCTAATGGTCAGCTCCATGGTGTGCGTTAAAAAGCCCTCTGGCGAACTCCAGATCTGCATCAACCCGAAGGACCTGAACAATAACATCATGAGGGAACACTACCCCAAACGGGAAGAGATCACGAGCGAAATGGCCCGGGCTAGAGTTTTTACAAAGCTTGATGCCTCAAAGGGTTTTTGGCAGATTCAGCTGGATCAGTCCAGCAGGAAGCTGTGCACCTTCAACACTCCCTTTGGCAGATACTGCTACAATAGGATGCTGTTTGGCATAATCTCGGCATCCGAGGTATTTCATCGGATCATGGAACAGATGAAGGAGGGCATCGAAGGGGTGCGCGTCTATGTTGATGACGTCATCATCTGGTCCACCACACCACAGGAGCACATCAGTCGTCTCCAGCGCGACTTTGCTCGGATACGAGAACACGGCCTGCGCCTCAACCGAGCCAAGTGTTCTTTTGGCCAAACTGAGCTAATGTTTCTGGGGGACCACGTATCCCGGTCAGGGGTGCGTCCGGATGCCGACAAAGTGACAGCTATTACAGCCATGCCGCAGCCGGCAGACAATAAAGCAGTGCTACGCTTTCTCGGGATGGTCAACTTCCTGGGGCAGTTTATTCCCAACCTTGCCTCCCACACAACGTCTCTTCGCCACCTAGTGAAGAAAACTACGGAGTTCCAGTGGCTGCCGCACACCAGAAGGAATGGGAGGAGCTCAAGATCAAGCTCACCACAGCCCCGGTATTGGCGTTCTTCAACACCTCTCGTGATACGAAGATCTCGACTGATGCCAGCCAGTCCGGCATTGGGGCGATACTCCTGCAACGGGATGACCCTGCATCGTGGGCCCCGGTCGCCTATGCTTCGCGGGCCATGACCCCACAGAACAGCGCTACGCACAGATTGAGAAGGAGTACCTGGGTTTGTTAACCGGCATAGATAAATTCCACAACTACGTGTATGGTCTCCCTCAGTTCACCGTGGAAACCGACCATCGCCCCCTGGTCGGCATCATGCAAAAGGACCTCAACGAGATGACCCCTCGCCTCCAGCGCATTCTGCTTAAGCTCCGGAGGTACGACTTCCAACTGGTCTACACTCCTGGTGAGGACCTCATCATCGCGGATGCCCTGTCCAGAGCAGTGAGCACACCGCCCGATTCGGAGGGGTTCGTCTGTCAGGTCGAAGCGCATGTGGCCTTCACATCAGCCAATCTGCCAGCTAATGATGCAAGTCTGGCCCGTATTCGCCGGGAGACTGCGGCTGACCCCCTTCTACAACGTGTGATGCACCAAATGACGGGAGGGGTGGCTCAAGGGGCAGTGCCCACAATTCTACAATGTCCGGGACGACTTGGCCGTCATTGACGGTGTCCTCCTAAAGTTGGACCAGATTGTGATCCCACACAGCATGCACAGGCTTGTCCTCAAACAACTGCACGAAGGCCATCTCGAGGGTGAGAAGTGCAGGCAGAGGGCCCGAGAAGCTGTGTACTGGCCGGGCATCAGCAACGACATTGCCAACATGGCGCTCACCTGCCCCACATGCCAAAGGTTTCAGCTGGCGCAACCCCCTGAGACGCTTCAGCCCCATGAGTTGGCAACGTCCCCCTGGGCGAAGGTGGGTGTGGACCTTTTTCATGCGCTCGACAGGGACTACGTCATCATAATTGACTATTTTTCAAATTATCCGGAGGTCATACGTCTGCACGATTTGACATTGTCCGCTGTCATCAGAGCATGCAAAGAAACCTTCGCTCGCCATGGCATTCCGCTTACCGTCATGTCGGACAATGGGCCCTGTTTTGCGAGCCAAGAATGGTCTTCTTTGCTGCTTCGTATGGCTTCACACATGTGACGTCCAGTCCTCTGCATCCCCAGTCAAATGGCAAGGCGGAAAAGGGCGTCCATATCGTCAAGCGGCTCCTCTGCAAGGCTGGTGATGCCGGATCTGATTTCTGTTTAGCCCTGCTGGCCTATCGCTCGGCCCCACTGTCCACAGGCCTCTCGCCAGCCCAGCTGTTGATGGGTCGCACCCTCAGGACCACTGTGCCGTCCATTCATGTTCCTAAACCCGATCATGCTCCAGTACTGCAAAGGATGCGACAGCAGCATGCTCAGCAGAAGGTGGCACATGACACTCGGGCAACTGATCTTCCTGCCCTGGCGCCTGGAGACAACGTCCGCATACACCTACCAGAGGGTGGCTGGTCGGCAACTGCCGAAGTTCTCTGCCGCGTGGCTCCCCGCTCGTTCCTGGTTCGCATGCCTGATGGTTCCATTTGCCGGCATAATCGGCGGGCCCTTCGGCTGCTTCCGCGCTCGCTACGTGATGATGCACCGGTGCCACGCCCTCCTGTTGTCCCTGATGTCGACTTTGCCACTCTGCCTATTCCTCTCTCGCCCGTGGCCAGGCCCATTCCTCAGCCGGTGGATTCTGACCCACCCTTGAGGCGGTCAACCCGAATTCGTCGCCCACCTACTAGACTGGACTTATGAGCCTGTTTGCACATTGGACTCACTGAATTATTGAGCAATAATGTTAACGTGTTTCTTTCTTGTCGTTCCAGGAGTTCTCTTTCGATATTTGATGATTGCACTTGTTTTGTTTGTGGTACAACCTCGTTGCTCTGTTGCACCTGACACCTTCCTATGTATATAGTTTAGCCTCATGTACATGTTGTAGATATTGCACACACATATTCAGCTGCACTCAGTGCACACCAATATTTATTACCATATAGGCACATATTCTTGTGAAAAGGGGGATGGCATGATATTCATATAAACATATCATGGTGCAAACACACACGCACACTGATGGACAGATCAACGGATTAATCAACACACACGCAATATCACAGCCAATCACCAGTGAGAGCACACGCACTATAAATCGGGAAACACCACAGTTCCCGCACATTCTACCAGGAGATAGCTCAGGGCACAGAGCTCACAGCATGCCACTCAGACATACACCATGTGCTGAGTGCCTCTCTAAGATAAGCAAGGGCTGGGTCCACAGGTTAACTGGTAAAGTACAAACCACAGCCAGAAGTGTACAGTAGATGTTATCAAGAATAATAAAACAGAGTTGTGCCATCTACAACCGTGTTGGTTCATTTGTATAGCGGAACACGCAACACGACAGTCAGCTTAACAGCAGGCATGGGAAGCCTTGGGCGGCACAGTGGTGCAGTGGTTAGCACTGCTGCCTCACGCCGCTGAGGACCTGGGTTCGATCCAGCCCTGAGTCGCTGTCCACGTGGAGTTCACACGTTCTCCCCGTGTTGTCTGGGTCTCACCCCTACAAGCCAAAGATGTGCAGGGTAGATGAATTTGCCACACTAAATTGCCCCTTAATTGGAAAAAAAAAATTGGGTTCACTATATTTTAAAATTACAAAAAAGGAATGGGGAAGCCTCGAGAAGCAACTGTTCAGGGCGGAATTAGGAGTCACATGGAAAAATTAGGGTTTATTAGGAAGAACCAGCATGGATTTCCCAAGGGGAAATCGCGTTTACCTAACTTGCTGGAGATTTTCATTTCATTTTTTGAGGCGGTAACAGAAAGGGTCGATGAGGGTAATGCTGTTGATGTGGTGCACATGGACTTTCAGAAGGCATTCGATGCAGTGCCACACGACAGACTTGTGAGAAAAGTTATAGCTCATGGAATAAAAAGGACGGTAGCAATATGCATACACAATTGGCTGAATAATAGGAAGCAGAGCGTAATTACAATGGATATTTTTGCAGCTGGAGGAAAGTTTATAGTGGAGATCCCCAGGGGTTGGTACTGGGCCCTTCCTTTTCCTGATATATATATATATTAATGATTTCGATTTCTGCCATCTTTCTGCATTTAAATAATATTGAGCTACTTTATTCTTCCCACCAAAGTGCATAACTTCACATTTTCCGACATTATATTCCCATCTGCCAAGAGTCTTCGGCCAGTGACTTCCGATTATCGGCAGAAAGCCACGGTCGCTGATACTGGAAGAGAAAACTGCACACGTACCTGCGTTCAGAAATCCTGGTGAACCTTCCTGTTCCAGCTGCAGCCTCGGGCCTATAGTGCGACAGTTGCGCAGGCTCCAGCATGGCACAGTCTCGATGTAACCCCGCCCCCTTGTGACGCAGCAGCTACGGGAACATCCATTGAGGGCAGGCATTTAAACTGCAGATTTATATTGAAGACAACAAACAACAAGTTTAACACGTGTTTGAATAAACGTTTTTTGACAGGTTTTCTTTGCTCTTTCTTTTGCCTGCCTGTTCACTCATAGGGTGGGTAATTGATCCATTTCTTCACCAGGTGGAGCTGTAGTTGACTCTTCTACACCCACATCGAGGCCTAAAAAGAATTTCAAGGATTTTAAGAAGCCAAGCTATAAGTCTGATGCTCCATCAGAGGTGAAGCATGACTACAGATTTTGAATCTGCACTGGATTCTGTAATACCTGTCAGAGAGATAGTTCACGTTAGCTTACTGGAGGCTTGCATAAATCAACTAGGGCATTAAGCTTTGAAGTCATCACTGAGGCTTGTAAGGATGAATATTACATCAGGGAGACTCTTAAACAACACATCTTAAAATACATTGCAAAGTTAGATGGCATTATCGACAGTCTATATGAAATGAAATGAAAATGAAATGAAAATCGCTTATTGTCACAAGTAGGCTTCAATGAAGTTACTGTGAAAAGGCCCTAGTTGCCACATTCCGGCGCCTGTTCAGGGAGGCTGGTACGGGCTGGTACGTATGATAGCATAAAATTGCAGGGAGATATTGACAGACTAAGTGAATGGGCAAAATTGGGGCAGATGGAATTCAATGTAAGCAAGTGTGGGGTTATCCATTTTGGACCAAAAAAAGATAGATCAGAGTATTAGAAAGAGGTTAGGTACAGTAGATGTCCAAAGAGACTTGGGGCTCCAGGTGCAAAGATCCTTAAAATGCCGAAAACACTTGCAGAGAGTAATCTAAAAGGCTAATGGAATGCTAGCCTTTATATCTAGATGATTGGAGTATAAAGACATAGGGATTATGCTGCAGCTATACAAAACCCTGGGTAGACCACACTTGGGAGCACTTTGAGCAGTTCTGGGCACCACACCTTACAAAAAGGATACCGGAGGTTAAGTTACGAGGAGAGGTGACACAGATTAGGCCTGTTTTTGTTAGAATTTAGAAGGTTAAAGAGTAATCTAATCTAAGTATTAAAGATATTAACAGGAAAAGACAGGGTAGATAAAGATAAACTATTCCCACTAGTTGGAAATTCTAAAACTAGGGGACGAGACCATTCAGGAGAGATGTTAGGAAGCACTTCTTCATTCAAAGGGTGATAGAGGTTTGGAATTCTCTCCCACAAACAGTAGTTGAAGCTAGATCAGTTGTTGATTTTAAATCTGTCAGATTGATAGATTTTTGTTAAACAAAGATATTAAGGGATATGGGCCAAAGGCTAGTATGTTGAGTTAGGTCACAGATTAGCCATAATCTCATTAAGCGGGACAGGCTTGAGGGGCCTATGTTCCTTATCCAATTCATTAATATGTATTGCAAATAATTGTGTCCTCAGCACTGATCCCTGTGTCACTCCATTAGTTACAGGTTGCTATCCCAACTCTCTGTCTTCGATCAATTCGCCAATCCTTTATCCATGCTAATATACTACCCCCAACCCACCCCACACCCACCCCACACTCACCCCACACTGATCCCAAACACACCCCACACTCACCCCACACAGATCACACACCCACCCCCCACCCACCCACCCCACACCCACCCCACACCCAACCCACCCCCACCCCCCACCCACCCCACACCCACCCCACACCCACCCCACACCAACCCCACACCCACCCCACACCCACCCCACACAAACCCCCCACACACCCCACACAAACCCCCCACACACCCCACACCCACCCCACACCAACCCCACACCCACCCCACACACCCCACACCTAACCCACACACACCCCACCCCACACCCACTCCACACCCACCTCACACACATCCCACACTCACCCCACACTCACCCCACACTCACCCCACAGACCCCACACCCACCCACACCCACCCCACACCCACCCCATAACCAACCCACACCCACCCCACACACACCCCACACTCACCCCACACAGATCCCACACCAACCCACACCCACCCCACACCCATCCCACACCCACCCCACACCCACCCCACACCCACCCCGCACCCACCCCACACTCACCCCACATCCACCCCACACCCACCCCCCACCCACCCCATGCCCACCCCACACACACTCCACACCCACCCCCACCCACCCCATACCCACACCACACCCACCCACCACACACTCCACACCCACCCCCTCCCACCCCATACCCACCCCACACCCACCCCACACCCACCCCACACCCACCCCTCACCCACCCTACACCCACCCCACACCTACCGCACACCCACCCCACACCCACCCACACCCACCCCACACCCACCCCACACCCACCCCACACACGCACCCTCCCCACACACCCCCACCCCACACGCACCCCACACCCACCCCCACCCCATACCACCCCCACACCCACCCCATACCCACCCCACACACACCCCACACCCACCCCACACCACCCCACGCCCACCCCACCCCCACTCCACACACTCCACGCCCACCCCACCCCCACCCCACACACTCCACACCCACACCCACCACCCCCACACACACACACACACACACACCACACACCACACTCCACGCCCCACCACCCCACACACACACATCCCACACACCCTCACTCCCCCCACACCCACCCCACACCCACCCCACACACTTCCCACCCACACCATACCCACCCCACCCCCACCCCCCACCCACCCCATACCCACCCCACCCCCACCCCACACACACCCCACCCCCACCCATACCCACCCTACACCCACCCCATATCCACCCCACACCCACCCCACACACACCCCCTTCCCACACCCACCGCCCCACCCCACACACACCCCACACACACCCCACACACTCCCCACACTCACCCCACACACTCCCCACACCCACCCCACACCCACCCCATACCCACCCCACACCCACCCCCCACCCACCCCATACCCACCACACACAAACCACCCACACCCCCCCACACACACACATCCCACCCCCCCCACACACACACACAACCCACCCCCCACCCACCCCATACCCACCCCACACCCACCCCCCACCCACCCCATACCCACCACACACAAACCCCCCACCCACCCCCCCACACATACACACATCCCACCCTTCCAAACACACACACAACCCACCCCCACCCACCCCACACCCACCCCACAACCACCCCACACCCACCCCACACCCACAAACACCCCACACCCACCACATACCCACCCCACACCCACTCGACACACACTCCACACCCACACCCACCCCACACTCACCCCACACACACCCCACACTCACCCCTCACCCACCCCACACCCACCCCACACCCACCCCACACCCACCCACACCCACCCCACACCCACCCCACACCCACCCCACACACACACACTCCCCACACACCCCCACCCCACACCCACCCCCACCCCCACCCCATGCCAACCCCACACCCACCCCATACCCACCCCACACACACCCCACACCCACCCCACACCCACCCCATGCCCACCCCACCCCCACCCCACACACTCCACGCCCACCCCACCCCCACCCCACACACTCCACACCCACACCCACCACCCCCCCACACACACACACACACATCCCACACACCACACTCCACACCCCACCACCCCACACACACACATCCCACCCCCCCCCACACATCCCCACACCCACCCCACACCCACCCCACACACTTCCCACCCACACCATACCCACCCCACCCCCACCCACCCCATACCCACCCCACCCCCACCCCACACACACCCCACCCACACCCCATACCCACCCCACACATACCCCCTTCCCACACCTACCCCCCCACCCCACACACACCCCACACCCACCCCACACACTCCCCACACTCACCCCACACACTCCCCACACCCACCCTACACCCACCCCACACCCACCCCATACCCACCCCACACCCACCCCCCACCCACCCCATACCCACCACACACCCACCCCCCACCCACCCCATACCCAAAACACACAAACCCCCCATCCACCCCCCCCACACACACACACACAACCCACCCCCCACCCACCCCACACACACATCCCACACCCACCCTCCACCCACCCCACATCCCCCCCACCTCCCCCCCACATACACACACCCACCCCTCATCCACCGCCCACCCACCACACACACACACACAATTTCTAAACTTGAGAATGACAGCAAATTTAAAGGGCTGGTCAATACTGTGGCGGGTTGCAGCAAAATCACAAGGCATTAATAGGTACGCTTGTGGAACGGATACCGAATTGGCAAATAATGGTAACGGCGAGATATTACATTTTGGCAGCCTTTTTCATCACCCTATTATCGTGCCCTTCCGCATTCAGAGATCTATGGGCAAACACGCCAGGGTCCCTTTGTTCCTCATAACTTCCCAGTGTCAGGCCTTTCATTGAATACTTCCTTATCAAATGACTCCTTCCAAAATTTTCAGGGTTAAGTTCCATCTGCCACTTTTCTGCCTGATGTGTTGGGTACTCTGGATCTGTGGAGACTGCGTTTACCTTTGCAGTAAGATAGACAGGCTACCAACACTTGTAATAGTATAACTCTATTTTATTTAACTAAGAGCTATTAAACATACTTGCACTGTGGGTCGACACTATGTTAGATTGACTAAAGACCTATGCCTAACCTGACCAGCCTATACTGCTAGCACATGGTGGATGTTTGTGCTACTGACTGCGGGCTCTGTCTGTCTCAGAGGCTGCAACCCGAATTAGCAGGAAAACTAGTGCCCTCTGTCTTTATAGTGACCGTGCCCTAACTGGTGATTGGTTGCTGTGTTGTGTGTGTTGATTGGCAGTGTGTCAGTCAGTGCGTGTCTCTGCACCATCATATACTGATGTGTATATTATGACACTGCCCATTTAGAACATAGAACAGTACAGCGCAGTACAGGCCCTTCGGCCCACGGTGTTGTACGACCCACTTATCCTAATCTAAGATCAACCTAACCTACACCCCTTCAATTTACTGCTCTCCATGTGCCTGCCAAGAGTCAGTTAAATGTCCCTAATGACTCTGACTCCACCACCTCTGCTGGCAGTGCATTCCACACACCCACCACCTCTGTGTAAAGAACCGGCCTCTGACATCTCCCCAATACCTTCCTCCAATCACCTTAAAATTATGTCCCCTCGTGACAGCCATTTCCTCCCTGGGAAAAAGCCTCTGGCTATCCACTCTATCCATACCTCTAATCACCTTGTACACCTCTATCAAGTCACCTCTCTTCCTTCTTCGCTCCAGTGAGAAATGCTCTGGCTCCCTCAACCTTTCTTCAAAAGACATGCCTTCCAGACCAGGCATGGAGGGCAACTCGGGATGGGCAATAAATGTAAAACCTCGCCAGCGACATCCATGCCCGTAAATGAATAAACAGAAAAATGAGACACTCACACATTACTCAGAACATAAGGATCTAAATCAGATGCAGGAGAAAGGGGACCTTGGAGTAATAAATGCAGATCTCCTTGGAATTTTCACCAGAGCTTATTCAGGCCATTTAAAATAGTAAACCAAACACTAAGTTTTATTTCTAGAGGAACAGAAAATGTAATTAATTTTCATTGAAGCTCAGTTAGTCAGTATTGGTCTCCATGTTATAAAAAGGATATTGTGACAATGAAGAAGATGCAAAAATGTTTTCAATGATTATGCCACAAATGTGAGGTTACGCCTATCAGATGAGGATGAACAGACTTCATATTTTTCTCTTGAAAAGAGGAGTCTGAGGGATGACATATATGGAGATTTTTAAAATTATGAGAGGCTTTGATAGAGTCAGCAGAGACTGGGCTGGATTCTCCGTTTGGGAGATGAAGGACGCGGTTCAACTAAATTGGAACAAAGTCCCAAAGCGAGCGTGCTTAGCCGCGTGTTTCCTGGCGCTCACAGCTCCGCGAAACACCCTGCAATTTAATGCGGTAAGATATGGGGCCTCAGCGGGGAACGCAGGGTCGGGGCCGCACATAGCCCTGTTTTCTGCACTGAGGAGCTCCTCTCGCAGGAACGCCTCAGTTTAGCAAGAGAGCGGAACGCCATTTTTAAATGGCGTCCCAATCTCTGGAGCCCCCGATGCAACCCACGCCAAGCCCAACTCACTATGAGCAGGACCCTGGGCCCCCCGCAACAAACCCCCCCCCCAACACCCATGCAGTGGCCCCCGGCCCGATCGGCAGCTTGTAAAAAATGTCAGCTTGGCACCTTGGCAGTGCCACCTGGGCAGTGCAGGCTGGCAGCTGGGTGGCACCTGGCATCTGGATGGCATCCCAGGTGACACAAACAGTGCCAGGGGGAAACTCTGCCCAGAGGGCACAACTCCAATCCCCTGGGAGGCCCCCACAAGTGCGGTTCGGTCTGTTCCCTATTTGTGGAGACAAGTACTGAATGGCACAAGCGTAAAGTCTCCAAGGTGAAGGGGATAGACCCCAACGCCACGGTTGCCTCAGGAAACTGAAGTGAGACTCGCTGTCTCGCTCTAATATACAAATGTTTCAAAAAGTGAACACGCCCACAATGGGCGGGGTTTACATTGCAGCATCTCGCGAGATCGCGTTAGATCCCGCGAGGCGTTGCGAACCGGGTAGATCCCGGGAGCGGGACCTCCTGGATTCTATCAGCCATGTTGTGGCACGCTCCTCTACTCAGGCGCAATGTGCTATTCGCTCGTGCCCATAGTGTTCCGCCGGAACTCAATAGCATGGAATTCGTGTTCTATTCATTCCACGGTTCAGGGCATGCAAATGTGGTAGCACTTTGCCGGTGTGAATTTCGAGCAATTCCCCGTCCAACAAGGGGTGTAAACACTGGGCGCAGCTGGGCCCAAAGTTTTTAAGCCACTCACCACACACTCACTGCAGCCACGAAGATGGCTCAGAGAAGACCTGCGTTCGGGAGTCCAAGGAGGACCCACTGCTGATGTAAATGAGGAGCGGAGAGACACCCTCTTCCCCAGGGTGGGCCACAGATTCCAGCCCACCTTCCTGAACATTGCCTGGAAGGAATTGGCAAAGGCAGTCAGTGCTGCCAGCTTCACCAGGATGAGACAGCTGGTGATCCTGAGGTGTGGAGGCCCCTGCGCTGAGAGGGGCAAAGTGCCAGGGAAGGTTCCAAAGGCCATGGTGCAGGTGTCATAGAATCCCTACAGTGCAGAAGGAGGCCATTCAGCCCATTGAGTCCACACTGACCCTCTGAAAGAGCACCCCGCCTAAACCTAATCCCCCACCTATCCCCGTAACCTCATCTAGGGGCAATTTAGCAAGGCCAATATACCAAACCTTCACATCTTTGGACTGTGGGAGGAAACCGGAGCGCCCAGAGGAAACCCATGCTGTCACGGGAAGAATGTGCAAACTCCACACAGACAGTTATCCGAGGCCGGAATCAAACCCAGGTCTCAGGCAGCAGTGCTAACCACTGTTCCGCTGTCCCACCCTTTGGTTGTGGTGAGCTCTGCTAATCCCCTGCTTCCTCTGCAACGGGACAGCACTTCTGAGGAATGCCAATATCTGGTGGGCCACTGATCGAGCTTGGCCATAGACATCCCCTTTCTGATATCGTTGGGGTATGAGGGTTGCCAAAGGGGCGGCCTGGGTGGGCTCCCACATCACAGGCTCTATAAACATTTACAGGACACAGTGAGCAGTCAGCAGTGTGAACAGCTAGTAGCTTGTAATTCGCACCAAAGGGGTGCGTTTAAATCCACATTCTGCAGCAATGCTGATCTGAACCTGGCCACTCTGATCCCAAAGGGGCCCTGCTTTGCACCAAACCATTCCTTACTACTCCCCCCAGCCTGGGTAACCACCCCTTCAGCAAGCCTGATTGTTTTTGAGAGTTCTTACAGTCTCCCACTCCCCCTCAACAGCCGTGGCGCCCAAACCTCGCTTGTAAATACTTGTACCAATTCGCGCCCACGTGACGTCCACCTAGAGGGGCGGAGCATCACAGAGGAGTGGAGCATGAAGTATCCAACCCAGTAATGAGATTTAAATCCATGCAAATGACGGTTTTTCATGGATCCACCAGTAGTGGGCGCAAATTGTGACAATGCCACCAATGAGAAACTGGAGGATGGCGACGGAATCGGTAACTGGGTGCAAATCGCGATTTCCCCATTGCCGCTATTCTCCACACGATCATGATTCTCGCTGCCGGTGGCGGGAAGCAGAGGATTAAGGCCAGTGTTTCCACGTTTTCATATTCGTATTGTAGGATGTGAGCATCGGTGGCATTTTGTGTCCATCCCTACTTGCTCTTGAACGAAGTGACTGCTGAGGTCATTTCAGAGTCAACCACATTGCCGTGGGTCTGAAGTCACATTTAGCTTTTATCGAGGTTTTATTGGGGGAGTGGGGTGGTGATTGTAGGTTGATTATTCCTTCCTAGTTATTGGATGCAAATCCTTGAACTCTGAACCGAACAGTATTTCACCTTCACCACATGGAATGCGATGGTTCGAAGAAATGAAGAAATCCCAGTACCACCTTCCCAAAGTGACAATGGGCGTGTAGTGATCTCTGTATATGTTAATACATGATTAGTCAGTACAGTCAGATGATCTCTAGGTGGCAACACTAACAGAAACTATATAAGTAGTTTCCCGCTCTTTCTCAGTGTTAGTGTGTGAGTGTTTCAGCTAGAGGATAGACGTGACCAGCTCAGAGTGTAGTGTATTACATTAACTGTTAGTTTAATCTATGTGGGGTGAAGCGAGTGAACAAAGAAAAAAGAACAAAGAACAGTACACTTTCAAGCGGTTATTGGATAGGCATATGGAGTGCACTAGAATGATTGGGAGTAGGTTGATTTGATCTTAGTTTCAGACTAGTTCGGCACAACATCCTAGGCCGAAGGGCCTGTACTGTGCTGTACAGTTCTATAAAATACAGCACAGGACCAGGCCCTTCGGCCCTCCAAGCCTGTACCGGTCATGATACTAACCTTAGCCAAAACCCTCAGCACTTCCTTGTGCCGTATCCCTCCATACCCATCCTATCCATGTGTTTGTGAAGATGCCTTTTGAATGCCGGTAATGTATATGCTCCCACAACGTCCCCTAGCAACGCGGTCCAGGCACTCACCATCCTCTGCATAAAAAACCTGCCTCGCACATCTCCTCTAAACTTTGCGCCACAAACCTTAAATCTATGCCCCCTGGTGACAGACCCCTCCACCCTGGGAAAGAGTGCCTGCCCATCCACTCTATCCATGCCTCTCATAATCTTGTAGACCTCCATCAGGTCACCCCTCAACCTCCGTCTTTCTAATGCAAACAGTCCGAGTCTATTCAGCCTCTCCACATAGCTAACACCCTCCAGACCAGACAACCTCCTGCTAAACCTCCTCTGCACCCTCTCCAAAGCCTCCACAATCTTCTGGTAGGGTGCCAACCAGAATTATGTGCAATATTCCAAGTGCAGCCTTACCAACGTTCTATACAACCGTAGCATGACTTGCCAGTTTTTATGCTCGATGCCCCATCCAATGATGGCAAGCATTCCATATGCTTTCTTGACTACCTTGTCCACTTGTGTTGACATCTTTAAAGATCTGTGGACATGCACGTCCAGATCTCTCTGACTTTCAATAAGAGTTTTGCCATTTACGGTATATTTCCCCTCTATGATAGACCTACCAAAATGCATTACCACACATTTGTCCGGTTTAAATTCCATTTGCCATTTCTCTACCCACATCTCCAACCTATCTACGTCCTGCTGTATCTTCTGACAATCCTCAGCACTATCTGCCACTCCATCAACTTTGGTGTCATCCGCGAACTTACTAATCAGACTGACTACATTTTCCTCCAAATCGTTTATGTACTCTACAAAGAAAAAGAGCCCCCAGCACAGTGGAACACCACTAGCCACAACCTTCCATTCAGAAAAACACCCTTCTACTGCTACCCTTTGCCTTCTGTGATCGAACCATTTCTGTATTCATCTTACCACTTCATCTCTGATTTTGTGTGAGTTCACCTTTTGTAACAGTCTGCCATGAGGCACCTTGACAAAGGCTTTACTGAAGTCCATGTAAACAACATCCACTGCCCTCCCCACATCAATCATCGTTGTCACCTCCTCAAAAAACTCGAACAAGTTAGTAAGGCACAACCTCCCCTTCACAAAACCATGCAGTCTATCGCTTACGTGTCCATTTGTATCCAAATGGGAATAAATCCTGTCCTGAGAATTCTCTCCAATAATTTACCTACTACCGACGTGAGGCTCACCGGTCAATAGTTTCCAGGATTATCCCTGCTACCTTTCTTAAACAGTGGTACCACATTAGCTATTCTCTAGATCTCTGGGATCTCACCTGTCGCCAATGAGGATACAGAAATGTCAGTCAAGGCCTCAGACATTTCTTCCCTTTCTTCCCTCAGTATTTTGGGGTAAATTCCATCTGGCCCAGGAGACTTATCTACCTTAATATCTTTTAAAATACCCAATACCTCCTTCTTTTCGATGTTAACATGATTCAGACTGTCCACACACCCTACCCAAGAATCATCTTCCACAAAGTCCCTTTCTTTGGTGAACATTGATGCACAGTACTCATTTAGTACCTCGCCCACTTCCTCTGGCTCAACTCATAGATTCCCCCCACTGTCCTTCAGTGGTCCAATCCTTTCCCTGGCCACCCTCTTGCTTTTTACATATGAATAAAAAGCTTTGGGATTCACCTTAATCCTACTTGCCTAGGACTTTTCATGATCCCTCCTAGCCCTCCTAATTTCCCGCTTCAGTACAAAGAACAAAGAACAAAGAAATGTACAGCACAGGAACAGGCCCTTCGGCCCTCCAAGCCCGTGCCGACCATACTGCCCGACTAAACTACAATCTTCTACACTTCCTGGGTCCGTATCCTTCTATTCCCATCCTATTCATATATTTGTCAAGATGCCCCTTAAATGTCCCTATCGTCCCTGCCTCCACTACCTCCTCCGGTAGTGAGTTCCAGGCACCCACTACCCTCTGCGTAAAAAACTTGCCTCGTACATCTACTCTAAACTTTGCCCCTCTCACCTTAAACCTATGCCCCCTAGTAATTGACCCCTCTACCCTGGGGAAAAGCCTCTGACTATCCACTCTGTCTATGCCCCTCATAATTTTGTGTACCTCTATCAGGTCGCCCCTCAACCTCCTTCGTTCCAGTGAGAACAAACCGAGTTTATTCAATCGCTCCTCATAGCTTATGCCCTCCATACCAGGCAACATTCTGGTAAATCTCTTCTGCACCCTCTCTAAAGCCTCCACATCCTTCTGGTAGTGTGGCGACCAGAATTGAACACTATACTCCAAGTGTGGCCTAACTAAGGTTCTATACAGCTGCAACATGACTTGCCAATTCTTATACTCAATGCCCCGGCCAATGAAGGCAAGCATGCCGTATGCCTTCTTGACTACCTCCTCCACCTGTGTAGCCCCTTTCAGTGATCTGTGGACCTGTACTCCTAGATCTCTTTGACTTTCAATACTCTTGAGGGTTCTACCATTCACTGTATATTCCCTACCTGCATTAGCCCTTCCAAAATGCATTACCTCACATTTGTCCAGGTTAAACTCCATCTGCCATCTCTCCGCCCAAGTCTCCAGACAATCTAAATCCTGCTGTATCCTCAGACAGTCCTCATCGCTATCCGCAATTCCACCAACCTTTGTGTCGTCTGCAAACTTACTAATCAGACCAGTTACATTTTCCTCCAAATCATTTATATATACTACAAAGAGCAAAGGTCCCAGCACTGATCCCTGTGGAACACCACTGGTCACAGCCCTCCAATTAGAAAAGCATCCCTCCATTGCTACCCTCTGCCTTCTATGGCCTAGCCAGTTCTGTATCCACCTTGCCAGTTCACCCCTGATCCCGTGTGACTTCACCTTTTGTACTAGTCTACCATGAGGGACCTTGTCAAAGGCCTTACTGAAGTCCATATAGACAACATCTACTGCCCTACCTGCATCAATCATCTTAGTGACCTCCTCGAAAAACTCTATCAAGTTAGTGAGACACGACCTCCCCTTCACAAAACCGTGCTGCCTCTCACTATTACGTCCATTTGCTTCCAAATGGGAGTAGATCCTGTCTCGAAGAATTCTCTCCAGTAATTTCCCTACCACTGAAGTAAGGCTCACCGGCCTGTAGTTCCCGGGATTATCCCTGCCACCCTTCTTAAACAGAGGAACAATATTGGCTATTCTCCAGTCCTCCGGGACATCCCCTGAAGACAGCGAGGATCCAAAGATTTCTGTCAAGGCCTCAGCAATTTCCTCTCCAGCCTCCTTCAGTATTCTGGGGTAGATCCCATCCTGCCCTGGGGACTTATCTACCTTAATATTTTTTAAGACACCCAACACCTCGTCTTTTTGGATCACAATGTGACCCAGGCTATCTACACCCCCTTCTCCAGACTCAACATCTACCAATTCCTTCTCTTTGGTGAATACTGATGCAAAGTATTCATTTAGTACCTCGCCCATTTCCTCTGGCTCCACACATAGATTTCCTTGCCTATCCTTCAGTGGGCCAACCCTTTCCCTGGCTACCCTCTTGCTTTTTATGTACGTACCTTCCTACTTTCTTTATACTCCTCAAGGGTTCCGACTGACCCCACCCTTCTAGATCGTATAAAAGAATCCTTTTACTTTTGGACGAGGTTCACAATATCTCTCATTATCCAAGGCTCCCTAAACTTCCCATATTTATCCTTTGTTCTCTCAGGAACGTGAATTTCCTGAATCCTAATCAACTGTCGCGTGAAAGACTCCCACGTGTCCGATGTTGATTTACCCTCCAACATCCGCACCCAATCCAAATTCTTCAATTCCTGTCTAATGTTGTCGGAATTTGCCTTTCCCCAGTTTAGCACCTTAACGCGAGGGTTACCCTCATCCCTGTCCAAAAGTACCCTAAAACTTCCAGAATTGTGGTCACTACTCGCAAATGTTCCCCTACTGAAACCTCAACCACCTGTCCAGGCTCATTCCCCAGTACCAGGTCCAGTACTGCCCCTTCCCGAGTTGGACTATCTACATATTGCATCAAGAAGGCTTCCTGGATACACGTTACAACTCTACCCCATCCAATCACCTAGCACAAAGTGAGTCCCAGTCTATATAGGGGAAATTAAAATCCCCTACCACAACAACCCTGTTACGTTTGCACCTATCCAAAATCTCTCTCCCTACCTGCTGCCCTATCTCTCGCTGGCAGCTGGGGGGCCTATAATAAATGCCCAACATCGTGATTGCGCCCTTCCTACTCCTGAGCTCTACCCAGATTCCCTCAAGCCACCCCTCAATCTCCTAAACTCCAGTGGAAACAATCACAGAATTGTTACGGGGCAGAAGGAGGCTATTTGACCCACCATGTCTGCACCAGCTCCCAAACGAGCAACGTGACTTAGTGTCATTCTCCGATATTTTCCCGTCGCCCTGCACATTGTTTCGATTCAAATAATCATCTAATGCCCTCTTGAGTGCCTCGATTGAACCTGCCTCCACCACACTGCCAGGCAGAGCATTCCAGACCCCAAACACTCGCTGTGTGAAAATGTTTTTTCTGACATCACATTTGCTCCTTTTGCAATTACTTTAAATCTGTGCCCTCTCGTTCTCAATCCTTTTACGAGCTGGAACAGTTTCTCCTGATCTACTCTTTCTCGCCCCCTCACGATTTTGAACATCTCTATCAAATCTCGTCTTAGCCTTCTGCTCTCCAAGGGGAACAGTCCCAACCTCTCCAGTCTATCCTCATAACTGAAGTTTCTCATCCCTGGAACCATTCTTGTAAACCTCTTCTGCACTCTCTCCAAGACGTTCACAAGCCCAGTCTATCTAGCATTTCCTCATGGGACAACCCAATCTTTCCAGGTATCAACCTTGTAAACCTCCTCTGAATGGCCTTCACTGACATGCTACATGTCACCACCAAGCGTTGTTGAAGTATTAGCCCTCTGCTCAATGACGTATATTAGCTGCCTGTCTGATAACCTTGATTTTGAAACTCCTGCTCAATTAGATTGATTTCAACTGCAATTAGAGTTGTCAGAGTGTGCCTTGATGTATGTTGCCAAATTGCCAGTGAGAAGTAGACACTTGCATTTATATGGCACCTTTCAAGATCTCAGAACGCTCCAAAGTGTTTAATAGTCCTTTCGATGCTTTTGAAGTGGAGTCAGTGTTGGAACAAAGGAAACATGGCAGCCAATTTGTGCACAGCATGTTCCCACAAACAGCAAGGTTGAAAGTGCTGATTGAGGGATAAATGTTGTCCAGGCATAAATAGTGTTGTCGAATATTTACGTCCACATAAAGAGACAGGCAGGGCCTCAGTTTAACGTCTCAGTCAGAAGGCACCCTCTCAGACAGTGCAGTACTTCCTCACTACTTCACTGGAATTGCAGCATAGGCTTCTATACTCAAGTCTCAAGCAGAATTTGAAGCCACAATCTTCTATCTCAGAAAGCATGCGTATTAGTGGCTGAGTTATCGCTGACATCTGAGCAAACCTTTTAATGATTTATAAGCTGGAAGGTCATAGAACCATAGAACCACATTAAAGGAGTGTGGTAGCTTGATAAGTCACTAATCTTGTGGTAAAAGCTTCTGGGGCGTCATTCTCCGACCCCCCGCCGGGTCGGAGAATGGCCGTTGGCCGCCGTGAATCCCGCCCCCGCCCCCGCCGAAGTCTCCGCTCCCGGAGATTGGGCGGGGGCGGGAATCCAGCCGCGCCGGTTGGCGGGACCCCCCGCTGGATTCTCCGGCCCGGATGGGCCGAAGTCCCGCCCAGAAACTGCCTGTCCCGCCGACGTAAATCAAACCTGGTATTTACCGGCGGGACCAGGCAGCGTGGGCGGGCTCCGGGGTCCTGGGGGGGGGCGCGGGGCGATCTGACCCCGGGGGGTGCCCCCACGGTGGCCTGGCCCGCGATCGGGGCCCACCGATCCGCGGGCGGGCCTGTGCCGTGGGGGCACTCTTTCCCTTCCGCCTCCGCTACGGCCTCCACCATGGCGGAGGCGGAAGAGACTCTCCCCACTGCGCATGCGCGGGAAACTTTCGGCGGCCGCTGACGCTCCCGCGCATGCGCGGGGAAACTGACAGCGGCCGCTGACGCTCCCGCGCATGCGCCGCATTTCCGCGCCAGCTGGCGGGGCAACAAACGCCATTTCCGCCAGCTGGCGGGGCGGAAATCCCTCCGGCGTCGGCCTAGCCCCTCAATGTTGGGGCTAGGCCGCCAAAGATGCGGAGACTTCCGCACCTTTTTGCCGGCGCGATGCCCGTCTGATTTGCGCCGGCTTTGGCGCCAGTCGGCGGGCATCCCGCCGTTGGGGGAGAATTTCGCCCCTGATGTCTAGCTGTGAAATTCGGACGACAGAGAGTTTCTGAAACTAAAACCAGCGCGAGGCACGCGTGTACAATCTTTCTTAAAAGTGGCAAATACGTGAGCTGGCAGGGAGGAAAGATGGTGTTGAGGTTTTTTTTTTCTAGCCTGCCTGTTGCTTGACGGGCTGACCAATCCATGGACCTCACTCGAGGGGCAGGAGTAGGCCATTCAGCCCCTCGAGTCCGTTCCGCCATCCAATACGATCATAGCTGATCTCATGTCGGCCTCAATTCCACTTTCCTGCCCGATCTCCATCACCCCATTACTGCTTAAAAATCTCTCTATCTCCGAATTACCAAATGCAGAAACCTAGGTTTGGTAATTAGGTTCATACGCAGATAGCCTGGCTGTTTATGTTCTCCCCAACATGGCATTCTATGTCATCTAACGTCGAAGAGGGTGACCCACACATATAGCTCTGCTGCAATGGGCAATACGCCAACCAATATCTCCCTTTATGGGTGAGATTTTCCTCTCCTTCCATTGCCTGTTCTGTAGAGTCGGAGTGCGGCTCGCCAGTGGCGGGGCCTACTGGTCCCGCCATTGTCTCATTGATCTGACCCCCTCGCCGCCGGAACCCCGCCAGCATGGACGGCCAGAAACTCCCACCCGATGTCTTTGATGAAGCTTTTGACCACTTGCCCAAGAATCTCCTTATATCTCAGAGGAGGTTTGACAATGTGCCCATGATGTTTTGCTACAGTGAAGGTGCTATATAAATGTAACTCACTGTTGTTGTTGCAGTGTGATAGAGCATTTCGGCTGTTTTTATTTCACCGTTTTCTGCCCTGAGCACACATCATAAGCGGAGGGATTAAAGTGCTAAAAGGTGGGACATGAGGCAGGTCTAACAGCTGACCTCTCTTGTGGTATAGTTCACCTCGTAATACCTCTGCACCTCACCTCCAAATGTAAACATAGTGCCAACTCCATTGGCCGCTTTCTACAGTCTGTGGCTACGGGCAATGTTTCGCCATGAGACCTGGCTTAACGAGAACTGGACTGAAGTCTGTCCAAGCTCAAGAGCAGGACTTTGATCAAAAATCATGGGGAACCCATGTGGGGGAGGGAGATTCTTTTTTTATTAACCCCTTTATGTCTGAACCCAAGGATCCCTTCACGTTTCTAATCCACCGCTTCGTTCTGCATTAATTGAAACACTTCAATGTTTTCGGATAAGTTGTTCAAACTCCCAGTGTGTGTGTGTTATCATGACGGGCTATAATCCCCTGCTTGTTAACCATCCATTCAGAGTCAGAATGATTGCCAACAATGTATAACCTTGGTCGATTTAACTTGGCACTCGCTTTCGGTGCTCTCAAATAGCAATGATATTTTCCTACCCAAGCAATCAGACACCTTAATTTAAATGTATTTCCTCACTTTGAATGTTTGGTGTGTATTGTATAATTCATGAGATAGATTTGAAGGGCAGCGTGACTTCAATGATCCTGACTGACTTGACTTGCTTCGATGGTACCCCTGCAGGTCCTGGAGAAGAAGCAGCACAGTCTGATGTCAAAGGGCAATGATGAGCGTAAGAGATGACAAGTGTAGACACCCTCTGCCCTTCTTCATCAATGACAAGCATGCATTAAGGCACCACAAGGTATGGTATTAATCATGGAGCATCTGTTACCTTGTTCTTCCAAAAGTTAATTCTATTTGGTGTTCATTTGTCAAACATGGAAAGGAATCAATGCCATCGCACGGGTGATAATGAGCAATAGGAGCTCTTGCTCAACTCTTCCCATGTGACGCCGGGCTTTCCAGTGTCAGGAATTTAAGACATTATGAAAGGTGAATGGAAGTGAGGGGTAGATATGAATGGTGCCTGTATATTGCTCACTGAACACTAGATGGCCCTGTGTTGGGAGTGTCACGGCCCCCTGGGCTAGTGCGCTGTCAATTCCAGCCCCACTTGACCCGGAGTCGCAACACAGGTCAAATTAGATTTTGTTTAAAATAACCAAAGTCCTCGGCTGAGTCCAATAAACTACAGTCACCGGATTTGTAACTTCAAAACACAAGTAATATTTTATTATGATAAGCATTATAATTAAACAGGCAGAAAACATAACTGACAGTCTATTACCCCTTTTCCAACCTTCCCTTTCTAACTGAACCCACTCTATACACACACACACACACACACACAGACAAACAACACAGAGGGGAAAGGGTGTTGGAAAGGGATAGAAAAATCTTAATAAAATTAAAAGGATAAGGGTCTTGATGCACTGGGATGACCTCCAGTCAATCTATTTCTGAAGCTCAGGCTTTCAATTTGGTACTTCTTTCTTTTACAAAGAACAAAGAACAAAGAAATGTACAGCACAGGAACAGGCCCTTCAGCCCTCCAAGCCCGTGCCGACCATACTGCCTGACTAAACTACAATCTTCTACACTTCCTGGGTCCGTATCCTTCTATTCCCATCCTATTCATATATTTGTCAAGATGCCCCTTAAATGTCACTATCGTCCCTGCTTCCACTACCTCCTCCGGTAGCGAGTTCCAGGTATCCACTACCCTCTGCGTAAAAAACTTGCCTCGTACATCTACTCTAAACCTTGCCCCTCTCACCTTAAACCTATGCCCCCTAGTAATTGACCCCTCTACCCTGGGGAAAAGCCTCTGACTATCCACTCTGTCTATGCCCCTCATAATTTTGTATACCTCTATCAGGTCGCCCCTCAACCTCCTTCGTTCCAGTGAGAACAAACCGAGTTTATTCAACCGCTCCTCATAGCTTATGCCCTCCATACCAGGCAACATTCTGGTAAATCTCTTCTGCACCCTCTCTAAAGCCTCCACATCCTTCTGGTAGTGTGGCGACCAGAATTGAACACTATACTCCAAGTGTGGCCTAACTAAGGTTCTATACAGCTGCAACATGACTTGCCAATTCTTATACTCAATGCCCCGGCCAATGAAGGCAAGCATGCCGTATGCCTTCTTGACTACCTTCTCCACCTGTGTTGCCCCTTTCAATGACCTGTGGACCTGTACTCCTAGATCTCTTTGACTTTCAATACTCTTGAGGGTTCTACCATTCACTGTATATTCCCTACCTGCATTAGACCTTCCAAAATGCATTACCTCACATTTGTCCGGATTAAACTCCATCTGCCATCTCTCCGCCCAAGTCTCCAGACAATCTAAATCCTGCTGTATCCTCAGACAGTCCTCATCGCTATCCGCAATTCCACCAACCTTTGTGTCGTCTGCAAACTTACTAATCAGACCAGTAGGTTTTTTAGGTTTGAGGTGGTTTTCTCTGGCAAGTTTGTCTACTTTCTCTGCAGACTCAGCATCATTTCAGGTTCACAGCTAAGGATGTGTCGGTCATCCACTGCTTTCAGAAAAATAGAGCAGTTCTTTCTCTTTAGCAAGGAGGAGTGAGAGTGGGAGTTCCCTTCGCTCCCAAGATCTAAACACTTCCGCTAAGTTCTCTCAGAAAGCAAGGCGCAGGAACCAATCGCTGACTGTTGTCAGGCAGAACGCTGTACCTGGCCGACCCATGAGTTGCCAGTTAACCAATTGCGATTTAACCCCTGCCTTAAAACAATGCGTAAAGGAATGTCGTTTGAGTGTGTTTATGTATGATAGAAGATACATACAATGCCGTCCTTCAAACTGCAATACGGTAATAATTCCTGTTTAAAATAAATGTTCACATTTTGGGGGATTATTCAAGTTTCACAGTGACTAAAAAAGAAACCATAGACTGAAATATATCCTCGGTTTCCACTTGAACGTCTTCACTAATGTTAACCAAACAGGTTGGTGTTGAGTTTTCAGTGCAGTCATTCTGGGTTTTAAGATTGCCTCTCTTCAGTTTATTTGGAGGCTTCAAAGCAGCAAAGTCTTCATGGAGAAATCTCTCTGGCAAATCTATAGGCACCTCAGGGCTGGTTTCAATGGTCAGTGGTCACAGATCAGGAGCTCGTCATGCATCTTTTAATATTCCTTCCTATTGGGAAAAAAATTTACAGAAGATGGTTGCAGAAATATCTTTGTGTCACTTCTGCATGACATCCGATCTTCTTTCCATTCCCTAGGCCAAAGCTGGCAAGAATAAAGGGCTGGTCCTGAGAACATGTCTTTCTGGGCACCTTTAGTTAGCTCCCTTGGAAAGTAGATGTGAAGGCATTCTCTTGATCTCGCAGGCAACCCTGTGATTCAACAGTGCATTGCTGAGGGAGAGATCCGAAAGAGTGGTGGGTGCTTACAGTGGTGAATTCTTGGCCTTTCTTCTGGAAACCTACCATCGCAAATCCAGCACTAACGATGAAGAACAACGACACAGAGACAATAGCGCCTATTATTGGAAGCAAGTAAAATGGATGTTAGCATCCATGCTGCAAAAAATCTTTTATAACAATCATAACAATCTATTGAACAAAAAGAACTTTGGGTAGGATTCTCTCGCCCACCCCCCCAGTGCTTCTTGGCGGCTCGCCATTCGCTGGCAGCAGGATTCTCTCTTCCCGCCGCTTGTCAATGGGATTTCCCCACTGAAGCCAGCCCACCCCAACGGGAAACCCGGGGGGGGAAAGCAGGGGGAAACGAGAATCCCAACGGCTGGAGAATTCCGGCCTTTATCCCCCTTCTGGATCTTTTGCGGATTTCCTTATATCTATGTCCTCTGGTTTCAATCCCTCCTTCAAGTGGAAACAATTCCTCTTTCTGCACCCCAGAGTGATTATTCGCATTCTCTGCCCCCCTGTCACTGAAGTTCTTAAGGAGACGTACTTACCAATTTTGTAGTGGTTTGAAATATCGTCATTCACTAATGCTGCTGTGATATTCTGAGAAAGCAAAACAGTGAAACCAGTTACCCTTACTACTCCGTCACTGTCTGAAAATATCCAGGAAAGTTGGTGAGGAGGAACACAAACACAACTGATCAGAGTGGGTAAGAACATAGCCTGGTGAACTCCTGTGTTAATGAGCATCAAGGGCAGCGCGGTAGCATTGTGGATAGCACAATTGCTTCACAGCTCCAGGGTCCCAGGTACGATTCCGGCTTGGGTCACTGTCTGTGCGGAGTCTGCACATCCTCCCCGAGTGTGCGTGGGTTTCCTCCGGGTGCTCCGGTTTCCTCCCGCAGTCCAAAGGTGTGCAGGGTAGGTGGATTGGCCATGATAAATTGCCCTTAGTGTCCAACATTGCCCTTAGTGTTGGGTGGGGTTACTGGGTTATGGGGATAGGGTGGAGGTGTTGACCTTGGGTAAGGTGCTCTTTCCAAGAGCCGGTGCAGACTCGATGGGCCGAATGGCCTCCTTCTGCACTGTAAATTCTATTACATCAAAGCGGTATTTCAGAAGAAATTGGAGCAGCTTTGGTGGGAGGTCATTGAAGGAACTCATGTTACCAAATCCTGTTCCCTCCCTTGAACATGTGTAAATCAATGACCGATTGATGTTAAGATCAGAGTTTCAATATCACACTTAAGGCCAACAGTAAATCAGCAATGCCAGAAAGCGTTCTAACCATGATAAGGGCCTGAACTTTAAAGGTGATGGATAATATGTGAGTTAAGGAAACGGTTTCAGTCAATGGATGTTTTTGTGACTGGAAGGCTGTTTCCAGTAGGGTTGCACAGGGCTCAGTACAAAGTTGCACTTTTTAAAAGTGGCGTCAGTGAGCGCTGGTGGGGCTCTAAATCTGAATATAGATTCCGGATAAAGGCATTCAATAAGTTGCCACACAGAAGATGATTGCAAAAAATAAGAGCTCGTGGTGATGGAGGTAATATATTAACATGGATAGGGGACAGGCTAACAGGAGGAAGAGAGTCGGGTCATTTTCCGGTTGACAAATTGTAACTAGTGGATTGCCACAGCAATCAATGATGTTACCTTAACTATTTATGATCTATATCTATATGGTTGTCGCAGATGAGGGTTTTGTTTGACATTTCGGTCAGGCCGAATTGCTGCCGTAGTTGGTTCCAGGTCTGGAGGGTGGTATCAATGATTTAAATTTAAATGCAGCGGGCATGAATGTGGTTGAAAGTGAAGCAGAATCACAGAGAATCACAGATTTGTTTCGGCGCAGAAGGAGGCCATTTGGCCCATCGTATCTGGACCAGAACGAAAAGTGGTCTGCTGGAAGATATCAGTGTCAGGGGGGCAAAACATTGGCAAATGGAATTCAATCCAGAGAAGTGTGTGGCGAATTTGGGGAGGATTTTCTTTAAATCTGGTAAGCAGCAGATTCATTGGAGATGCTAGGGAAACAAATTTAATCCAGTCCTAATGATCTGCTAGACTACAAAGAACAAAGAACAAAGAAATGTACAGCACAGGAACAGGCCCTTCGGCCCTCCAAGCCCGTGCCGACCATACTGCCCGACTAAACTACAATCTTCTACACTTCCTGGGTCCGTATCCTTCTATTCCCATCCTATTCATATATTTGTCAAGATGCCCCTTAAATGTCCCTATCGTCCCTGCTTCCACTACATTGCTGTCTTTTACTCGGGTCGTGGTGAATAGAGTTTGGGGGATAAAATGGTCAGTTTTCTCTTTGGCAGGACTACAAAATGCAACAACAGGGTCGCAAGTCAGGTTCAAAGAAGATAAACACTTTGGAAAGGGACCAAAAGGATCATCTGCTGCCTGGGCCAGGGTTGCAGTTGCTTCTGCTGCAGCTTCCATTCAATAAAGTTGCCTTCCTGAAAGCAAATGTTCAGGAAGAGCTGCATTCAGTGCAAGAGTCTGAGCTTTAACAAGGGATGACAAGGAAGAGGACTAGGCCGAAACATGGCATCAGCTCTGAAGAAGGTGGAGAGGGAGTTGGGAAATCTTCCATGCTAATGAGAATAACATGAATTGCTTTACTGGCGTTGATGGAGGAGTTAGACAGGGAGACGTTGAACTGCACATGGAACTCTCCAGGGCTGAATATTCGGTCTGGGAGCGGGACCCCGATGTCAGACAAAACATCAGTTATGGCCAGAGGGTGGGCTGACCATCCAATCAGGACAGCAGACGGGTTTTCAAAGCTGGAAGGTTGAGGAAGAGGCCCTCCAATAGTGGTGCAGAAACATTGAATGCGTTGATTCTAATCTTGCAACATTCCCAGATTCCGGAAAGGTCCCAGCAGACTAGAAAACCTCATATTATCAAAAGACAGGGAGACAGAAAGCAGGAAACTATAGACCAGTTAGCCGAACATCTAATGAAATGAAAATCGCTTATTGTCACAAGTAGGCTTCAATTAAGTTACTGTGAAAAGCCCATAGTTGCCACATTCCGGCGCCTGTTCGGGGAGGCTGTTACAGGAATTGAACCGTGCTGCTGGCCTGCCTTGGTCTGCTTTCAAAACCAGCGATTTAGCCCTGTGCTAAACAGCCCCTATCATATTAGAATCCACTTTTAAGGCAGTAGTAGCAGGCCATTTAGAAAATCATAATACTTTCAGGGAAAGTCAACACAGTTTTGTGGAAAGGAAATTGCGTTTGAAAAATTTATGAAGGTTCTTTGAGGATGCAACAAGCAGGGCGGATAACGGGGACTCAGTGGGTGCAGTGTTTTTGGATTTCCAAAAGGCATTCAATAAGTTGCCACACAGAAGATGATTGCAAAAAATAAGAGCTCATGGTGATGGAGGTAATATATTAACATGGATAGGGGACAGGCTAACAGGAGGAAGAGAGTCGGGATAAATGGGTCATTTTCCGGTTGACAAATTGTAACTAGTGGATTGCCACAGCAATCAGTGATGTTACCTTAACTATTTATGATCTATATCTATATTCAGATTTAGATGAAGGTAACAATTATATTATCGCCACATTTGCTGACGATTCGAAGGTAGGTAGGAAAGGAAGTTATGAGGGGGATGCAAAGGTCAAAATTATCCGGCAGTTCCCGCCGGCGGAATATTCCGGCCCTGTTGAGAGAGGCCCACTACCACAGCTTTCCCGGCGGCGGAATGTGTGAACAACGGGAAGACTCGTTGACAGCAGCAGGAGTGGATGAGCCCGCCGCCAGCCAATGGCAGGCCACCTCTCCCACCGCAAAGCATGCTGGGGGAAGGCAGAAAATCCCACCCGATGGGAGCAGCTTTGAGCCTGGAATAGCCGTGCGTGGGATTGCTGACGTGGGAGGAAAATCCAGAGAGAATAATTTCCCGATTTTCCATGCCTCTTGCCGGTGCTGTCAAGGGGTTCGTGCCCACAAAGAGCAAAACCCCATTTTAATGTTTTTGAGTGTATTTCAATGTTACCCACCCTTCGCCACATGATGCCCCTAAGTGAATATTCAAACCTCGCCGGCATGACACAACATCAGCGAGATTTACAACAGCTATTTGAAGACTTGTATCAGTGGAGGGCATTCCCCACCCCCCTCCCCCACCCCCCTACGGTAGGTACAATTATAAGTATAGCCCCCAGGAGGGACTGGGACCTGCCCTGGCACTGCCCCTTGGAAGTGCCCCTTGGCACAGGTTGGCACTGCCAGGTTGGCACATCCAGGTTGGCAGAGTACCAACCCGACAGTGCCAATCTGTACCATGGAGCCCCTGATGATTGTGCAGGGGGAAGGCGGGGGACTTCGGAATGGTTGGAGTAAGGGGCGGGGCAGACAGTAGATTTTCAGTTCTGATCAGTGTGCCCCGATCTCTGTGGGGCCGGCCTTGCCAGTTCTATCATAGAATCATAGAATAATAGAATTTACAGTGCAGAAGAAGGCCATTTGGCTCATCGAGTCTGCACCGGCTCGTGGAAAGAGCACCCTACCTAAGCCACACCTCCACCCTATCCCCATAACCCAGTAACCCCACCCAACCTTATTGGACACTAAGGGCAATTTAGCATGGCCAACCCACCTAACCTGCACATCTTCGGGCTGTGGGAAGAAACCGGAGCCCCCGGAGGAAACCCACGCACACACGGGGAGGATGTTCAGACTCCGCACAGACAGTGACCCAAGCCGGGAATCAAACCTAGGACCCCGGAGCTGGGAGGCAACTGTGCTAACCACTGTGCTATCATGCTGCCCACTATCAGCGCCCCCCCCCTCCCCCCATCCCACCCCCACTGGTGGCAACAACCCCACGCACTAATATTCTTTACGCAGAGAGACTCAAGATCTGGAGTGAAAACTGAGCTGTGCAGCTACAGAGCTGCACAAGATTTCAGTCTGAAGCTGACATTTTGAAAAGAATTTGGTAAAATTGCACTCGCTGATTCTGCAAAGGGATAACAGTTAAGCTGAGGGAATGGTCAAAAACTTAGCGGACGGATTTGGATTTGTTTACTGTCATGTGTACCGAATACAGTGAAAAGTATTTTTCTGCATGCACTCAAACAGATCACTTAGTACATGAAAAGAAAAGAAAAGAAAAGGAAAATACATAATAGGGCAACACATGGTCCACAATGTAAATGCACAGAGAGGTTGGCCCTTGGTGGAAGGAATAGAAAATCAGAATATTATAGAACGTAGAACATAGAAGGGCTGTTTAGCACTGGGCTAAATCGCTGGCTTTGAAAGCAGACCAAGGCAGACCAGCAGCACGGTTCAATTCCCATTACACCCTCCCCAAACAGGCACTGGAATGTGGCAACTAGGGGCTTTTCACAGTAACTTCATTGAAGCCTATTTGTGACAATAAGAGATTTTCATTTTCATTTTTCATGGAACATTACAGCGCAGTACTTTGGCCCTCGATGTTGCGCCAACCTGTGAAACCACTCTAAAGCCCATCTACACTATTCCCTTATCATCCATATGTTTAACCAATGACCAATTGAATGCCCTTAGTGTTGGCGAATCCACTACTGTTGCAGGCAGGGCATTCCACGCCCTTACTACTCTCTGAGTAAAGAACCTACCTCTGACATCTGTCCTATATCTATCTCCCCTCAATTTAAAGTTATATCCCCTCGTGCTAGACATCACCATCCGAGGAAAAAGGCTCTCACTGTCCACCCTATCTAATCCTCTGATCATCTAGTATGCCTCAATTAAGACACCTCTTAACCTTCTTTTCTCTAACGAAAACAGCCTCAAGTCCCTCAGCCTTCCCTCATAAGATCTTCCCTCCATGCCAGGCAACAGTCTGGTAAATCCCCTCTGCACTCTTTCCAATGCTTCCACATCCTTCCTATAATGCGGCGACCAGAATTGCATGCAATACTCCAAATGCAGCCGCACCAGAGTTTTGTACAGCTGCAACATGACCCCATGGCTCCGAAACTCAATCTCTCTACCAATAAAAGCTAACACACCTTACGCCTTCTTAATAACCCTCTCAACTTGGGTGGCAACTTTCAGGGACCTATGTACATGGACACCGAAATCTCTCTGCTCATCCATACTACCAAAAATCTTACTATTAGCCCAGTACTCTTACTTCCTGTTATTCCTTCCAAAATGAATCACCTCACACTTTTCTGCATTAAACTTCATTTGCCACCTCTCAGTCCAGCGCTGCAGCTTATCTATGTCCCTCTGTAACTTGTAACATCCTTCCGCACTGTCCACAACTCCACCGGCTTTAGTGTCATCTGTAAATTTACTCACCCATCCTTCTACACCCTCCTCCAGGTCATTTATAAAAATGACAAACAACAGTGGCCCCAAAACAGATCCTTGTGGTACACCACTAGTAATTGGACTCCAGTCTGAACATTTCCCATCAACCACCACCCTTTGTCTTCTTCCAGCTAGCCAATTTCTGATCCAAACTGCTAAATCACCCTGAATCCCATACCTCTGTATTTTCTGCAGTAGCCTACTGTGGGGAACCTTATCAAACCCTTTACTGAAATCCATATACACCACATCAACTGCTTTGCCCTCATCCACCTGTTTGGTCACCTTCTCAAAGAACTCAATAATGTTTGTGATGCACGACCTACCCTTTGCAAACCGGGTTGACTATCTCTAATCAAACTATTCCTTTCCAGATGATTATACATCCTATCGCTTATATATCTTTCCAAGACTTTGGCCAAAACATAAGTAAGGCTCACTGGTCTATAGTTACCGGGGTTGTCTCTACTCCCCTTCATGAACAAGGGGACAACATTTGCTATCCTCCAGTCTTCTGGCACTATTCCCGTAGACAAAGATGACTTAAAGATCAAAGCCAAAGGCTCAGCAATCTCCTCCCTAGCTTCCAAAAGAATCCTAGGATAAATCCCATCTGGCCCAGGGGACTTATCTATTTCACACTTTCCAGAATTGCTAACACCTCCTCCTTATGAACCTAAAGCCCTTCTAGTCTAGTAGCCTGAATCTCAGTATTCTCCTCGACAACATTGTCTTTTTTCTGTGTGAATACTGACGAAAAATATTCATTTAGCACCTCTCCTATCTCCTCGGACTTCACGCACAACTTCCCACTACTGTCCTTGACTGGCCCTACTCTTACCCTAGTCATTCTTTTATTCTTGACATATCTATAGAAAGCTTTAGGGTTATCCTTGATCCTGCCTGCCAACGACTTCTCATGTCCCCTCCTGGCTCTTCTCAGCTCTCTCTTTAGGTCCTTCCTACCTAACTTGTACCTCTCGAGCGCCCTAACTGAACCTTCATGTCTCATCTTTACATACGCCTCCTTCTTCCTCTTGACAAGTGTTTCGACTGCTTTAGTAAACCATGGTTCCCTCGCTCGACCACTTCCACCCTGCCTGACAGGTACATACTTATCAAGGACACGCAGTAGCTATTCCTTGAACAAGCTCCACATTTCCATTGTGCCCATCCCCTGCAGTTTTCCTCTCCATCCAATGCATCCTAAGTCTTGCCTCATCACATCATAATTGCCTTTCCCACAGATATAACTCTTGCCCTGCGGTATATACCTATCCCTGTCCATCACTAAAGTAAACGTAATCGAATTGTGGTCACTATCACCAAAGTGCTCATCTACGTCCAAATCTAACACCTGTCCTGGTTCATTACCCAGTACCAAATCCAATATGGCCTCGCCTCTCGTTGGCCTATCTACATACTGTGTCAGGAAACCCTCCTGCACACATTGGACAAAAACGGACCCATCTAAAATACTCGAACTATAGCGTTTCCAGTCAATATTTGGAAAGTTAAAGTCCCCCATAACAACTACCCTGTTGCTTTGACTCCTATCCAGAATCATCTTTGCAATCCTTTCCTTTACATCTCTGGAACTTTTCGGAGGCCTATAGAAAACCCCTAACAGGGTGACCTCTCCTTTCCTGTTTCTAACCTCAGCCCATACTACCTCAGTAGACAAGTCCCCATCAAACGTCCTTTCTGCCACCGTAATACTGTCCTTGACTAACAATGCCACCCCTCCCCCTCTTTTGCCACCTTCCCTGAGCTTACTGAAATATCTAAACCCCGGCACCTGGAACAACCATTCCTGTACCTGCTCTATCCATGTCTCCGAAATGGCCACAACATCGAACTCCCAGGTACCAACCCATGCCACAAGTTCACCCACCATATTCCGGATGTTCCTGGCATTGAAGAAGACACACTTTAAACCACCTTCCTGCCTGCCGGTACACTCCAGCAACTTTGAAACCTTACTCATGACCTCACTACTCTCAACCTCCAGTATACTGGAGCTGCAATTCAGGTTCCCAAGCCCCTGCTGAACTAGTTTAAACCCTCCCGAAGAGCATTAGCAAATTTCCCCCCCAGGATATTGGTACCCCTCTGGTCCAGGTGTAGACCATCCCGTTTGTAGAGGTCCCACCGACCCCAGAATGTGCCCCAATTATCCAGAAATCTGAAACCCTCCCTCCTGCACCATCCCTGTAGCCACGTGTTCAACTCCTCTCTCTCCCTATTCCTCGTCTCGCTAGCAGGTGGCATAGGTAACAACCCAGAGATAATAACTCTGTTTGTCCTAGATCTAAGTTTCCACCCTAGCTCCCTGAATTCCTGCCCTACATCCCGATCCCTTTTCCTACCTATGTCGTTGGTACCTATGTGGACCACGACCTGGGGCTGCTCCCCCTTCCCCTTAAGGATCCAACCACGATCCGAGACATCACGGACCCTGGCACCTGGGAGGCAACACACCAACCGCGAGTCTCTCTCGTTCCCACAGAATCTCCTGTCTATCCCCCTAACTATGAGTCTCCAATGACTAATGCTCCACTCCTCTCCCCCCTTCCCTTCTGAGCAACAGGGACAGACTCTGTGCCAGAGACCTGTACCCCATGGCTTACCCCTGGTAAGTCGTTCCCCCCCAACAGTATCCAAAGCGGTATACTTGTTACTAAGGGGAACGACCACAGGGGATCCCTGTACTGACTGCTTCCTCCCAGCCCCTCTCACCATCACCCATCTATCTTTAAATGAAGAGACCGCGGAATGCTGTTAAAATGGGATCTCGGTGTCCTTGCACATGAATCACAAAAGTCAGCATGCAAGGACATTAAGTAATTAGGAATGTGATTGGAGGTCAGCATGTGGCGCAGTGGTTAGCACTGGGACTATGGCGCTGAGGACCCGGGTTCGATTCCTGGCCCTGGGTCACTGTCCGTGTGGAGTTTGCACAATCTCCCCCACAACCCAAAGATGTGCAGGTTCGGTAGATTGGCCAACCTAAATTGCCCCTTAATTGGAAAAGAAAATGATTGGGTACTCTAAATTTAAAAATAGGAATGTGATTGGAATGTTAGCCTTTTTTGCAAGGGGGGTAGAGTATGAAAATAGGGAGTATTACTATACAGGGTATTGGTGAGATCGCACCTCAATACTGTGTACGGTACTGTGTATAGTGGGGAGGTTGTGGCACAGTGGCATTGTCACTGGTCTAGTCAACCAGAGACCCAGAGTAATGTTCTGGGGACCCAGGTTCAAATCCTGCCACTGTAGATGGTGAAACTTGAATTCAATAACAATGGAATTAAAAGTCTAATGATGACCATGAAACCATTGCCAATTGTTGTTAAAAACTCATCTAGTTCACTAATGTCCTTCAGGGAAGGAAATCTGCCGTCCTTACCTGGTCTGGGCTACATGCGACTCCAGACCCACAGCAATTAGCGATGCCTAAGTCCCATGAACGAATAATAAAAGACTCTTTGCTTAAGGTGAGAGGGTTCACAAGGCTGATTCCTGGGATTGTTTCTAATTCCATCGTGTGAGTATCACTGGCTGGGCCACTATTTATTGCCCATTCTTGATTTGCTCTTGAACTGACCGGCTTGCGAGACCATTTAAGAGTCAACCACATTGCTGTGGATCTGGAGACATTGGAAGGTATTTATTTAAATCAAATTTCACCATATGCTGTGGTGGGATTCGAACCCAGGATCCCAGGGCATTATCTTGGGTCTTTGAATGCTTAGCCGAGTGACAATACCACTGAACCACCGGATGAAGCGGTTTGCCTGATGAGGAAAGGGTTTCCCAATTAAGACAGGAATGAAGAGGAATTTCTTCTCTCAGAATATCATTCGTGTTTGGAATTCTTTCCCCCTTCAAACAGTGGAGGGCCAGTGAATGTGTTATAATAATAATAATCTTTATTATCATGAGTAGGCTTACATTAACACTGCAATGAAGTTACCATGAAAATCCCCTAGTCGCCACTTTCCGGCGCCTGTTCATGTACACGGAGGGAGAATTCAGAACGTCCAAATTACCTAACAGCACGTCATTCTGGATTTGTGCGAGGAAACCGGAGCACCCAGAGGGAACGCAAGTTGACAGGGGGAGAATGTGCAGACTCTGCACAGCCAGTGACCCAGCCGGGAATCGAACCTGTGACCCTGGCGCTGTGAAGCAACAGTGCTACCGTACCAGGTATAGTTGGACAGAGAGAGTCAAGGGTTATGGGGGGGACAGGCAGGAAAGTGAGCGAAGGCCTCAATCTGGTTAGCAATGCATCGCGGAGCAGGTTTGAGGGGCTGAATGGCTTACTACGTCTCCTATTTCTGAATTATGATCTCTCCAGCACTGATGGACAGTAACAGGGAGCTGAATGCAGTTAAAGGAGAAAGAGGATGCCTCCACCTTATGGCACATTCAAAAAATGTTTAAAAAAGTAAAATCTCCAAACAGGTCAAAGTGGCACTGTCGAGAGGGAACCCCGCCACTGGCAATCTGTGATCGCACCAGGGGCCTTTAGAAATTGCAGCTGCGGGGGAAGGGAGAGTTTAAAAGGCGCATTGGAGCACTGTCCCACTGATCTGCCACCACAATGTCACCTCCTCTCACTGGCTGTGTTTGATCACTGCATCGGCCCTGCCTGCCAACTGAAAAATTGCATCTGGCATAAGAGCCTTATTGGGCCATAAAATAAACCTTTCTTGGCTACCTGCTATTTTCAGGCAGATAGCCAGATGGCCTCCACCCTGCCTTGGCCTTCCCCTGAATGGATTGGAGCAGGACAGTGCAGGGGACAGCCATTCTTAGTCACCCCCCCCACTCCCCCTCCTCCAGGGGCTTCGAAAATCCAGCCCCAGAAACCAATTTCCTCACTCACCATGGAGGCATCTGGGTGGTCCAGTAAACAGCTGATGTCGTGGTGATTCAAGAACCGCTCGAGGTATGCTTGGCTGCAATTGCTGAATACTGGATTCATCATCCCTCTGCACACAGGGGAGCACATTTTCAAAGGGAAAAAATTACGTGAGGAAAACTGAGGCATTCACCAAATACGCTTCAATCAATTTTTTTAAAAATTCATTCTTGGAGGGGGTCAAAGCATGGTATCGGGGGTGAGGGGCTCAAGTTATCTGGTCAGATTGGAGAAGCCAGGCTGCTTCTCTTTAGAACAGAGAAGGTTAAAAGGAATTATTTTCCCCTTTACTCTTTTAGGGGTTGTGGGAAAGGTGGGCAGCATTTGTTGACTGCCCATGAACTGAGCGGCTTGCTAGGCCATTTCAGAGGGCAGCTGAGAATCAACCACACGTTATAACAATAGTAACTTATCAAAGGGATAAACTTGCAACTGGGAACGAGGAGGGCTAAGAGATATGATCGGGCAGACAGTGGCGTAGTTGCATTGTCACTGGACTAATAAACCAGAAACCCAGGGGAATTCTCTGGAAACCAAGGTTCGAATCCCACCACGGCAGATGGTGAAATTTGAAACCAATAAAAATCTGGAATTGAAGTCGAATGATGACCATGAAACCATTGTCAATTGTTGTTAAAAACCCATCTGATTCACTAGTGTCCTTTAGGGAAGGAAATCGACCATCCTTCCCTGGCCTGGCCTACGTGTGACTCCAGGCCCACAGCAACGTGGTTGACTCTGAACTGTCCTCTCAAGGGCAATTAGGGATGGGAAATAAATGCTGGCCCAGCCGGCGACACCCATGTCCCATGAACGAACTAAAAAAAGGAAAGTGGAGTGACACTGGCTGTGTTGCTCTTGTAGCGATTGGCAGGAACACAATGGCTGAATTGCCTCCCTCTGTGCTGTAACAATTCTATGATCCTAAGGTATAGTTCTTCTAGCATAGTTACATAAAAAGGGTTTTATTGAGCGCCTGTGCACCAGGCCAGCTGTTGGCTGAAGTATTCTTCCTGTTTGATTGTGAGTCCCACCGATCATGTTCATTTGGTTTGAATGACAGTCTTCTCATTGGGCGTTATTCCCCCACTCGGACTTCACATTACAGCAGAGGTGACTTCTGCCAGTAATAGGTAAAGGTAAAGTCGCCATAGTGCCAGATGACCATTAGCTGCTTTCCCCTTTGAGGGGGAGAGCTGACTGGCGATGATTTAACCTGAGGATCACCACACCTCAGATGAGGGTCAAGGTTGAGAAGGCGAGACCTTCATGAATAACGTCAGCCGGTCCGGTGCTGCCAGATTGCTGGCAAAGCCACATTCTGATGGCGTGTCTGCTGTGTGGAATGGAACCTTAACCTACAGGGCTTCTAATGGAGTCACATGCTGGTCCAGCTCAGCTTTATCCCTCATGAGAGTTAAGACGCATAACCCTGGGGAGAGAAGGAATCAATAGCACGACCGTCAACACCAACTTGACGCATGTGTTGATAAATATGATGCCTTTTTATTGCAAGAGTCTGGGTCCTCCTACCCCCATTTACAACAGGGCTCTTTACAATTAGTAGTTCCTTTTGCGTTCAAATGGAGATAAGCCAAATGTACTAGGCATCGTGTTCATCATATTGGCATTATGCGTCAATAGAATAATGACCCTGCTATTAGAGCTACTTTCGCTATTGCTGAGTGGAGGCACAGCCACTTACATAAAGAACAGCCACTGCGTTTTAAAAGATACCTCCACATGCAAAGTGCTTTGAGGCTTCTCAGCAGGCGGACAAGGTGCTACCTGAGCGCATATTTTGGCACATGATGGGGGTCATTTTAACTTTAGCCGATAATCAGTGGCACTCAATGAAGGCGGTGAAAATGATCACCGGGAGAGGTTTACGAGTAGGCTGCTTATTCAATATTGCAGATCAGCCATTGGCAAAATGGCCCCGCTTGGTTTGTACATAATTGTTACACAGAAAACAATTTTTAATTATTTCTAACGAATGATCTTGAAAAGCTCATCGAACAGAATGAAGATAAATGTTAATTGTCCTTACACAGCTGATGTTGCCATCAAGCACCTCCCAGAGGTGACAAGGCAGTGACAAGTGGATGTGTCATGATGCATTCCCAGATTGTGACCTATCTCATGAGCAATATATTTAGCCACTTCTCTGGTGCTAGCCCACGTACCCTGCAGATGTAATGAAAAAATGGCATTCATTAGCATGACACATAAAGCAACAGCTCCACCTTGATATAATCTTCACATACAATGTGAATTCATCGACAGAATCATAGATTATCATAGAATTTACAGTGCAGAAGGAGGCCATTCGGCCCATCGAGTCTGCACCGGCTCTTGGAAAGAGCACCCTATCCAAGGTCAACACCTCCACCCTATCCCCATAACCCAGTAACCCCACCCAACAACCTTAAGGGCAATTTTTGGCACTAAGGGGGGTGGGGAGGTGGGGGGTAGGGGGGTGGGGTGGGGGGGCGGTGGGGGGGGGGTTAATAACAAGGTTAGGTTGGAAAGGCAGGGCTTGTTCTCCTTGGAGCAAAGGAAATTGCGGGTAGATTGAACAGAGGTCTACAAAATTATGACAGGTTTGGCCAAGGTCGCCAAGGAAAAGCTCTTCCCCTTAATTGACTTTATTAAGATTATTGGATACCGATTTAAGATATCGGGTGGGAGATGCAGGGGGAAATGCAGAAGAACTTTTTTACACAGTGAGTGGTAATGGTCTGGAAGTCGCTGCCCACGAGGGTGGTTGAAGCAGAAACAGCCAATGACTTCAAAAGGAAATGGGATGGACACTTGAAGGAAATAGGAGTTGCAGGGACTGAGTGAGAGAGCGGGACTGACTGGATTGCTCTGGGGAGAGCCGGCATGAAATTGATGGGCCAAATGACCTCCTTCTGTTCTGTTATTGATTCTATCTCTCCAATCCCACCGTCCCACTCTCTCCCCTTCAACCTCTCTTCCTCTATTTCAAATATCTCTTCAGAGATGTCAATGTCACTGCCTTATTAACTCCCATTGTTTCAACAGCCCTCTGTGCTGTTTAGCACAGGGGCTCTCAGGGGCTGTTTAGCACAGGGCTAAATCGCTGGCTTTGAAAGCAGACCAAGGCAGGCCAGCAGCACAGTTCAATTCCCATACCAGCCTCCCCGAACAGGTGCCGGAATGTGGCGACTAGGGGCTTTTCACAGTAACTTCATTTGAAGCCTACTTGTGACAATAAGCAATTTTCATTTCATTTCATTTTCAAATAAACATTTTGAGACGTTTCTCACTGACAATTTTAAACTGACCTCGTCACAGACTCGCAAACAGAGGAAACAGTCTAAGTACCTGTTTAAAACTATTCATTGTTTAGACAAATCGGTACTACATTTCTGTTGTAATACAAGGCAAGCAATGAGTCTGTGTTAAATTACTGCGGTGATTTATTTAACTAAGAAGAACTTCATATACAGAACTGTACAACTACTATACAGGCCCAGTCCCTTCGACTCCCAAGCTAACTCTGACCAAACACCAACAGCCAAGTCCGTGCCCAAACACCTGATGGCTAACATTCATTTATTCCGTCCCCATAGGCTCAGGGGCCTACCACGTGACCCGCGAAGGATCACCCCTTAAAGGGACTACGTTACCACAAATTCTTTTTAGCCTTCTCCTAACCGGTGCAATAATCACTCTAGATCTTGATTTTCACCATACTTGACCAATGGTACATATTTCTTTTCTCCCTGATAGCTGTTAAATGAGAAGAGTTTCAATGTCTTAATCTAATTCCACGTGGGAATACACATTTGGCACAGAACTGGTTGTAATTCTGCTCTACTTGGCAATCCTATAGTGAGAGGAATCACGCGATTAGCAGGTGCGAGAATTGGCACACTCACGTAATATTAGAGTTTGGAAAGATTGCAAGGGGGAAGTTAAGAGAGCTGCAGCTGTATCTGACCCATGCTTAATACAATTCTATATCTAACCAGCGTAATAATTGAGCTGTGCTATTTCTGATCCTGGTATATTTAACTTCTGCGACAACTGACCTTTGGATTCATTCTTGGGACGTAAGCATTGCTGGCAAAGGTCATTATTTTTGCCCATCCCTAATTGCATTTCAGATAGTGGTGGTGAGCTGCCTTCTTAAACCGCTACAGTCCACATGCTCTAACTTGAACATCTGTAGCTATTATGTACCATCTTAGTCGATGTTTCATCTGACTCATGCTATATCTAACATTACCTGACCCATGTTATAACTATTTTACACATTAGCTGATTCACGCTCACATCTGATGCCGACTTTATATGATTCTGATTGTACCTGATCCACATTTTATCGATCCACACTTTAGATATGATTCTCTGGCCTCCCCACAGCTGTGTGTTTCTTGGTGGCAGGAGGCAGCCCACCATTGGCCAGCAGCGGGTTCCTCTGGTCCCGGCGCTGTCAATGGGATTCCCATTGAATCCACCCCACGCTGTTGGGAAATCCGCGGCGGGGATTCGCCATCAGCAGGGCCGAAAAATCCCACCGGCGTGAACAGCCGGAAGATCTCCTCCTTTGTCTGATTCAGGTTGTATCAGGGCTACACTTTACCCGATTCACATTTGGTCTGATGCACACTTTATTATCTCCATGAATCCCAGAATTGTTACAGCTTAGAAGGAAGCAGCACGGTAGCATAGTGGTTAGCACAATTGCTTCACAGCTTCAGGGTCCCAGGTTCGATTCCCGGCTTGGGTCACTGTCTGTGCGGAGTCTGCACGTTCTCCCCGTGTCTGCGTGGGTTTCCTCCGGGTGCTCCGGTTTCCTCCCACAGTCCAAAGATGTGCGGGTTAGGTGGATTGGCCATGATAAATTGCCCTTAGTGTCCACAAAGGTTAATTGGGGTTACTAGGTTAAGGGGAGGGGGTGGAAGAGGTGTGTGCTTGAGTGGGGTGCTCTATCCAAGGGCCGGTGCAGACTCGATGGGCCGAATGGCCTCCTTCTGCACTGTTGATTCTATGATTCTATGAAGCCATTAGGCCCAGTGCGTCTGCACCAGCTCTCCAAACGAGCAGCATGATTTAGTGCCGTTCCCCTGCCTTTTCCCACTTACCGCTGCACATTGTTTCCATCCAAGTAATTATCTAATGCCCTCTTGAATATCTCAGTTGAACCAGCCTCCACCACACTTCCAGGCAGTGCATTCCAAACTCCAACCACTCGCTGTGTGAAAATGTCTCAGTGTAAATGGTCCCTGGATTCGGTGTCTCAGACAATGATCACGCCTGTTCTATATCGGACCTTAATGCTGATACAAGGTGCTCCTTTCGGCCACATTCACCTCAACAAGCACAAAACTTCATCCAATAGATCATCCTGTGCAAAATACCTGGACAACTCCTCCGCTTCTCTCCTTTGAGCACATATCATTCAGGTATGCTTCCCCTAGCGACATTCGAAAAGGCACACCACTGGAGGAAAAATAAATAAAGGGGAGAGTTGTTCCATGAAAAGGCAAACAAAGTTTGATATAAAGCAGTATTGGCAGCAAGGCACCCCCTTTAAATAGCGTTGGAAATGTTAATATCTCCAAATACTTTTCATTTGGTCAGCAACCACAGTACTATTACTGAGGACACAGATCTACTGCGGCCAGCCTGTCTCAATAGAAAATGTAAATCAACAGCTCCCCTCAGTGGTACATCACTGTAGAGCCCCAAAACATCCCACAACATTTCTTACCATGTCAATTCAAAAAGCATGCTAATGGAGGTGGACATGCATTTCGCCGCCCTCCTCTCCCACAGTATCTTGAGGAGAAAGAGGGAAAGGTGTTAAGTGAGGGAAGTTATCGAGGTCTGTGGGAGCTGAAGAGCCATGATGTGGAGATACCGGCGTTGGACTGGGGTGAGCACAGTACGAAGTCTTACAACACCAGGTTAAAGTCCAACAGGTTTGTTTCGATGTCACTAGCTTTCGGAGCGCTGCTCCTTCCTCAGGTGAATGAAGAGGTCTGTTCCAGAAACACATATATAGACAAATTCAAAGATGCCAAACAATGCTAGGAATGCGACCATTAGCAGGTGATTAAATCTTTACAGATCCAGAGATGGGGTAACCCCAAGTTAAAGAGGTGTGAATTGCATCAAGCCAGGACAGTTGGTAGGATTTTGCAGGCCAGATGGTGGGGGATGAATGTAATGCGACATGAATCCCAGGTCCCGGTTGAGGCCGCACTCATGTGTGCGGAACTTTGCTATAAGTTTCTGCTCGGCGATTCTGCGTTGTCGCGCGTCCTGAAGGCCGCCTTGGAGAACGCTTACCCGGAGATCAGAGGCTGAATGCCCTTGACTGCTGAAGTGTTCCCCGACTGGAAGGGAACATTCCTGCCTGGTGATTGTTGCGCGATGTCCGTTCATTCGTTGTCGCAGCGTCTGCATGGTCTCGCCAATGTACCACGCTTCGGGACATCCTTTCCTGCAGCGTATGAGGTAGACAACGTTGGCCGAGTCGCACGAGTATGTACCGCGTACCTGGTGGGTGGTGTTCTCACGTGTAATAGTGGTATCCATGTCGATGATCTGGCACGTCTTGCAGAGATTGCCATGGCAGGGTTGTGTGGTGTCGTGGTCACTGTTCTGAAGACTGGGTAGTTTGCTGCAAACAATGGTTCGTTTGAGGTTGCGCGGTTGTTTGAAGGCAAGTAGTGGGGGTGTGGGGATGACCTTGGCAAGATGTTCATCGTCATCAATGACGTGTTGAAGGCTGTGAAGAAGATGACGTAGTTTCTCCGCTCCGGGAAATACTGGACGACGAAGAGTATTCTGTCGGTTGTGTCCCATGTTTGTCTTGTGAGGAGGTCGGTCCGGTTTTTCGCTGTGGCGCGTTGGAACTGTCGATCGATGAGTCGAGTGCCATATCCTGTTCGTACGAGGGCATCTTTCAACGTCTGTAGATGTCTGTTACGCTCCTCCTCGTCTGAGCAGATCCTGTGTATACGGAGCGCTTGTCCATAGGGGATGGCTTCTTTAATGTGTTTAGGGTGGAAGCTGGAGAAGTGGAGCATCATGAGGTTATCCGTGGGTTTGCGGTAAAGCAAAGTGCTGAGGTGACCGTCCTTGATGGAGACGAGTGTGTCCAAGAATGCAACTGATTTTGGAGAGTAGTCCATGGTGAGTCTGATGGTTGGATGGAACTTATTAATGTCATCGTGTAGTCGTTTCAGTGATTCTTCGCCGTGGGTCCAAAGGAAAAAAATGTCATCGATGTATCTGGTGTATAACGTCGGTTGAAGGTCCTGTGCAGTGAGTAGGTCCTGTTCAAACGTACGGAGCTGAAGAGAACCAAGGGATGGGGTAAAAAAGTGAAGTTGAGTTACAAGATCAAAGAGAATGTTTCCTCTGGTGGGGGAAGGACATATCTGGATGCCATCAATGTAAGGTGATTACCAAGAAATCCAGTCGGGAATTCAAAAGAAACCTCTTTATCCAAAGAGTGGCAAGAATGTGAAACTTGTTACCAACAGGCAGTATCGGTACATTTAAGGGGAAGCTGGATACATACATGAGGGTGAATGGAATTGAGGGGTAAGGTGATGGATTTAGATGGGTGGATGCTCGAATGAAGCATAATACCAGTATGGACTGTTTGTCCGAGGTAATCCTATGCATGATCAGTCATGATCATATTGAATGGTGGAGCAGATTTGAGGGGGCCACATGGACATAAGAAATGGGAGGAGGCTCATTTGGAGCATAAACGACAGTTGTTTCTGTGCAGCACATATACTTTTTGGCTGGGATGCTCCGACTCCGCTGTGGTGGGACCCGGCGTGGGGAATGCGGCAAGCCAGCCAAAAATCCATTGACTTTCGGCCACATCGATCCCAGCCGCCAGATAGGCTGGAAAATTCTGCCCTGTGTAATTGAAGAGCGTGGCTGACTTTGGGAGCGGTTTGTGCATTACAATGGGTGCTTTCAGGGCTGTAACCTGCCTACTGTAAAGATTCCTACGCAATGATGCCAGTCTAAATCCAGCAGCCTGGTCATTCTACAATGGCACAGACCCACAATTACCTGATAAGTTGGGCGTTATCATGATGTTTCCTTGGCACAAGCTCTTTGCTTCTCCATTTCATAAAGTTTAGCAGAGCCTTTGAGGTATCCCCGCTGGAGCCAATCTTATTTTCATTTGTCCAGATTTCTATGCCAACAAGAAAAATCTGGATATTTAACTCCTTGTGGTAGATCTGAAAAACACAGAATCCCAACAGTGGGCTTAGAACTTGCAAATCCCCCTGAGAAATTCTCACTCAGGCTTTCCGTCGCTACTGCCCTTCATCACATCATCAATGATGCAGCCATGCCCATTCCTCCATCACGCCTCCTCACTCTTCCACTCGTTTTTAAACTCTACTTCCTTCACTGAACTCTCCATTTCAGTCCCGTGGTGTTTTCACTGACAAGTGCGCTATCTAAATCCAAATAGTTATGGATAGTATTGCCTCAAGCACCGCCATGAAAGGCCCCATCACTACAAGGACTTCAGCAGTTCAAGATGAAGGTCCACCCCACACCTTAACTGGGTTGGGCAATACCTTCTGGAGACAAAATTCCTTTGCTAGAGACACTCACATCCTGTGATCAAAAACTTTACTGTCTTTGCGGAGAGGGAGGGCTCATCGAGGGTTTTTTCACATCGCAAATTACAAAGGCAACCGGTTGCCATGGTTTTATTGAATGGAAGATTGTGCAAAACTTTAAGTGCCTAGTGACCTACAGTGGTAGTGCTTGGTAATTACAGAAAGTGAGGCAGCACTTAGCATGATTCTGAGCAGGAGACATGAGATTGTGAAATGTGCTTCACCGCAAACTTGTCCGATCGCCCTATCGCTGTAGATATGTCCTTTCCAACTCCGTGAAGGATTGCACTGTCTTTTGCAATGAAAATAAGTGCTTATGGAAAATGTTTTAAAAAGTTTACACGGCTTGGTTCTTAATGCCCTGATAACTTTTCTCTCTGCTCGCTCTCGGGAACCCAACATATTTATCATTCACCTTACATTCAAGGTAGTGAAATCAAAACCCGGGACAGTCTCCTACTCGAAACCATTCCTTTCCAGGCCCTCAACTCCTTAAAACAATTGCTCCTCTCTTCCTCTTTTAAAAATCTTTTAAAACCCAAGTTTTTTTTAAATAGATTTAGAGTACCCAATAACTTTTTTCCATTTAAAGGGCAATTTAGCGTGGCCAATCCACCTACCCTGCACATCTTTGGGTTGTGGGGGTGAGACCCATGCAGACACGGGGGGGGAATGTGCAAAATCCACACGGGCAGTGACCCGGGGCTGGGATCGAACCCGGATCCTCGGCCCCGTGAGGCAGCAGTGCTAACCACTGTGCCACGCGCCGTCCCTAAAACCCAAGTTTTGTAAGGAGCAACAGGTCCACACTGAGTTGGTCGGGTAAAAGAGAACTTACTTTATTTCACAATTATCTATTGTGTACAGTTCCAGTAGCTCCTTACTGGGCTTTCACTCGGTGCCTGGCTGTCCGACTCTATTTATACAAAATCAAGTGATAATTGTTAAGGGTCCCCCCACCCCATTATCGGGGAGCTCATACTCTGCGAGCTCCGCGGGGTGATGAATCACCCCTACCCTGCAAGGCCCTTGCGGGTTATAACACCAAGGTTGGCTGTTTTAAGTTAATTATCTTTTGCCATACTCTATACTCTTTCCATCCTCAGTGGGGTGCTGTATGCACTTTGATCTTTCACCTGGACTGCCCAGTAAGGAAGGCATTGTTTCTCTTACCTGATTAACATGATGTGCTAGAGTAATCAATGTCTCCTGCGTCTTTCTGAGGTCCCCTTCATTTTGGAGAAACTGTGAAAAGACAAGATGCGAGCGAGTGGTTCGGATGTGCTTACGAAGAGAATGTCAGTAATGAACTTTTGAAAATTGATCAACGGTTTTTGTTTTGTTCTCTTTTCTCTTTATCCTCCTCCTCCTCTGAAGGGTTTGTCTCACTATGAGATTTAAACCAGACTGTTTTTTTTTTTGGGGGGGGCAGCAAATAAGTTCAATAAGCCCACAGAAAGGCTGGGATTTTCCCACCCCACTCCCCTTGGCAGGTTCTCCCGTGGCCTATGCAGCCTGTCACTGACCACCAGCGGGGTCCCGTCAAAGTCTACGGGCTTTTCCCTGGCTCGCCCGCACCGCCGCCGCCAGGGAACCAGCCACAGGTGGGCGACTTCAACAGGACTGAATGTTGGGCAGCATGGCGGCACTGTGGTTAGCACAGTTGCTTCACAGCTCCAGGGTCCCAGGTTCGATTCCTGGCTTGGGTGACTGTCTGTGCGGAGTCTGCACGTTCTCCCCGTGTGTGCGTGGGTTTCCTCCGGGTGCTCCGGTTTCCACCCACAGTCCAAAGATGTGCAGCTTAGGTGGATTGGCCATGATAAATTGCCCTTAGCGACCAAAAAGGTCTGGTGGGGTTACGGGGATAGCGTGGAGGCATGGGCTTAAGTGGGATGCACTTTCCAAGGATCGGGCAGACTCGATGGGCCGAATGGCCTCCTTCTGCACTGTAAATTCTATGATTCCCACCTGTGGGAAGGGTCTGAAAATCCCACCCAAAGTCTCCTACATTTCTAATGTTTCACCATATTTTGCAATTCTATATCTCTCTCTGGGATCGTATCCAAAGAGCCATTTTTGCAGTTGCCCATACAAACTGTAGTCGAAAACGTGCACGACCATTTAACGATTAGATTGTTCGTATATTGTCATACTTTCTTTCCCCTCTCTTGGAGAATGCTGCAGATAAGTGTTGGAAAAATTTTAAAGGCTGATTTCAGCCACCTGAATGCTCCTTCTGTGGGCAACAAGTCATGAAATGAAAATCGCTTATTGGCACAAGTAGGCTTCAATGAAATTACTGCGAAAAGCCCCTAGTCGCCACATTCCGGTGCCTGTTCGGGAAGACTGTTACAGGAATCGAACCGTGCTGCTGGCCTGCCTTGGTCTGCTTTTAAAGCCAGCGATTTAGCCCTGTGCTAAACAGCCCCTCTGGAGTAAGGCTTGAACCCAAAGCTTCAAACCCAGATCCTTCGGGCGTAATTTACCGGCCGCATTCCGCTGGAATCGGGACGGGCGCAGCCAGTAGATCCCCAGAGAAGCCTCCCCCGGGATTCCCAATGGGCATTACACCTCACGAGATCTAACCAGATCTCGCAAGACGGCGCTATCTAGATCCCGCCCACAATGGGCCGGACCCAATCTCTCTCGGTTAAGTGTGTTTAGAAAACCATTTAAACTCTGCTAACGCCGTATCGATCGGCCACCCGCATCAATCGGCCTCACCGAGAATATCCCAGCTGAGTGTCGATTAGTACAGGTCCCCACACATGGAGACCAGATATACTGGCACTACCAAAATGTATGAGTTTGCAAATACAAAGCTCCCTATCTGTCGTGGAAAATGAGATCATAGTCTCATAAATCCTTTTCCGAACTAAGTTGCACTGATTGTTTCATTGTCCTTCACGATATCTTAGTCCCACAAAACCTCTGCCTGTATAAGCTCTATCGAACCTTGCTTCTTACTTTTAACCTCTGGTTCTTTAACTTGTGCCTCTCTCAGCCACATGAATGGCTTCTTCTCTCATCTGCTGGGATGGTCCCCAGTGCCCCCGTGGCCACACAGTTATTTTTCAGCAGCCGAGCAACGAGCATCGAGAGTCGTGAACACCGCCCAGTCCATCACACGAACCTGCCTCCCATCCATTGACTCCATCTACACCTCCTGCTGCCTGGGGAAAGCGGGCAGCATAATCAAAGACCCCTCCCACCCGGCTTACTCACTCTTCCAACTTCTTCCATCGGGCAGGAGATACAGAAGTCTGAGAACACGCACGAACAGACTCATAAACAGCTTCTTCCCCACTGTCACCAGCCTCCTAAATGACTCTCTTATGGACTGACCTCATTAACACTACACCCTGTATGCTTCATCCGATGCCGGTGCTTATGTAGTTACATTGTATACATTGTGTTGCCCTATTATGCATTTTCTTTTCTTCCCTTTTCTTCCCATGTACTTAATGATCTGTTGAGCTGCTCGCAGAAAAATGCTTTTCACTGTACCTCAGTACACGTGACACTAAACAAATCCAATCCAATCTAAGTCGGTTGTGATTTGGAACAAGAACTTTTACCGATTTCCCCTCCCTGCATCACCCCAGCAAAGTCTTTAACCGTTGGGTGCGAAAGCCAAATTTAGGGAACTCAGGCCAGGAATCAAACCTGGTCCCATCTGTATATTCAGTTACTATAACCAGGCATTGTATTTACCCATTCAGTTAGCAGGACAAAGTTCTTTGAAGGTGAAGGGGATGGCTGTTGAGGGACATGGAGTTCAAGCACAGATTTCCCATGATCTGATGAATGGCAGAGCCAGATAGAGGGGATGAATGGCCTTCTAAGTTCCAATGAAAAAAAAATTACCTCCTCTCTGTCAGCCACAAGGAAGAGCTCGATGCTGAGATTGGCTTTGCGACTCTGGGAAAGAAGGATGAGAAAGATGAAGAGGAAGAACACAATAATGAATACATGTCCCCATTAATCTCTTACTTACACAAGTGAAGAATAGTCTGCACTTATAAGACGCTTCATCGTGTCTCTCAGACACCCAAAATATGCCACATACAAATATAGAGGGAGGTGGCGACGGCACAGTGGTATTATCCCTGGAATTGTAAACCAGAAATGCAGGTTAGTGCTCTAGGGACCCGGGTTCAAATCCGACCATGGCAGATTCAATAAAAATCTGGAATTCAAAGTCTAATGATGACTATGAAACGAGGGTGTAAACCCATCTGATCATTGTCTGGTCTGGCTGTGACACCAGACCTATAGTAATGACCTAGCAAGCCACTCAGTTCAAGGCTGATTAGGGATGGGCAATGAATGCTGGCCTAGCCAGCGATGATCACATCCAATAAATACACAAAAAAATATGTACTCTGAAGTGTCTGCTCCTATGTAAGTCAGCATACTGCCATTTTGGAACACCACACAAACAGTAATGTAACAGTAAATGTCGATGATGGTGCTGTTTAATATTCACACCGGTCTCAGTTTAATTTCTCACTTCAAGGAGAGAACTTCCTCGCTATTGCACAGAGTGTCAGCCCTCGATTGTGTACTCCAATCCTCAGGTGGATTTTGAATACAAGCATTCTGCTATCAGAAGCAAATTAAACACTCCAGTTGAAAGTAGTTACGCCACTGTCAAAAGCTATTCATCAGAGCGTAGGAACAGGAGAAGGCCATTTAGCCCCTCGAGCCTGTTCTGCCATTTAATGAAATCGTGGCTGATCGGTGATCTAACATGCCTTTGCCCGCTATCTCTGAATACATTTTTTTACAAAAATCTATTTGCAGGTTTAAAATTAACAATTGATTCTACCATCAGTTGCCCTTTGCAGAGTAATGTTACAATCATCTGCCATTTTTGCCTGGCTCGAATCTTTAGCCAACCCCCCCCCCCCCCCCCCCAGTCCTAGACTCCCAAACCAGCAGAAATAGTTATTCTCTATTTACTCTATCTGTTCTCCTTAATCACCTTTTAACCGTCTAAATTCCTGGAGACACAGCTGTTGTGTTGTGCTTCTTCATGTAGCATAAGCTGCTTCCTTGATGTATACTCTGACAAAGGAAGGTTCAGACTTGGAGATAGCTTTACACATTTATTGAACAGTTATCAATTCTCCTACTTGAGTTCGGCTCTCCTGCTAATCTTACTATAATAACTCAATCTAACTAACCAGTCTGCTCTAATCCATGCGGTGGGTGTGATGCTTCCTGATCTGCCCCTGTCTCTCTGAGTGTCAACTATGGAAAGAGAAAGAGCATGTGTGCCCTGTCCTTTTATATGGGTAGCCCCCTTGTGGTAGTGTCACCTCTAGGTATGTCTTGACTGCCCATTGGTCGTGTCCTATCTTACTGACCTATTGGTTGAATGTCTGTGTGTCATGATGTCTCTGGTGCTCCCTCTAGTGTTTACCTCGTTGCAGTGTACCTACATTAACCCCTTGTGCATTTACAGTGATGCATATCACCACAGCAGCCATGATTTGTGTCATCTCTACTTGCAATTAAACTTTGATGGACTATAATCATTGTGATAAATCTATACTCTACACTCCCTTCCAAGGCCTTGAGTGTGGTGCCCAGAACTGCTCACAGCACAGTTATCTAACTGGGGCTTTTTTTCACCCTTTCCTTTGCCTCCATACCTTTCTTATATTATGGAGATAAAAACTGTTCACTCTCCTGTACAAGTGTAACATCACTTGAGCACTGAAATTTGTTCACCCATTTTCACATTCTATCTTACCTTTATGCCACTTTGTCTCTTCACGCTGCCTTTAACGCTTCCGTGCTCGATACAACTTTGTTGCAATCTCTTCTAAATCCAACCTATCACCGACCTACTACTTTGCTCCAGCTGCTATCCCGCATCTTATAGAATATACATTTCTCCCTCTCTTTAGCTCTGAAGAAGAGTTACCCGGCCTCAAGACGTTAACTCTTGTTTCCCTCTCTGCTGCTGCTTCCAGGGCTGCTGGGTTTTTCCAGCATTTCCTGTTCTAATTTCAGGTTTCCAGCACGCAGTATTTTGTTTTCATGATAACATCGCTTCTCTGCTTTTCAGTTACCCCCCTCTAAAATTAAAGGTCAGCCTTGATTCCTCACCACCAGTTTCTCGGGGGATGGGGAAAGGTGCCTCTTTGTGCGGACGCGTCCCAGCCGGCTCACTTTGTGGTTGTGACTGCTGCCTCGCACAGGATCGATGCCATACTGCTTATCTCCAATCGATACGTAACCGCTGCAAAAAGAGGCATTCATAGGTTCTCAAAAAAACAGAGACTTAATTTTGGACAAGGCCAATAGATATTGGGTTAACAGAAAGAAAAGACCGGTATTTATGTAATCACATTTCATCGCCTTTGGGTGTCCTTGATACAGCCTATGAAGCATTTCTGGCGTGCAAGCTACTCTTGTTATGTAGGAAACACAGCAGCCAATTTGCTCACAGCAAGCTCCCACAAACAAGCGATAGTGAAGCGATCTATTTCAGTGATCTTGGATGAGAAAAATATATTGACCAGGACAGAGGCGAGAAGTAACCTGTTCTTCTTGGAAACAGTGCCAGATCTTTCAAAGCTACTCGAGAGGGCAGGTGGGGTCTTGCTTTAACATTTCATCCAAAAGGCAGCGCCGCTGGTGCAGCACTCCCTCAACACCTCACTGGAGTGTCAGCCGGGACTGGGGCTATAACCCATGGGAACTTATGATTTGGAGGCAAGAGTTCTACCAATCGGCCACAGCGAACCTCTTAATGAACCAGATTGTGTGGTTCACTCATTGATTTAACTATGAGGCTATACCTGAGACCTTGGCAGGTGCAAAGAGACACTGAAGAGTCTTCTACTCCCTCAACGGAACCCGTGTAGCAGCAGTGATTCTGAAACATGAGAAGTGTCTGATTTAATGCTTCGATTGTCCAAGAGCATTTCATAGATTCATAGAATTTACAGTGCAAAAGGAGGCCGCTCAGCCCATCAAGTCTGCACCAGCCCTTGGAAAGAGTACCATACTTAAACCCACACCTCCACCCTATCCCCGTAACCCAGCAACCCCACCTAACCTTTTTGGACACTAAGGGCAATTTAATTTCTTACATCTTCTTACATCCTTCTTACATCCCTCACAATGTTGGTGCTTACTTTAATAGATATATGTACGGATAAATTACATTTTTCTTCCATTTGCTTTCCAGGTGTTCACACCGCTCCACGGCATTGCTTCAAAGTTACTGGTTACTCTCCAGTTCCTCTTCCAAGGAACCAGATGTGAACTCAGCTATTCAGCAACGATATTCATCACAGAGGAGCACGATCATATATCACGATCATCAACGCATGTGCAATGAATCATAGAATCATAGAACTTACAATGCAAAAGGAGGCCATTCAGCCCATCGGGTGTGCACTGGCCCTTGGACAGAGCACTTAAGCCCCTAACTCCACCCTATCCCCGTAACCCAGTAATCCCACCTAACCTTTTTCGGGCATAAAGGCAATTTATCTTGGCCAATCCACCTAACCTGCACATCTTTGGACTGTGGGAGGAAACTGGAGCACCCGGAGGAAACCCAAGCAGTCACGGGGAGGACGTGCAGACTCTGCACAGACAGTGACTAAGTCAGGAATCGAACCTGGGACCCTGGAGTCGAGAAACAACAGTGCTAACCACTATAACCACTATAAGGGCAGCGCGGTAGCATTGTGGATAGCACAATTACTTCACAGCTCCAGGGTCCCAGGTTCGATTCCGGCTTGGGTCACTGTCTGTGCGGAGTCTGCACATCCTCCCCCTGTGTGCGTGGGTTTCCTCCGGGTGCTCCGGTTTCCTCCCACAGTCCAAAAATGTGCAGGTTAGGTGGATTGGCCATGCTAAATTGCCCTTAGTGTCAAAAATTGCCCTTAGTGTTGGGTGGGGTTACTGGGTTATGGGGAAAGGGTGGAGGTGTTGACCTTGAGTAGGGTGCTCTTTCCAAGAACCGGTGCAGACTCGATGAGCCGAATGGCCTCCTTCTGCACTGTAAGTTCTATGATATGCTACCATGCCACCTGTAATGCTAACAGGGATTGAAAGTAATAATTAATAGCAGGAGTAGGACAATTGCACTCCTGGAACCCCACCCCCTACATCCTCTCATCACCCTACTAATTGATTGGCAGTGATCAGGTTTGGGATTTACAGGGTGCTTTTCCCACCCTCTTCCCCATCCCTAGATTAGGGACTCCAGGAACGTTGAGGACATTTGGCACTCCCCCCTTCACCTCCATGGCTAAGCGCAGCACAGTCCAGGGGACAGGCCTGACAATCTCCATAATGCATATGACTCAGCTGCTTCTAAAGTTAGCCCAGTGAATCATGAGGGCAGCCTTTGGGAAAATATACAATTATGTTGGCAAGGTGAGGTGAGAGGAAGCTTGTATGGGGCAGGTTCACTGGCACAGGAAAGTTGGCTGAATGGCTTGTCGGTGTGCTAATAAGTACAAAGTAATTCTGTGCTAATCACAAGACTCACCAGATGGTGCCGTCCCTCCATCACCATGGAACCATCCGCTAAGTAGTGCGATTCGCTGTAGGTCTTGGTTAACAGCTCTCTGAGGAAATGAAACAAAGAAAATCTGCGTTATAGCAAGTCCCACCACATGTTTGACAAGGAATAACATACAACTCATTATCCTTAAATGTTCAGTGAGGTGATTAAGTTGTTTTATTCGGGCTCAGCGGAGAGCACTCTTCTCTCTAAGTTAATACGTTCTGGTCCCACTCCACAAACTTGAGCACATTCGAAAACTCCAAGTGTTGTACTGAAGGGATGCTGTGCCAATTTGTGGAGGCGATATTAAGTAATTTGCCCCTTCAAGTGGATGTAAAAGATCCCATATTTTGAAGGTAGGCAGGGGGGTTTCTCCCTGATGTACTGGCCATTATGTAGCCTTTGATGTTCATCGCTAAAAACAGATTATCTGGATAGTCATTAACATCTTGTAATTTGTGGGACCTTGCTGTTAAACATTAGGGTGTTCCAAATCCTAGAAAGGAAATGATGGGACGTCTGCCCTCAACTGTTTGGTATAATGTGAGGAAGGATGTGAAGCCCAATGAAGGATGTCCCAGCAAATTTCCTTCGCTTGTGAATCAGATGGGATTTTACGACAATTGACGATGGTTTCATGGTCATCATTTGGCTTTTAATTCTCGACGTTTTTAAATTAAATTCAATCCACCATCTGCCATGGTGGGATTCAAATTGAGGATTACTAGTCCAGTGACTACACCGCTGCGTCACCACCTCCTATCAAAAGTGAATTAGATAAATACTTGAACGAGAAAATAGTTTCAAGGCAGAGGAAAGAGTGGGAAGAATGAGATGGGCTGGACTGGCTTTTGAAATGAAATGAAATGAAAAATGAAAATCGCTTATTGTCACGAGTAGGCTTCAAATGAAGTTACTGTGACAATCCCCTAGTCGCCACATTCCGGCGCCTGTTCGGGGAGGCTGTTACGGGAATTGAACCCGTGCTGCTTGGCCTGCTTGGTCTACTTTAAAAGCCAGCTATTTAGCCCTGTGCTAAACCAGCCCCTAAGATCAGGCACAGAGTCAATAGGTCAAATGGCTACCGTCTGTACTGAACTATTCTATGATTCTATGACAACATTGCCAGGTCTGTCAGTGCCATCTCAGGATCAGGCTATTCCGTCCCATCGAGCCTGTTTCCACCATTCAATTTGATCAAATAATTCAAATAATAGAGACATACTGTCGAAGATTTTTGTCTTGTACTCATCAGGACAGATACTAGATTGCCAAATTTCAAAGGGAGCAATCATTTATACTGCATGCAAAACTGGGTGTTGATTGGATGACAAGTCGATCGATTGGTCAAGGCAATGCCATGAATAATTTAACCGGGAATTATTGCCCGCATGCTTTTGGTCAATTCAAAAAAGGCACAAAGCTCGGACATATTCTGTCTGCTTCCTGGGGACAGATCCCTCCATATGAATATGTGTAGCTTCTAACAATCTTATTTTAAAACATGTAGACTGGCATCTTGGTTCGTTATGAAGAACATTTTCAAGTTCAGGTGATAAAAATGAGCAAAGCTCTGTGTAGTTTGTTCGTTCACCGATTCTGTAGAGCTGTGGAAAGCGTCATGAAGCCAGTGGTAAAACTCTGATCTGCCCGACCCCGTCATTCTAAAGTCAGTGTCTGTTTCAAACCTACAGCCGAACTTATCACCAAGTTACTTATTAATTCAGATTACCTTGCTTTGTCAATAAATAAATGGTCATAAAATATCTACAAATCTTCCAATTATAGGATGGGTTCATTCTCAATCATTTGTGTGCTCATTATGTGGAAGAAGCTGGTTCTTGGAATGGTCATAAAATCCAATCTTGTCTCAAAATTTAATATCTCATAAACACCAATCACCAATTAAAGAGGAACTGCTTCCAGTGATAAGAGGGTGAGTAACCAGAAGTGAACATTTATATAGTAATGCAAGTTGTTATGGTCTGGAATGCGCTGCCTGAAATAGTGGTGGAAGTAAATTCAAAGGTAAATTAGACATTAGGCACAGTGGTTAGCACTGCTGTCTCATGGCGCCAAAGTCCCAGGTTCGATCCCGGCCCTGGGTCACTGTCCATGTGGAGTTTGCACATTCTCCCCGTGTCTGCGAGGGTCTCACCCCCACAACCCAAAGGTGTGCAGGGTAGGTGGATTGGCCACGCTGAATTGTCCCTTAATTGGAAAAAATGAATTGAGTACTCAAAATTTATAAAAGGAAAATTGGACATTTACTTGGAAGGGAAAATATTACCGTGGCGTGGGATTAATTAGAAAGCTGCATCAAAGAGTTAGGTTATTCTATAATTTTATATCATTAATGACACACTTCTGAAGGCCAGAATTAGATTCAAATTGCAATTTACTCCCAGGTATTTTGTATCCCCACCTGAACACACACACACATGCACACACGTGCACATGTACACACGCACACATGCACACAAATGCACACACACTCATGCACATACATTCACACTGATACAAACACGTGGACGCACACATGTACACACACCTACATACAAATGCACGCATGTACACACACACTGTATGCAGACAAACACACCCCCGCACACACCTACAAACACAAACGTGCATGCACACACAAACACGCATGTCATAATATACACCAGTATATCATGGTGCAGACACACACTGATGGACACACAGTGGGACCAATCAACATACACAACACCACAGCCAATTACCAGTGAGAGCACTATAAAGAAAGGGGGCATCAGAGTTCCCGCTCATTCGAGTAGCAGCTAGCTAGGAGCACAGAGCTCACAGCCTGCAACACAGACATTCACCATGTGCTGGGTGCATCAACTGGTTAGGACAAGGCAAAGGTCTTTAGTTAAAGCTAGTATTGTATTTACCCACAGTTCAAGTATGTTTAAATAGTTAACCTTTTAACAAAATAGGGTTGCACTACTTCAAGTATTGGTGACCTGCATGTGATCCAGAACACCCAACACATCAACGCACACATACACTCATGCACACACACCTACATACATACACACACACAAGCACCACACCTACATGTGCAGACACACACATTTGTGTACATACATATGCATGCACACACATGCATGCATGCATACACACCTACGCAGACACACACACGCATGTACACATATCTACATACACACATACGCATTCACCTCCAGGATGTCAATAAGAATCGAGCACTGAATGCACAATGAATTGCCTCCTCTCTTTGTTGGCTGCAAGGATCCACCGTAAAATTGGTTTGGGCACCAATTCCTTATGGGCATGGATGCCCAGCACCAGTTCCAGTCATAGAATGATGGAATCATGCAGAACCAGAATCATTCAGCCCACCCTGCCAGTGTTGGCTCTTTCAAAGATTTATCCAATTAGTGCTTCCACTTCCTTGCTCTTTCCACATTACATTGTATTTCTTTAAATCCGTTCAATTATCTAGCAGGATTCACTTTTGAAAGTTCTTATTGAATCAACTTCCACTGCATGTCAGGCAGTGTATCCCAGTCCACAATAACTCACTGTGTAACAAACAACTCTCCTTCTGGCTCTTTTGTCAGACTATCATAAATCTTTTGTTGGAATTTTTCCATGGGCTGTGGCTGTCATTGGCAAGGCCCATCCCTAATTACCCTTGAAATGAGTGCTTGCTAGTCCATTTCAGTGGGCAGTTAAGCGTCAACCACTTTGCGGTATGGGATCACAGTCAGGCCAGACTGGTGTGGATGGCAATCCTTGTGTCACTGTGTCGTGATAATGAGAGATGAGCTTACCGTGCCTTCACCAGGTGCAAGAGGTGGTCCCCCCCTCCGAACCTCAGCAAGTACCGTACTTGGTCCTCCTGATCATTCTGCAATCCCCACTGAAAAGTAATGGAACAGGAATGGCCCATCACTGGACAGTACAATTACCCGGAAGATACAAAACGGAACTTTCCTGAAGCAAAAGAGCAACAGCGATATTGGAATCTTACAGGAAGCTGAGAAAATGTGTAAGTAAAAACAGACCAGATCTGGCAACGTAAAGGGTCGGGAAGACAGATGGAGAAAGAGAGAGAGACACACACCCAGATAACTGGCTGGATTTTGGCCCCGACATCAGTACCAATTTTGGATCTCACTCCCCACTCAAGGTCATTGTGTAATGTCCATTTCATTTTCAAGAGACGACAAAATACTGCTCCTCCTCCACAATATCTGTCCAATTGTAGGCAGCATGTACAATCAGGAAGCCAGAGTTAGAAGCAGCAGGCCCCATATAAAGGGCATCAATCAGCCATCGATACGGCTGCAGCCAGGCTTTTCTTATCATGGAGGGAGCAGGTTTTCATGGAATATACGCAGCAGTCTCTGGTGGACGGACCGCCCCATGGTTCAGCAACTCACATGAAATGCATCACACATTCTCCTTTTACTAGTTCATAATAATCTGGATTCCCTCATCGCCCAATGAGCCTGTTTATGGCTCCATTCCTTTTGCACTTGTTGAAATGTTCCAAGTCTGTATCTGAAACATCTCTTCCTTGTAAATCGGCCAATGCTCCATTCAGGTTTTTCCTGTCAGTCTCCCATCCCACTTTACCCTGGCGACTTCCCTTGTCATGACATTGAAATTTCTTCCAATTTCAAAGTTCTCTCTTAAATTGTTCCTTGTTCTTCTTTAATAGTCTAAACCTTATGATGCAATGATCGCTCTTACCCAAATGTTGCCCCAGAGGCACTTGGTCCACCTCATTTTCTCGCACTAGATCCAGCAATCCTCTCTAATTGGTCTGAGAACATACTGATCAGGTAAGTTATCCTGAACATAATTCAGAAATTCCTCCTCCTCCCTCGCCTTTATTTTAACATTATTCCTATTAATATTTGGGTAATCAAAGTCCCTCACTCTCACCACTTTATAGTTCTGCCATATATCTGTGATTTCCCTGTAGATTTGTTCCACTATCCCTCTTTCTCATTATTTAGAGGTCTATAAAATATCCCAAAGTATTGCGAACTTGCTTTTTTTGCTTCTCAAATGGATCCTGGCCTTGCCTCCTCAAGGACACCCTCTCTTTCCAATGTCTCAATGCCTTCCCTAATCATTACTGCCAACCTACCTCCCTGTTTTTCCTCTCTCTCTTTTCTGAAAACTATATTGTTGAATATTAAGTGCCCAGCCGTCGCCATTTTTAAGCCATGTTTCTGCTATTGTCAGTATATCATGGGTGGGATTCTCCGGACCCCGCCGGGTCGGAGAATCGCCGGGGGTCGGCGTGAATCCCGCCCCAGCCGGCCTCCGAATTCTCCCACCCCCCAAAGGTCGGCGAGGCGTGAATTGCGCCGCCCGCCTCAGAGAATGGCGGGGACCAGCGCGACTCAATGGGTCCCGGGGCCGCCCGAATTCTCCGGCCCGCGATGGGCCACGTTCCCGCCTGTTTTTGCCGGGTCCCGCTGCCGTATATCAAGGTAGGTCCCTACCGGCGGGAACTAGCTCCGTGTCCGGCCTCCGGGGTCCTCGGAAGGGCGCGGGGCGACCTGGCCCCGGGGAGTGCCCCTACGGTGGCCTGGCCTGCGTTTGGGGCCCACTGATCCGCGGGCGGGCCTGTGCCGTGGGGGCACTCTATTCCTACGCGCCGGCCGTGTAGGCCTCTGCAATGGCCGGCGCAAAGGTGAAACCCCCCTGCACATGCACGGGGATGACGTAAGCAGACACTGACGCTCCTGCGCATGTGCGGACCCGCGCCAGCCGGCGGAGTCCCTAGGGCCCCGGCCGGCGGGGCGCAAACCACTCCGGCGCCGTCCGAGCCCCTGAAGGTGCGGAGGATTCTGCACCTTTGGGGCGGCCCAACGCCGGAGTGGTTCCCGCCACTCCACTGCGCCGTTTCTGCCCGCCCCGCCAATTCCCGGAGAATCCCGCCCCAGATTCCCACATGGTTATTTGTGGTTTAGGTCACCAAGTTACTCACCATACTTTGTGCATTTAAGCATATGCATTGTGATCCTGTCTTTACATTCCTCAAAGTCCTTCCTATTCCGCTCCTATCTAATACGGTATTACATCCTTCCTTAGTATTGTCCAACACTCTCTTTTTTGCAACCTATTCCTCTTTTCCACTTTTACATGCTGGTGCCCACCCTCCTGCTTATTTAGTTTCAACTTTCCCCAACCACATTTGTGAACCTTCCCATGAGCTCCTCGCACTCTGTGGATCCATCATCCTCAGGAGTCAAGTGCCGCCTCCACCAGTGCAGATGCAAGCACCTCTGTGGGGCCTCAGGCGCAAGGTGAGCATCATGCCACACAGGAGTACGATGCAGCTGCAGCTGTGGGCATTGCCTCGGAGGACAGGTGAGAGCTCCATCTATGCTCTTCCTGGCTGTCAGAGATGCTGAGACTCGGGGGCCATAAACAGCAACAGGGGATGCGTGGATACAGGTAAGAGTTTCCTGAGCCAGTGTGGGCCCTTGCAATGAAAATGGGGCAGCACATTCATGACAGGAACACCACAATATCTCAGACGTGTGAGCAAAGGAGCTCCTCCGTTGAACAAGTGGCCACGCTTATGTGGAGTCATGTGAGGAACTCCATTAAGGGATGCAGAAGGGACAGAGTGGCATGAACTGAGTGTATGATAAATTTTGCAGTGATGAATGTTCTGTTGCAATGACAGTGTTGGGATACATCAATGCTGGGTTAGCAGAGTGCTAAATCGCTGGCTTTGAAAGCAGACCATGGTAGGCCAGCAGCATGGGTTCAATTCCTGTACCAGCCTCCCTTAACAGGTGCCGGATTGTGGCGACTAGGGGCTTTTCACAATAACTTTATTTGAAGCCTATTTGTGACAATAAGCTATTATTATTTCATTTCAATAGGTGCTCTCCAACTCCTTTCTAAAATAATTTTTACGGGACGTGGGCGTTACTGGCTAAGTCAGCATTTATTGCCCATTCCTAATTGCCCTTCAGAAGGTGGTGGTGAGTTGCCGTCTTGAACCATTGCAGTCCTTGAGGTGTTGGTACACCCGCTGTGCTGTTAGGGAAGGAGTTCCAGGATGTTGCCCCAGTGACAGTGAAGGAACAGCGATATATTTCCAAGTCAGGGCTATGGGTGACTTGGAGGGGAACCTCCAGGTGGTGGGGTTCACAGGTATCTGCTGCTCTTGTCCTTCTAGTTGGCACAGGTCGTGGGTTTAGAAGGTGCTGTCTAAGGAACCTTGGTGAGTTACTGCAATGCATCTTGTAGATGGTACACACAGCTGCCACTGTTCGTCGGTGGTGGAGGGTTTGAATGTTTGTTGAAGTGGGAGCAATCAAGTGGGCTGCTTTTGCCCTGGATGGTGTATAGATTCTTGAGTGTTGTTGGAGCTGCACTCATCCAGGCAAGAAGGGAGTATTCCATTACACTCCTGAGTTGTGCCTTGTAGATGGTGGACATGCTTTGGCGGGTCGGGAGGAGTTACTTGCCATAGAATTCCTAGTCTTTGACTTGCCCTGATAGAAACAGTATTAATGTGGCTCGTCCAATTTAATTTCTGATCAATAGTAAGCCCCAGGATGTTGATTGTGGGAGATTAAGCGATGGTAATGCCATTGAATGTCAAAAGGCTCTCTTGTAGGAGATGTTCATTGCCAGGCACTTGTGTGGCGCGAATGTAACTTGCCACTTGTCAGCCCAAGTCTTCTATTGTCCGGGTCTTGCTGTATTTGGACATGGACTGCTTCATTATCTGAGGAGTTGTGAATGGTGCTGAACGTTGAGCAGTCATCTGCAAACACCCCCACTTCTGACCTTATGATGGAAGGCAGGTCATTGATGAAGCAGCTGAAGATGGTTGGGCCTGGGACACTACTCTGAGGAACTGCTGCAGTGATGTCCTGGATTTGAGATGATTGACCTCCAACCACCACAACCATCTTCCTTTATGCCAGGTATGACTCGAACCAGCGGAGAGTTTTCCCCCTGATTCCCATTGACTCCAGTTTAGCTAGGATCCCTTGATGCCACACTCGGTCAAATGCTGTCTCGATGTCAAGGGCAGTTACTCTCACCTCGCCTCTGGCATTCAGCTCTTTTGTCCAGTTTGAACCAAGGCTATAATGAGGTCAGGAGTTGAGTGACCCTGCTGGAACTCAAACTGAGCGTCCAATGAGCAGGTTATTGCTGAGTAAGTGCTGCTTGATAGTACTGTTGTTGGCACCTTCCATCACTTTACTGATGATGGAGAGTAGACAGATAGGATGGTAATTGGCTGGGTTGGATTTGTCCTGTTTCTTGTGTACAGGGCACACTTGGGCAACTTTCCACATTGGAAACTTTCGACCAGGGAAACGTGAATGCCAGGAAAGGGCCGAGGGAGGCAGGGATGATGTCCATGGTTTCAGTACTCAAGAGGCCCGTCTTACAATGCCTCCCCCTTGGTCCCTCTGACTGAGACACAAAACCTCAATCCTGAAATCAATGCAAAGTTCTGCCGATTCGGGAGATCTGGAATAAAAACAGAAAGTGCTGGGAAAACTCAGCAGGTCTGCATCTGTGGAGAGAGGGACGACAGTAACATTCTGAATCCAATATGACTCTTCCACACAACTGAAAATCATAGAATCATAGAGTTTACAGTGCTGAAGGAGGCCATTCGGCCCATTGGGTCTGCACCGGCCCCTGGAAAGAGCACCCTACCCAAGTCCACACCTCCACCCTATCCCCGTAACCCAACTTAACCTTTTTGGACATTAAGGGCCATTTAGCATGGCCAATCCACCTAACCTGCACATCTTTGGACTGTGGGGGGAAACCGCGCAAACACGGGGAGAACTTGCCGACTCCGCACAGACAGTGACCCAAGCCGGGATTCGAACATGGAACCCTGGAGCTGTGAAGCAACTGTGCTAACCACTGTGCTACCGTGCTGTAGGAATATGTTGGGCTTTATGTTGTTGAAAAAGTGGGAACAGGTGGAGCAAATAAGAAGGTCAGGGATAGGTTAGGTGGCAGGGGAGATTAAATGATTTCAAGGAACGCAAGACAAAGGAACTGGTAGTGACAGTATGAAAGACACAGAGCATTGGTCCAGAGTAGGTGTTAATAGCAGAATAAATGCCTGAAAACAAGAGAACTGGATACATATTGGCACTTGACCCCATGACAGAGGACTGCCCGTTCAGGGATGTAGTGGTATAGCCTATGGCAACGTCTTCATGGGCACCATGACCCTCAGGATGGGCATTACAGTCACCTCAGTTGGCAGGGTACCACATCTCTTTCAGCCACAGGAGCTCTCGAAAGATGGAAATGGTAGCGCCATCATTTTTCAGTTCACCTGGGTGCAAAGCTTATGTTCACTGCACGCACTTTACTGTCATGAAATGGGCTGGGCCTAATTCCTGTCATGAGTCATGTCATGTTTATTGTGAAACGTTCATTTCATCAGAACATCCCGTCTGTGTCTCAGCTCTATGAGAGGCAATGTGCCAAGGTAAACCTGCTGGAGACTTGACGTATCACGAATGCTGAATCCCATGAATAGTGTCTGTGCCGCTGGCCTCTTGATTAGTGCCTGATAGGTGGCAAGCACCTATCGGAGGATCTTTTTCATAATTTTTATTATTGTCACAAGTAGGCTTACATGAACACTGTAGTGTTACCGTGAAAAACCCCAGTCGCCACATTCCGGCGCCTGTTTGGGTACACTGAGGGAGAATTCAGAATTTCTTAATTGCCTAACAAGCACGTCTTTCAGGACTTGTGGGAGGAAACGGGAGCACCCGGAGGAAACCCACGCGAACACAGGGAGAACGTGCAGACTCCGCACAGACAGTGAACCAAGCCAGGATTCGAAGCTGGGACCCTGGCGCTGTGAAAAAACAGTGCTAACCACTGTGCTACTGTGCAGCCCGTGAGGAGACGTGGCCCTGCGTCTGGACGCCCTGGGCTTCCATGTCAGCCTGGTCGATGTGCTGGCACCCACTGTAAGCTCCGGATGGCCTTGTAATCTTGCTGGATATTCCTGATGCACAGTCCCCTTCCCCCTCGCCCTCCGTCAGCTCCATTTCTCTCCACAGGGCCACCTTGAAGAGCCACACTGGAGTCCACCCCTCATCAAGTCAAAGCACCATAACCACATCTTCGGGAGGAGGATGACCTGCTGAATGGTGGCTGTGAGATGGCGATGGTTTCATCGGCCCTGTACTACCGTTGCAGTGCTGCGTTCAATGGACAGGAGTCGTCTCTTCAAAGCAGAGATGTCTGATGTCGTGGACAGCAGCAGCACCTAGGAGTGCCCGAGGATGAATCAATCAGGAAGCCTGGGTGCAGGCCAGAAGGAACTGTTCACAATGGTAACACACCAGACGCATATTTAATGAGTGGAATCGTTTCCAGTTGATAATTAAATTAAAACCCAGACTGGTGTCTCAGATATAGTTACATGGGTTAGGGTTAGGGTTTGCATGAATCTCTTCCTGGAGGCGGAGCTCACAGTCCTCTGTGCTTGCCTGGCTGTATCTGCGGTAAAGACGATGAAGTCCGATGCCCTCTCGTACAGGACATCCATCACCTGAGGGATTTTTAAAAAATTCATTCATGGCATTTGGGCATCGCCGGCTGTGCCAGCATTTATTGCCCATCCCTAATTGCCCCTTGAGGGGGCAGTTAAGAGTTAATCACATTGCTGTGGATCTGGAGCCACATGTAGGCCAGACCAGGTAAGGATAGCAGATTTCCTTCACTAAAGGACATTTTGTGACAATCAACAATGGTTCCATGGTCATTGTTAGACTTTTAATTCCAGATTTTATTGCAATCAAATTTCACCATCTGGATTTGAACCTGGGTCCCCAGAGCATTTCTCTGGTCTCTGGTTTATTAGTCCACTGACAATACCTCTATACCTCCGCCTCCCTGTGGGCAGTCAATATGAGACCTCACAGAGGTCCGCCTCTGACCCCAAAATGAGGCAGACACTTGGACATTCAAGGTCACTGTCACCAGGAAAGCTGCTGGGAGTGGATGCTCCCCCTACATCTTGAGGCCAAAGGTTATCTTCCAGGTGTGTGCACAGATTATTCATCACCCACCCTTAACCCGCATCGCGGCCTGCAGCACTGATACTCGGACAGGCTCAAAAAGCTGATCATTTTGTGGCACACTCGCTGATGTGGTTATCATCTGCTTATCCCTCCTGCCCCCTCATGCAGCTGTGCAACTCCCCCTTAAATGTGGGGCAGCACGGTGGCGCAGTGGCTAGCACTGCTGCCTCACGGTGCCAAGGACCCGGGTTCGATCCCGGCTTTGGGTCACTGTCCGTGTGGAGTTTGCACATTCTCCCCGTGTTTGCGTGGGTTTCGCCCCCACAACCCAAAGATGTGCGGGGTAGGTGGATTGGCCATGCTAAATTGCCCCTTAATTGGAAAAAAAATGAACTGAACACTCTAAATCTATTTTTTTTTAACTGCCCCTTAAATTCAGCCATGCCATTACTTGCCTCAGCTACTCTTTGAGGTGGTGAGTTCCGCACTCTCACCGCTCTATGAGTGAAGAGGATTCTCCTGAATTTCATATAGGATTTATCACTGACCACCTGACATTGTTGACTCTTTTGTTTTGGTCTCATTTATCAGTGGAGATTTCTTCTGTCACTGCCTCTGTTTCCCGTATGTGATTAAAAATTGAAAATATTACCTCATTCAGTTAATGAATTCAACGGTTAAATGACTCAGGTGCTGCGATCGGGAAACCGGCCTGATTGCAGTAAACGTTGAGCGGTGTGGCAATTCAAAGACAGAAATGTCTTTTTTTATTCTTTAGTCGCAAGATCTGATCACCTGAGATGAAGAAGGTGCTGGTGCCAACTTGCTGGCAGATGGCTGCGATTTGTATTTGCCTCAGGAGCACCATAAAAAGACAACACAATGCAAAATATGTGATTTGCATTTCAGATGAGAATCTCTGCCAGTAAATAGCCTAAGGCCCTGCGTGTGTTGATCTGATCATCGGCCTGCTACTGAGAGTGCCACCAGAGGCAGATGAGGAGAACCTTTTTCCGCAGTGGGTTGATACGACCTGGTACAATCATAGGTTTAGATCGAATTTACAGTGCAGAATTTCCACTGCCTGGCCACTTTCGGAATGGAAATGGATAAAATATGTGAATAAGGAGTTTTAAAGAACGCAGGGCCGCGGGGAAAGAGCGGGAGAGAGGGACCGAGCTGGGCCCGCCATGGTTCGACTCTGAGTCACAAGGCTTTTGTTCAAGTCCTGCTCCAGGGCTTGAAGATAAATATTGGGGCGAACAGTACTGAGGGAGTACTGCATTGCCAGAGGTGCTGCCTTTTGAGCGAGTTGTCAAGCCTCGCGCCCCCCCAACGGTCTGTACGCTTGGACGTAAAAGACTGTTTTGAAGACGAGCAAGGGAATTGTCCCCAGTGTCCTGGCCTCAGTCAACATCACAAAACCAGACCATCTGCTCATTATCACATTAACTATTTGTGGGAGCTTTCTGTGCGCAAATTAGCTGACACGGTTTCAGCAGTGACTACACTACAAAAGTACTTCTCTGGCTGAAAAGTGCTTTGAGAAAACTAGTTGTCAGGAAAGTGTTGTGGGCAGCACGGTAGCACAGTCGTTAGCACAGTTGCTTCACAGCTCCAGGGTCCCAGGTTCGATATCAGGCTTGGGTCACATTCTGTGCGGAGTCTGCACATTCTCCCCGTGTGTGCGTGGGTTTCCTCCGGGTGCTCCGATTTCCTCCCACAGTCCAAAGATGTGCAGGATAGGTGGATTGGTCATGATAAATTGCCCTTAATGTTCAAAAAAAAAGTTAGGTGGGGTTACTGGGTTACGGGGATAGGGTGGGGGTAGGGTAGGGTGCTCTTTCCAAGGGCCGGTGCAGACTCGATGGGCTGAATGGCGTCCTTCTGCACTGTAAATTCTCTGAAAAGTGCAAGTCTTTTAATTGGAAAGTTCTTTCAATAATAATAATCTTTATTATTGTCACAAGTAGGCTTACATTAACGCCGCAATGAAGTTACTGTGAAAATCCCCTAGTTGCCACATTCTGGCGCCTGTTCGGGTACACAGAGGGAGAATTCAGAATGTCCAATTCACCTAACAGCACGTCTTTTGGGACTTGTGGGAGGAAGCCGGGGCACCCGGAGGAAACCCACGCAGACACGGGGAGAACGTGCAGGCTCCACACAGACAATGACCCAGCGGGGAATCGAACCTGGGACCCTGGAGCGGTGAAGCAACTGTGCTACCCACTGTGCTGCCATGCCGCCCAAAGAGCTGGCATGGGCTTGCCGGACTCAGTGGTCTCCTCTTGTGCTGTAAGAATATGCTGCTTTACAGTAACTAAGGTGGCATCATGGCATGGAGAAGGTGCAAGGGCCTGTCCAGTGGGATACCATCAGAGGAAATCTGAATCACGCCATGTTATTTTTAACAGTTTGCTTTATTTATTCTTTCATGGGATGTGGGTGTAACTGGCAAGGCCAGCTTTCGATGCCTGTCCTTAATCGCCCTTGAATTGGTGGCTTGCTGGGCCATTTCAGAGGACAGTTAAGAGTCAACCTCATTGCTCTGGCATCCAGACCACGAGAGGATGGAAGATTTCCTTCCCTAAAGGGCATGAGTGAAGTAAATAGATTTTTGTAACATTCACTCATGGTTGCCATTACTGAAATTCGCTTTCAATTACAGATTATATTAATACAATTCAAATTTCACCAGCTGGGCCTGGTGGTGGAAGATTCCTTCCTGTTACTTCCTTTGTTCCCCTTTTTATATTTCACCTTTATTATTTTTCGTTCCGTGGATCGCCAATTGAGACATACCTTTAAGTCGAGCGAAGCAAGTGGAGTTTCAAACCGCTTGCTGCCTGCAACACGTTGTTGTCAAGTTTTGTATTTGTGTTTGGGATGCTTTGGTGCCCAGCAGACTGGAGGGAATCAGTTCAATTGGTTAAACGCCGACCAATGGGCTGGCCAGGGACAGTGTTCTGCCTGGCAAATAGTCAGCGATTGGTCCCTGTCAGATTTGTTTTTGGGAGAGAAACCTCTACAATCTCAAAGGAAGAGGGGCCTCCCTCTGTCTCTCCTGTCAGTTGCCTGCTGTCTTCGTCGGTCTGCAGTGACGATCGTTACAAGCTGAAGTAAAAGAAAGTAGCCAACTGAAGACCTAACCTTGAGAAAGAAACTAACTGGAAGTCATCCATCTGAATCAAAGATCCTTTATCCCTTTTATTTTATTACAATTTATCTTCACTCTCCACCACCTTTTCCCATCTGTGTTACTTGTGTGTGTGTGTGTGTACAGGGGATGGGGTGAGTTAGAAAGGGGCGAGTTGGGAATCAGATAGTAGGCAGCCAGTTGTATTTTTTGCCTATTTCATTATAATTACTGTGAATAATGACTGGTTGCTTGGTTTGAATTTACTAAACCGGTGACTGTATTCACATTAACTCAACCAAAGCCATGAGTATTAATATAAAATGTTATTCCACCTGTGCTGCGCCTCCGGGTCAAGTGAGGCTTAAATTGACCACGCATTAGCCCAGGGTGTCGTGACAGCGTGATTTGAATCCACATCCCAAGGGTTTCAGCCCAGACCTCGGAATTACTAATCCGGTAACATTACCATTACGCCATTAATAAATTCGCTGGGGAATAGCGTTGCGAGGAAAATATTAGTTTTAGTGCAGGAAAATCGAAAGATTACATCACGATGTAAAAAGAACAGAAGAACTAGGAGCAGGTGTCGGCCATCTGGCCCCTCGAGCTTGCTCCGCCATTCAATAAGAGCTTTTTGTGGACTCAGCTCCACTTACCCACCCGCTCACCGTAACCTTTTATTCCTTTACTGTTCAAAAGTCTAGCTATCTTTGCCTTAAAAACATTTAACGAAGTAGCCTCAACTGTTTCACTGGGCAGGGAATTCACAGATTCACGACCCTTTGGGTGAAGACATTCCTCCTCAACTCAGTCCTAAGAGGCTCTTTCTCAAGTTGGGCGAAACACAGAGGCAGAGTAGTAGGGACTGCATTTTACTTTTTGCTTCTGCCATTCAGAACCACATGTAACTCAACTCCCGAACTAACAACACCGTGGGCATACATGGGTGGCACAGTGGCTAACACTGCTGCCTCACAGTGGCAGGCACTCCGGTTCAATTCCGGCCTTGGGTGACTGTGTGGAGTTTGCACCTTTTCCCCGTGTCTGCGTGAGCTTCCTCCGGGTGCTCCGGTTTCCTCCCACAGTCCAAAGATGTGCAGATTAGGCGGACTGACAATGCTGAGGTTCCCCTTAGTGTCCAAAGATGCGCAGTTTAGGTAGGGTTACGGGGGCAGAGTGAGGAAGTGGGCCTAAGCAGGGTCCTGTTTCAAAGGGTCGGTACAGAATTGATGGGCCAAAAGGTCTCTTTCTGCACTGTCAGGATTTGATAGTTCACCACATGGACCATAACAGGATAAGAAGTTGGCTTCTTAGGGCAACGCGGGATTGGCAATAAATTCTGGGCGTGCCAGTGATGCCCACATCACTTGAATGAATCTACGAAGAAAATCTGATCACCAACATTAACAAGATGAGAAGAGCCAGAACATTCAAAACAAAATTTAAATCAGCCGCTTTTTTCTTTGCAAACCACCGAGAGTCAGCCTTACCTCGGTGATATTCTTCGATAATAAACTCTTGGGTTCAGTCAGCTTTCTTGCTGTGGCTGTTTCGTACACTTGGGAATATACGGAGCGCCTCTTCTGACTCTGAAAGCAGCACCTTCCTGAAAAGGGGAAGTCAAGGTTGTCAAAGCAGAAAGCAGGCAGCAGGCAAACAGAGACAGTGGGCGAACACACCCAGATGGTGTCACCGGTCTAAAGGCAAGCCCAATGGAGTATTGCGCGAACAGAGGTTTGATCCCCTGGCAGCCAAACTGCCGAATCTCAGGCCTTGGTATTAAAACCCAATGAGGGGCTGGAATGAGTGGCCATGGGGGCTACACATGGAACGGGACCTCAATCGGAAATTCGGAGGCGGAAGTATTTCAACCAGTGCTGGCTATTTTCTTGGGAATGTAGCAGAGAAATAGAAGCAGAAACTATTAGCTGTGGAAGACTTTTCATAACACTCGTTGTGGGCCAGGAAAAGTGCCGGAATTCTTGTCCTGGCTCTTCAAAGGAACCTTCCGCCTGCCATCTCCCAGTTGTGGTTTCTGTCTAGCTCCCCCCCAGGGTTGGAGACAAACCCCACCTCAGATCTGCAGCCTGATTGGTGGGAATGGTTTCCCAATGGTCCAAGGTTTCAGCCTCCTGCCATTTGTTTTCTTGCTCAATCTGTCAGTTTAACTGGCTGTCGGGCAGGATTTTGTTTATCTTTGTTCTTTGATGGGATCTGGGCGTCGTTGGCAAGGCCGGCATTTGTTGCCCATCCATAAGTGCCCTTGAACTGTGTGGCTTGCTAAGCCAATTCAGAGGGACACATGGAAACATAGAAAATAGGAGCAGGAGGAGGCCATTCCGCCCTTCAGATCTTCTCCTCCATTCATTATGATCGTCGCTGATCATCCGGATCAAGAGCCTGATCCTGCCTTCCCCCCATATCTGTTGATCTCCCAAGTGATATATCTACTGGCTTCATGAAAACAGTGTTTTGGCCTCAACTGATTTCTGTGGTAACGAATTCCACAGGCCGACCACTCTCTGGGTGAAGAAATTTCTCCTCATCTCAGTCTGAAATGGTCCACCTGTATCCTTAGACTGTGATCCCTGGTTCTGGACACCCCCACCATCGGGAGCATCCTTCCTGCATCTACCCTGTCTATTCCTGTTAGACTTTTACAGGTTTCGATGATCCCCCTCATTCTTCTGAACTCCAGTTAATACAATCCTAACCAACTCAATCTCTCCTCATAAATCAGTCCCGCCATCCCAGGAATCAGTCTGGTAAATCTTCTCTTCACTCCCACTATAGCTAGAACATCCATCCTCAAATAAGAACTGCACACAATATTCCAGGTGTGGCCTTCCCAAGGCCCTGTATAAATACAGCAAGGCTTCCCTGCTCCTGTACTCGAATATTCTCGCTATGAAGGCCAACGTACATTTGCCTTCTTTACCACCTGCTGTACCTTCATGCTTATCTTCAGCAGCTGGTGTACGAGGACACCTAGGTCTCCTTGTACATTCCCCTCTCCTAATTTATGGCCATTCAGATAATAATCTACCTTCCTATTTTTATTATCAAATTTATCCAAATTATACTGTATCTGCCATTCATTTGCTCACTTGCTCAAGTTGTGAGTGGAGCCATCCACATCTCTGTGGCTCTGGAGGCACATGTAGACCAGACCAGGTAAGTGTGGCAGATTTCCTTACCTACAGGGCAATAGTGACCCAGATTGGCCTTTATTTCAATCAATGATAGTTTCATGGTCACTATTACTGAGACTAGCTTTTGATTCCAGATTTAATTAATTGAGTTGGAATTCCACAAGTTGTCGTGGTGTCATTTGAACATATATCCTCAGAATATTGGATGAATTGGATGAAAAGGTTTAATAAAAAAATATAAATCCAGTGGAAACTCTGGATCCCATTCCATGGCCGGTCACAATCATGCTCCCCACACCTTCCCCACCCTCCAGTCAGTATAGAAGCCATAGAACCATACGGGACTGTCATATGAGAAGAGACCAAATCAGTTAGGATCATATTCATTAGAGTTTAGAAGAGGGGATCCTATAGAAACTTACAAAATTCTAACAGGATAAGACAGGGTAGATTCAGAAAGAATGTTTTCAATGGTGGGGAGTCCAGAACGAGGGGGTCATAGTTTGAGGGTAAGGGATGAACCTTTTAGGACTGAAGTGAGGAGAAATTTCTTCACCCAGAGAGTGGTGAATCTGTGGAATTCACTACCACAGAAAGTAGCTGAGGCCAAAACGTTGTGTCATTTCAAGAAGGAATTCGATGTAGCTCTTGGGGCTAAAGCAATATAGGGGGTAAGGCGAGATTAGGGTAGTGAACCTGATGATCAGCCATGATCATAATGAATGGTGGAGCTGGCTCGAAGGGCCGAATGGTCTCCTCCTGCTTCTTTTTGTTTTTGCTTTTAATTTTTTTCTGTTAATTTAGAGTACCCGATTCTTTTTTTCCAATTAAGGGGCAATTTAGTGTGGCCTATTCACCTACCCTGCACATCTTTGGGTTGTGGGGGTGAAACCCATGCAAACACGGGGAGAATGTGCAAATGCCGCACGGACAGTGACCTGGGACCGGGATTTGAACCCAGTTCCTCAGCGCCGCAGGCAGCAGTGCTACCACTGTGCCACCGTGCAGCCCCCTCCTGCTTCCATTTTTGTTGCAAGTTTCTATGCATAGCAGCACAGCAAGCCATTCGACCCATTGTGCTTGTGCAAGTTCTTTGAAAGAACTATTCAGCAAGTTCCACTCCCCTGCTCTTTTCCCATATATTTCCCTTCAAGTACTTTTTCTATTCCTTTTGCAAGTTATTATTGAATCTGCTTCCACCATGTCAGGCAGTGCATTCCAGAATATCACCACAAACTGTCTGAAAAGGTTTCTCCTCATCCCCCTCTGGATCTTTTGGCAGGTTTCTCTGTTGTTGACTTATTTAGTTTTATTTCTGAATTTTGATAAATGGAATCATCGTATTTCTGGAGAATGGAGCAAGGCCTTTATTAGGCTCGTCGTTACTTCAGAGCTCAACCTTGCCTACTCTCCCACTCACTGTGTCTCTCAGTCACCTCTCTTGACAGAAAAACCAATGGAAATACAGACCTGTGCTCCTGATAGCAAGTCAGTAACCAATTCCATCTACTAATTGCCTCTTCAATCCATTTGTACAGAAGGCTTCCCTGGCAACATATTTTACAATTCACAAGAATACCAATAGTACAAGGAACAGCAATTTACACTGCATGAGAAGAGAGTGCTGATTGGAGAATGCACCCGGAAACAGTTAACTGTCAAACTTTTGTTCAAATTCAAACCAGGCAGGTCAACACTGAATGATCAAGGCATTGTCATGGAGAATGAACTAGTAAATGGCTGTCCCCCAAGCTCCAGCAATTTAGATTTAAATTTAAATTTATTGTCACATGTACAGTGAAGTTTATTTGTCACATGTACCGAGATACAGTGAAAAATATTGTTCTGCATACAGTCCCGGCACATCAGTTCAAACATGAAGAAATATCGGATATACATAGAACATACAGTGCAGAAGGAGACCATTCAGCCCATTGAGTCTGCACCGACCCACTTAAGCCCTCACTTCCACCCTATCCCCGTAACCCAATAACCCCTCCTAATCTTTTTGGACACTAAGGGCAATTTATCATAGCCAATCCACCTAACCTGCACGTCTTTGGAATGTGGGAGGAAACCCATGCAGACACAGGGAGAACGTGCAGAATCCGCACAGACAGTGCCCCAGCGGGGAATCGAACCTGGGATCCTGGAGCTGTGAAGCCACGGTGCTAGCCACTTGTGCAATTCGGCAAGCCTTGCTTCAGTGAGAAAAATATCAAACATTAAAAATCAGTTTCTACAACAGCGTACATTCTGTCAAACGATCACTATGCATGTATATTGGATACAATAATATCCACGTATATAGTTCTCTCAAACACAGCTCAACGGGTGAATCTACATGTTGCAATCCTAAATATGCAATGTTAATACATAGACATAGACATCGGGTGAAGCATACGGAGTATAGTGCTACAACGCTAAAGAAGATGTGGAGAGAGATCAGTTCAGTCCATAAGAGGTTCATTCAGGAGTCTGAGAACGGGGGCGGGGGGAGGGGGGAAGGGGGGGGGGTGCGGAAGAAGTTGTTTTTGAATCTGTTAGTGCGTGTTCAATTCTTGACCTGAAAACATTCTGCCTGATTTCTCAATCACAGTGAGAAACTGAGCAAATGCTTTGGCTCCGTGGCACTCACAACTTTAGGAATTATTTAATGCAAAAGTTCTCACTTGAATATAGATTTTTTTAAATATAGAAGTAAACACGCTGCTTTGAATAATGTCAGGCAGCTTTTGTTGTGTCTTGCATCGGGCGCAACAACGGAAATAATTTTCGGAGCAGCTGTTAAAGACTGCAAATAAATTAGATTTTAATTATTTCCTTCCTGAGTTAACAATTAAAGGTAATTGGAAATTAACAACAGAAACTGGAAGCTTAATACACAAGTGCGAGCACACAAAATATTGCCTTTAATGACTACGCGTCATACCATCATTCAGTTGAAACCTAATTGCCACAATCTTTCAGTAAATAATTGTTTATGGTGAGTAAGCACGTACATTTAAGGTTATTAAAACTTAGCGGTATATATGTATATATTTGTGTTTGTGTGGATACTCAATTGTAGGAAATGTAAGAGGATAGCAAGAACAATACGGCGAGCCTTGCTTCAGTGAGAAAAATATCAAACATTAAAAATCAGTTTCTACAACAGCGTACATTCTGTCAAACGATCACTGTGTATGTATATTGGATAATATCCACGTATATGTAAACATGTAGGGTACGATTCTCCACTCCCGCGCCGGTTGGGAGAATTGCCTGGGTCGCCAAAATTTCCCGCGACACCGGTCTGACGCCCTCCCGCGATTCTCTCAAGCGGCGAGAACGGCCCCGTCGAGTTCCGCGCTGCGCAGGCCGGAGAATCGCCCGAGACACCCCAAATGGCAATTTTTCTCCACCACCCCCCCTATTCTCAGGCCCGGATGGGCCGAGCGGCCAGGCCAAAACGGCGGGTTCCCCCCGGCGCCGTCCACACCTGGTCGTTGCCGGCGGGAACAGCGCGGGAACGCTGTGGGGGCGGCCTGCGGAGGGCGGAGAGGGGAACCTGCACCAGGGGGAGCCTCAAATGGGGTCTGGCCCGCGATCGGTGCCCACCGATTGTCGGGCCGTCCTCTCTGAAGGAGGACCTCCTTTCTTCCGCAGCCCCGCAAGATCCGTCTGACCTCATCTTGCGGGGCGGACTCGGAGAGGACGGCAACAACGTATGCGCGGGTGGCGGCAGTTATGCGGCGCCAGCCGCGTCATGTATGCGGCGCCGCCTTTACGTGGCGACAAGGCCTTCGCGTGTAAATGACGTGGCCCCGCTCCTAGCCCATTATCGGGCCCTGAATCGGTCGGGATAGGGGCCGTTTCGCACCGCCGTGGATCTCGACGGCGTTCACGATGGCGTGGGCACTTTGGCGCGGGAGTGGAGAATCCCACCCGTAGTTCTCTCAAACACAGCTCAACGGGTGAATCTACATGTTGCTTTGAAAGTGGGGTGGTGGATTGTTAAAAAAACAAAAGTGAAGTTTCTCTGTGCTTATTAGAAGTAAAATAAATAGGCTAAAACCTTCGCTAAACTAAGGGTATTAAATATTTTTCACCCAGATGATACACAAATATATACATATACACTAATAAGTTTTAATAATCTTAATGCACTTCATTGCAGTGTTAATGTAAGCCTACTTGTGACAATAAAGATCATTGTTAGTAAATTTCTAGACTTCAGCATTATCGCCATCTTCTGTGAGGCAGTTTCCAATCCAACATTTCAACTCGGTGAAAACACTGACATGAAATCTGAGTGAGTTTGTGATTTATATTTGAGATCCAGAGGGCAGCACGGTGGTGTAGTGAGTAGCACTGCTGCCTCATGGCGCCGAGGTCCCAGGTTCAATCCCTGCTCTGGGTCACTGTCTGTGTGGGGTTTGCACATTCTCCCCGTGTTTGCGTGGGTTTCGCCCCCACAACCCAAAGATGTGCAGGGTAGGTGGATTGGCCACGCTAAATTGCCCCTTAATTGGCAAAAAATGAATTGGACACTCAAAATTTATTTTGTAAACAAATTGAGATCCAGGCCGCAGAAATGCGACCTGCATTGTGTTTGAACTTCATGAATTATACGTTCATAAGGCATTTACAGTTTGCTTCTATCGCATGTGCATTTAAGGTTACTAAAGATTAATGTTGTGTGTGTGTGTGTGTGTGTGTGTGTGTGGGTGTATTCAGTTGTAAGAAAAGTAAGAGGACAGTGAATAACAATCCGGTGTCGATGTAGTAAAAATAATCAAAGATTAAAAATTAGTTTCTACAATACTGCACATTCTGTCAACACAGCTCCATTGGACATACATATTGTATGTAATAATATCCATACATATGTAATATACACAGCGATCACAATTAGAGTACAACGAACAAATCTCTACTTTGCTTTGAATACTGAATTACACATTCAAACACATAGCACTCTGCATTTCATTTTTTTTCCCTCACTATTCTTCCATCTTACATTTTAAAATTACTCCTTAATAACATCAATATTTCTGAATAGCAGAAATAAGTTGATCAATAGCGAGAGCTGCCTAGAAACAAATGTTGCCCTTTCATACTTTAATATGACCAGTTAGTGTCCCCTCTGGGAAACGTATAAGATACAAAATAAGCCTATGGTTAGTGAGTCTTCACTGTTGTTGTACAGTAAATTCTCACTGAATCCACTGTCTATTGATGGCCTGTGTCGCTCACTATCTGAATTGTACAGTACCTCTGGGAGCCATGCAGAGCAATACGATGAGGATGAGCAGCTGTAGAGATTCCATTGCAGCTCCAACTTTAGAGGCCTTCACTCCAGGAGCGATCTGTGTTGACAGTTCGGAATGAACTTGCTCTTTCTGATGGTACCTGCTGGATTGTTTATATTAACATCAATGAGAATTTCTAGAATTATGCAAAAGATTCCGTGGAGCTTGATCCCGCCCTCTCTGAAATCTGATCCGTCTCTAACTCTCATTTACTGATTCTTAGAATAGCCTAATCTTCCTGAAAGCATTCTAGCTTCACAAGTTTACAAAGATTACAAATCTTGACTCACACATTCAGAAAAATATACACAACCACAACCGCCACCGCCAACGCCAAACCCCCTCCTCACCCACAAAATAAGTCATTCGCCGACATTCCGGACTAGATTTATACTGCCCACAATGGAAAATTCAAAGCAATAATACTACCTCCTGGAGAGAGCCTGTCACCTCAGGACTTCAGTGCTCGTTATGTGTTCTACCTGTCACTATTTGCATTGATCTACCTGTAAAAACAAGGCGACACTAAATCAACATAGCGTGACACAGAATTCCACCAAATTTGTTGCCACAGAGATGATTGCAACATTCAGCTTACATTTATATCGCACCTTTCAAATGAATTGAGTTAAAATCAGCTAAACCGATGGCCCATCTCTTTCCACAGTCACATAATTGATGCTTCTTCACTATTCTGGTTGGGCGGCATAGTAGTGGGCGGCATGGTAGCACAGTGGTTAGCACTGTGGCTTCACAGCCCCAGGGTCCCAGGTCTGATTCCCGGCTTGGGTCACTGGCTGCGCGGAGTCTGCACGTTCTCCCCGTGTGTGCGTGGGTTTCCTCCGGGTGCTCCGGTTTCCCCCCACAGATCCCGAAAGACGTGCTGTTAGGTGAATTGGACATTCTGAATTCTCCCTCAGTGTACCTGAACAGGCACCAGAGTGTGGCGACTAGGGGCTTTTCACAGTAACTTCATTGCAGTGTTAATGTAAGCCTACTTGTGACAATAAAGATTATTATTAAACATTATTATTGTTATTATTATTATTCTTTACCATTTGGTAACCCTCACACCTCAGCAACTCCAAGTGTCACTTCAGGACTTGAGCACAAAGATCAAGGCTGAGGGGGTGCTGCACTGTCGCCGGTGCCGTCGTTTTCTGGAGACGTTAAACCGAGGCCCTGTCTGGCGGACATAATAGATCCCGTGGCATTATTTCAAAGAAGGGCAGGGGAGTTATCGCTAGAATTGTGGCAGATATTTATCCATCAATCAATGTCACAGGAGCAGAATGCCTGATCGTGATCACCTTGTTGTTGACGGGAGTCGGCTGTGTGTAAATTAGTTACGAAGCTTCTGACATTGCAGCAGCGACTACTCTTCAAAAATACTTCATTAGCTGTAAAGCACAATGAGGTGGCATGAGATCGTGAATGGTGCTACAAAAATGTAAGTCTTTCTTTCTCTTCCAGACAGAGTATCACAAGAGAACTGAGGAAGATGAAGTAGAGCGGAGACATGTGAGAATGATGGAGATAGTTCCAAAACAACAGGTGGCAGTGCGGCCCCTTTCTGGGGGGCAGGCTTGGCGGACCATGTGACCGGCTCGGGGCCAATCGTGTGGGTGCGTGCGAAACATGGCCAAAAGCAAGTTTGCGCGAGGCCCTGAGAGCAGGGGTCTGGGCAGTGTGGACCTCGGAGCCCAAGAGACAAGATCCATCCTATTGTGTTCTGTGTCTGTATTGTTGCCAACTTTGCCTTTTATCAATAAACCCCTTTGTTGCAACTGGAAACCCCCAATGTGTTTCTCGAGTCATTAGGGGAGGCAATGTCGTAGTCGTATTGTTCGTAATCCAGAGATCAGGGTAATGCCCTGGGGAACCGGGTTCGAATCCCACCATGGCAGACGGTGAATTGTGAATTCAATAAAAATCTGGAATTGATTGTCGATTGTTGTAAAATACCCCTCTTGTTCACTAATGTCTTTGAGGGAAGGAAATCTGCCATCTTTACCCAGTCTGGCCCACATGTGACTCCAGATCCACAGTAATGTGGTTGACTCTTAAATGCCCTCAGAAAGGGCCTAGCCAGCCACAGTTCAAGGGCAATTAGGGATGGGCAATAAATGTTGGCCCAGCCAGTGACATCTACTACCCATGAATGAATAATGTTTTTTTTTAAATCGCACAATCAGAAGAGAAAAACTGAAGTTGTGGCATCACAACTAGTGTGGAGGGTGAAGCCCAATGAACAACAGATAAAGCGGGTAAGTATTTCACCATCGAGATTAAGTTATTTATATTATTGGTTAGTATTTTCAAGAGTTAGAGTTAGTTCAGCTATTAAACAGCCGTAAAACAAAATAGTGTTAAATAATGTACCAGAGGAGCTGAAGCACATTGTGTGCACATCCCTGTACCAAACCCATCCGAGCCTCAACTCCACCATCCTGCCCGTTCTCCATAACCCTTCAACCCATTCTAACTTGGTGGAGAAAGTGTAGAAAGAGCAAGAATTAGATGGAATGCATAGGCTGAATTGTGTCTTGTGAAAATTTGAGTGTTTACATCCCCCAGCAACGTAATATCCAGTGCGGTGACCTCAGGTCATGATCCCAATGTCATCACACCAGTTGGCAATAATACAGCAAGTGGGCAGACTTTGAAATCAGGACTCTGTCCGCCATTTTGAAAGTATCAATTAATGGGCATTTAACTTCATTGGTCAGTGCACAAGATAGCACCCTCATGGAACCATCTACAACCCTTTATGCATGGACATCTCCATAACAGTGTCTCACCCACCCTACCAGATCATAAAAGGTCATTGAGGCACTTCCTGTGTCCAAGTCCTCTCGATGGCCCCAAAGATATTGACCTCTGCAACCTCTGCCAAGATCAGGCTGGGGTATCTCCACTTACCCTAAGCTGGCATGAGAATCTTCCATCTGGAGGAAGGCTCACAGGATGCCATCATGAACTTTGAGGCCATCCTTGTCCTTTCACCGGGTCATCAGCTCATCACTTCTCTCATCCAACTGTGGAGAAACAATGAAGTTTACTGCCTGATGGTCCAGGCCTCCCTATAATCATCATGGTTATGCTTGAAATGCATTTGGCTTTTTCATTCCTGTCAAGGTTTCTACCACCTTCCCATCAGTAACTCCATATACATATACATAAAACTTGGCATTCACCCGCATCATTGCTTCAAAATATTTGTCAGCAGCATAAAAAATCTTACTTCACGACTACTTTCACCCCTGGTGCACCTGACATTGGCCCGTGCCAAGGGTCCCACCCTGCCCATGTAACTGTCTAACTGCTTTTTAAAAGACAAAATCGTACCCACCTCTACCACTGCCTCTGGCAGCCCGTTCCAGATACTCACCCTCTGTGTGAAGAAAATAGAGTCATAGATGTTTACAGTATGGAAACAGGCCCTTTAGCCCAGCTGGATATGTTTCACAGAGCATCTGGGTAATATTGATCATAATATAATTAAGCTTAAAGTAGATTTGGAAAGGAACAAAGTGCAATTAGAAGTGAAAATACCCAACGCAAGAGAGAATTTCAGTGATTTGAGTCAAGCTCTAGTGAAGGTAGACTGGAAACAAAGGATTGTCCTGGAAAACAGCAAATGGGAATGGTAGGCCTTTGAGGCAAAACCACTTCAGATGCAACTCATGCATATTCCTAGAAAGTGGAAAGATGATACATTCGAAGCTTATGTTCTCTGGATGGGAAAGGAACTCAAAATTAAAATAACACAGAAAAAAGGAGGTTTATGACAAATGTCGGGGACAGAATATTAATGAAAAAAACAAGCAGGATAACTTCAAGGGATAGGGAAAGGCCAGTGGTGTTGTCACTGGGCTCGTAATCCAGAGAGCCAGTGCAGTGCTCTGGGGATCCGGGTTCAAATTAATTTATTTAAATTCAATAAAAATCTGGGGGAAAAAAACCTAATGATGCTACCATTGCGTAAACAAGTTCAATAATATCTTACCTGTGACTCCAGGTGCAATGTGGTTGACTCTTAAATGTCACAAAATAATTAAAGAGAGTATGAGAAAGGATTAGCTTTTAACATAGAATGTAACTCCCAAATCTTTAATAAACATATAAAAAGTGAAAGGAAAATTTAAAATATCAAATAGAGGTAAAAAATAAAAGTGGTTAGCACAGTTGCTTCACAGTGACAGGGGGCGTCATTCTCCGCCGGCGGGAGTCTCCGTTTTGCCGGCGCCCGGGGGTTTCCCGACGGCGTGGGGCTGTCCCACAATGGGAAACCCCATTGACTGGCCGGTGTTACGGAGACTCCCGCCAGCCGGTCGGGGCAGAAATGTGGTGGGGCGGGTAGGAGAATTTCGCCCAGGGTCCGAGGTTCGATTCCCGGCTTGGGTCACTGCCTGTGCAGATTCTGCACGTTCTCCCCGTGTCTGCGTGGGGTTTCCTCCGGGTGCTCCGGTTTCCTCCCACAAGTCCCGAAAGGCGTGCTGTTAGGTAATTTGGACATTCTGAATTTTATCTCTGTGTACCCAAATAGGCGCCGGAATGTGGCGCCTCGGGGCTTTTCACAGTAACTTTATTGCAGTGTTAATATCAGCCTACTTGTTACAATAAAGATTACTATTCTAAAAGGAAATAAGGAGATAGAAGGAATAGACTCTTTTTACAGTGCAGAAGGAGGACACTCAGCCCATCGAGTCTGCACCGGCCCCTGAAAAGAGCACCCTACCCAAGCCCACACCTCCACGCCATCCCAGCAACCCCACCCAACCCTTTTGGACATTAAGGGCAATTTAGAATGGCCAATCCACCTCACCTGCACATCTTTGGACTGTGGGAAGAAACCGGAGCACCCGGAGGAAACCCACGCACACACGGGGAGAACATGCAGACAGACAGTGACCCAAGCCGGGAATCGAACCTGGAACCCTGGAGCTGTGAAGCGACAGTGCTAACCATTGTGTTACCGTGCCACCCATGATGAATACATTTAACCTGTGCCCACAGATTTGAAGATAATTTTCCAGCAGACGAGTGGGGAGCAGAGAAACTGAATATAATAAAATTAAATCGAAAAGTGGTGCTAAATAGGTTGCCATCACTCAAAGTTAACAAGATAGGATTCCTGAGGATAGCCAGAATGGAGATAACGGAAGATCTGACTACAATCTTTCAATCCTCCTTCTTGACTAGATTGGTACCAGAGAAATAAAAGATTGCGGCTGTTGCACACCTGTTCAAATAAAGGGGAGGAAAGGCTGAGTGGTGGAAAATGCGACTCGGCAAGAAAGAAAAAATTGCAATTAAAAAGCACCTTTCAAAACCCTGGCAGATCGAAAAACACTGTAGAACCAATGAAAATACTTTTTGAAATACTGTAGGAATTGGAGCAGCCAATTTTCACACAGGAAACTCCCACAAAGAACAAGATGACAATGACCAGGAGAATATTGCCTGCTGGTGAAAATGGCAAAAACACGGCAGATGCAAGTTAACATGGATTGGAGTAAAGTGATGCACTTCGGAAGAAACAACATGAGGAGACAGAATTATCTAAATGGCACAATTTTGAGAGGAGGCCCAGCACACCGGGGTCTTCCCTCCCTCTGTAACTTCCTCCAGCCCTATCTCCCTCTGAAATCTCTGCCCTCCTTCGAACCTGGTCTCTCGCGCATTCCCAATTTGCATTGCTTCCCACTGGTAGTGTTAAGGATTGAGGAAAATTGAGTTGAAAAAATGAAATTGGGATACAATATAGGGGATGAAAGGGGATTGGTAAGTGCAGAGATGAGGGAATTGGCACTTATGTGCTCAAAGCCGGATTCACAGGGTGGGTAACATCAAATGGAAAAAAATGATATATTCATTGAGATAACTGAAGAAAGGGACACAGTAGAAACAGCTACCATCATAGCTACACCCAGCTGCAGAAAGCAGCCTCCCGAAAATAAATTATTGACAAAAGGTTGCTGTTTAAAATCCAAAACTTGACCTGAGAAGATTACGCCTTCACTGAAACTGAAGACAACTTTGCCAAACATAAACAAATGACCTGTGCATGGTAATGATCGGCTGGATTTAGCTCGTAGAGTTATATAATATTGGACGTTGTTTGGAAAAAAAGGGCGTCTGTGATTTCAGGGCACACAGGTAGTTGGAACAATGGGGTAACTTCATGAGACACTGTGTGTGTACAGCCATCAGTGTACTGTAGTAGCGTATTATTGCCCCTCTTGTCGTGTGTCTTTCTTTTAAGTTAATAAACATTCTTTATTAATTGATCACAAAATGGCTGGACTGTTCCTCCCTGGTTTGCATATCTTTCCTCACATTATACCAAATTGAAGTATACAGTGTTCCAAGTTACTCTTCTGGGTTTTGGGATACCCTTGTATTTAACATCAGAGGGGTTCTTATAACAGTAGCCATGCCTTCAACTGCCTTGCCCTGAATCTTTGGAGTTCCCTTCATGAACCTGTCCACCTCATTACTTCTCACTATCTCTTCTTCTTTAGGGAGCTTCTATAATCTCGATCTTCAACCAAGTTATTGCCGTCAAATTCTGTTTGATACTGTACCTGTGAAATGCCTCGGGAAGTCTCACTTCACCAAGGTGCCATATAAATGTACGTTTTGCTTGATCCAATGCACATGATGAAAATTTGGATTAGAAATAAAAGCTATTGACAATTTTTTGGTAAATTATAATAATAATCTTTATTAGTGTCACAAGCAGGCTTACGTTAACGCTGCAATGAATTTACTGTGAAAAGCCCCTAGTTGTCACATTCCGGTGCCTGTTCGGGTCCACTGAGGGAGAATTCAGAATGTCCAAATGACCTAACAGCATGTCTTTTGGTACTTGTGTGAGGAAACCGGAGCACCCGGAGGAAATCCACGCAGACACGGGGAGAATGTGCAGACTCCGCACAGACAGTGACCTAAGCCGGGAATCAAACCTGAGACCTGAAGTAAAAAACTCACCACTATTCTTAGAATTCCCCCTATACCAAAAAGGGTCAATAAGACATTTTAAATGGTGAACAGGGAATCTCACTCCCTGACTCCGATGCAGACTTAGGTGGGTGCTATTCAGGTCAAACTATATTTTCAAGTTATCCCCCGGTATAACCCATATTTTCATAGAAGAATTTTAACTACTTACCACTTAGTAGCATCGATCCTGGGCTCCGCATTGCTAAGTAAGTAAAGTAAACTTTGTAATAACCACAGTTTCAGGTTAAAACTTTTAAGTTATTTTATTATTATATTTTTTCTTTTAAAAGATGCAATCATTGTCTTTACAGAAAAGTAAAAACATCTTGCTTCTGGATTCTCCTGGTTGGTTGAAAAGACCTTCAGGTCCACCTTGACAATCTCTCTTCTTTAGCTTTTGGTCTTCCTCAGATGGATTCGCTCTTCCGCTCGGTTGCTATGTTCTATCTGTCCCATGTACTGAGCTATGAGAGCTAACTCTGCTGGCTGTCCCCTGTTTTAGGATTTATATACCCCTTCTATCAGTTATTAAGTTTATATGATATTATCGTAAAGTAACTTTATTTACTCTTGATTGTACAAGATACCTTTAATCTTAATTGTTTCTAACACGACTATGTATTCATATTGAGCATGATTCAGCTCATCGATCTCTGATTACATTGCTTCCTTTGTGATGTTCAAAAGTGCTTTGACCCCAGAGGGGTGTTACACCTGTTTTCTGTAATTTATAAAGTTGCTTTATTATCAAATAGTGCCCCCAGCTCAGAACTCTGACTCCGATTTGAGTCTAACGTGTGTTCCCGTGGACACATTGTCTCCAGCTTCCCATATTCACCTGGTGTCAGCAGAATTTCACACCTAAACACTTGTCACCCAATTCAACTGAAATTCCTAGCCATTCTTTTCTAGCTGCTTACTAAAATAATTAACTTCAAAGAAAGTGCGAAATATTGCTTTTTTCCATATAACTAAAAGTTCAATCTGCTGTGACTTAAAAGACATACATCAGTTTTACAGCTTGAATAGTCACAAGCTGTTTTCTTAAAGCCTGTTTGATAAAGGCTATCTGCATTTCAAAACCGTCTTTTGCAGCTGCTGTTAACCCTTCGTAGGATTTTCTCCTACATTCTCTCATGTAGCCTTAGGCCAGGTATTGCCAGATGCCAAAAATATGTTTCAAATGACATATTTTCCCATTTTTTCTTTTACAGACCCCGGCGCAGTGAAGCAACTGTGCTAACCACTGTGTTACCATGCCAAATGGAAACAAAGAATATTGCAAGTGTGCTTTCGACACTTGTGGAAAGACCTTCAGAGAGTGTTGGGGTTTCAAGGTCCATTGTAATGAGCACATGAAAGAACCTGCCAGAAGGAGGGACGTGAAATGATTGGAAATCATTGGAAGGTAAAACAAAACAAAGATAGGGTTAGTGTAATTTTGGGTGTCTGTCTCATCAATAGCTCTGTCCAAAACATTAACCTCGTGCATTTTTACTTTCACCAGACATGCTTTGTGTTCTTCTAATTATGGTTCTTACTTCAATGTATTGATGCATAGTTTGGATCTTACTAATGCTGCTAACCTCCGGACTTGCAGTACAGATCCTGAGTCTGTGGTTTGATATTACGTGTCAAGACTTACTTGATTAGCGGTGACTTTTTTTTTCCACATTGCACTGCTGGGGCTGGTTTAGCACAGGGCTAAATCTCTGGCTTTGAAAGCAGACCAAGCCAGGCCAGAAGCACGGTTCAATTCCCGCACCAGCCTCTCCGAACAGGCGCCGGAATGTGGCGACTAGGGCCTTTTCACAGTAACTTCATTTGAAGCCTACTTGTGACAATAAGCGATTTTCATTTCATTCACAATTCTGCTGTGCCTGTCACTCCAGCCGGGGTGTGTGGAATGCTGGCGATAAATGTTGGGGTGGTAGGGGGGTGATAGGAATGTTGGTGAGGATGGAGGGGGTCGGGGGGGGGGGGGGGGGATGTTGGAGAGCCCCAGAAAGCTCCGTGGGTCTGTGGATTGTCAGGCTAAGGTTCTGATCGGCACTCCCCATCTCTGTGGAGTTGCTTGCTGGCTTTATGAGGCCCCGCCCCACCCCGTCAGGGCGATGTTGTAAACCACGTCTACTGATTTGTTTCTCTCTAAGTGACTCACTATCTGGAGAGAAAACTGGGGTGGGATTTTCCGAGCTTGCACACCAAATCGCGATCGGCACGGGGCAGAGAATGGGCGTTGACACTGAATATCGGCACGACACCGCTCCTACGATTCTCCATTCCTCGGATAATCACCGCGAATACTAGGCGCCGATTCACCAACGAAAATTGGCAGAATTCCCGACGGCGGGTTCTAACCACGTTTTGCCTGTCGGGAATGTCATAATGTACACACAGGTATAAGATGGTGCACAGACAGGCAGTGATTGACACACAGGATCACCAGTGAACACACAGAACACAGCAGCCAATCACCAGACAGGACACGATCACTATAAAGCCAGTGGGCACTAGTTTTCCCGCTCTCTTGGGATCCAGCCTCTGAGACAGTCAGAGCCCATGAGCAGCAACTAGAACATACACCATGTGGTAGTAAGATAGTCTGGTTAGGTTAGCCTCAGGTCTCCAGTCAAATCAGCACAGTGTCAACACACAGTTAAAGTATTATGATAATTAAGAGTTCAATGAAATCAAGTTGCATTTCTTCAAGTGTTGGAAGCCTGTCTCTCTCACTGCTGCACTAAACGCAGTCCTCGCAGACCCGGCATACCCAACACATCAGGGAATGGCCAGTGGCGGCTGCGGAGTCAGGGACAGCCAGGCTAGGGGTCGGGGGCCACCGATCCGCGGGCGCGCGCCATCTTGTGGGGGTCCTATATTTTCAGGGCGGTCCACGGTGTGAGTCCGCCATGTCACGCGGGGGGCCGCCGAAGTCCGCCGCCGTGCGCATGTGCGGACCCCCGACCGTATGTGCAGGGCCCTGTATCGGCAGCCAGAGCTGCGAGGAGTACTATATAAATACTATATGTATTATAAAAACTGAATATACTGGAGCGGCACACAGAAGGATCATCAACCAGAAATGTTAACTCTCTGGTCAGGATTTTATATTCGAGGGTCAGATGGGCTCTCCACCCAACCAAACGTACAATATCATTAAATTATGTTCGGTGGGTTTGCTGACCTCTTTTTGCAAGTGTGTAATTTTGAGGTAATCGGGGTACGTGCGTGAATCGGATGCGCCAATTAATGTCACTAATAATCCAATAGACAGCGCTGCCTTGGTGATTTTTACTTCATTGCACGGGCAAAGCAGGTGGGCGGAAGCCATGTCCTTATCATTCCCTCATCCAAGGGCAGGATGAAAGGCTGCTGGAGCAGCAGCACTTCCTCTATCATTGCAAGTTCAATGCTGAATGGGAATGGATACATACAAAGGTCCTGAGGCTTTCAGTAGCTTTCCCAGGCTGCCTTTCAGCATTTCAGCACTTCATATTTGCTGGATGGTTTCCCTGAGGATTACAGCACAGTGCTCCCTCATTTGCAAGGCACTGGTCCTCTGCATCCCGTCTCATGGGGATAGTGAATTCTGCTGGTGGGACCTTCTCTGAAAACTAAGAGAGGGGCAGGAGGGAGGGGGGGGATGGGTGCAGGTGAGTGTGGGCAGTGTCCCAGGGAGAGACCTTGAAGGGGAGAGGCACAGGCTCAGTTGGTTTAGGACCAGCAGGGAGGCCAAGGTGAGAGGGTGCGCCGAGGGCACCATTGCCCAACAGGTAGAATGCACAGGCATCGTTCCAGCTACCTCCAACTATCCAGCGCTGCATGAAGCATGTATATGTCACACCGCCTCCATCTGCGCGGGTGGACATCCCACGCTGGTGGCTTTGAAGGTCACAGGGTTTAAAAAAATATTTTATTCAAGGCATTTTCACATAAAAACACAAAATATCAGAACAACAAAACAACTCAATAAAGAACCACAACATGCCTGCACCGCATCCCCCCCCCCCCCCCGGCAGCAACACCCTGCCACATCTCGCTTTCTCCATTTTAACCACCTCCCTAAACAACCCCCACCTTGCTAACCCATCAATCCTCCATAAACAAATCGATAAACAGCTACCACCTCTTGAAGAACCCCTCTGCCGACACTAGCAAAGCGGACCTGACCTTTTCCAGCCTCGGGAATTCTGCCAGGTCGCTCCGAGTCCCACCAACCTAGCAAAATCCATCTCCGGGCTATCAGGGAGACAAAGGCCAAAACATCGGCCTCTCTAACCCCCAGGACAACCGGGTCTTCAGACACCACAAATATCGCCACCTCTGGACTCGGAATCACCTTCACAACCAACACCTTGGACATCACGTCCGAGAAACCCTACCAGAACTCCCTCAGTCTTGGACATGCCGAGAACATGTAGACATGATTCACGGGTTCCCCCACCCCGCACAACGCCCACACCTACCGTCTACCCTTTCAAAGAACCTATTCATCCTCACCACCATCACCTGAGCCCTGTGCACCACCTTAAACCTCACACACGGCGAGGACGCGTTCACCTTCTGCAAGGCCTCCGCCCCACGTCTCGGCCCGTAGCTCCCCTCCCAGCTCCTCCTCCCATTTACATTTAAGGTCCACCAAGGCTCCATCCCACTCCATCAATTCCTTATAGATATGCGACACCTTCCCCACCCCTATTTGATCCTTTGACAGCACCTGGTCCTGCAGCCCCATGGGCGGCAGCCCAGGAAAGGACGGCACCTCTTTCCTCATGAAATCTGAACCAGCAGGTACCTAAAGCCATTCCCCCTGAGCATACACTTCCTCCAAGTCCTCCAGCCCCGCAAATCTTTCCCCGATAAATAAGTCCCCAAAACTCTCAATTCCGGCCTGCCGCTACCCACTAAGTCTCGCATCCAGCCCTGCTATTGCGATACCAATGGTTGTCGCAGATCAGCGCCCACACCTAGCCACCCTCCACCCCAAATGCTGCCTCCACTGCCCCCACACCCTTCGGGCAGGCACTGCCACTGGGATCGCGGAGTCCCTGGTCGGCGAGAACGGTAAAGGAGCCAACAACAAAGCCTGTAAGCACGTACCCCTGCCACCTCCACCCGCCCCCACGCCGTCCCCTCCCCACGGCCCATTTCCTCACCATTTCAATGTTTGCTGCCCAGTAATAATTTATCATATTCGGCAACGCCAGCCATGCCCCCTTTCTCCACCCCCACCCCCACCCCACCCCCCCGCCCCCCCCCTCACCCCGGCCTGGCCTCGTCCCCTTTCCGAAAAAGCCCACCTCACCCGCGTGGTCTTATCCGCCCACACAAGCTGAAGATCGGTCCATTGACCTTTTTAAAGAACGACTTGGGGACAGAGATCGGGAGGTTCTGAAACACAAACAGAAACCTAGGCAACCCTGTCATTTTCACTGCCTGCACCCACTCCGCCAGTGACAGCGGCAGCACATTCCACCTCTTAAACCCCACCTTCATCTGCTCCACCAATCGGGCCAAGTTCAGCCCATGCAGCTGTGCCCAGCTCCTCGTCACCTGGATACTCAAATACCTGAAACTAGCTCCCACCGCCCTAAACAACTACTCCCCCAGTCTTCTTTCCTGCCCTCTGGCATCAATCGGAAACACTTCACCCTTTCCCATGTTCAACTTAGATCATAGAAACGGCCAAATTCCCTCAAAATGTCCATAGTACCTCCAATGGTTCGAGATATACGCTGTTGCTCTGTTTCGGTCCTAACAGCGTCGCCAATACTGTGGGTATTTCTATTTACCTTAGTGAACCACAAGCCTTCCCTTATATCGATCAAATGACCACACAACCAGTTAGTTAGTTCAAAAGATGGTTTATTTACATACACAAGAGTTATCTCAACATGCAAACACAATATCTACTACAAGTTAAACTACACCTATCAGCTACAATAACCTATACTTAGTTTCAGGGCGACCGGCACTGTGCAAATGGATAAGGCCTTTATCTGGATTTCACTTGCCTGGTTCGAACAAAGCGGCTCTGTCTCTGCTGGGCTCATCTGTCAGGTAGCAATCGTTGGTCTTGAACGTAGCTGGCTGTTCCTGCTGTAATTGGGTTTGGCACAGGCCAGATCCAAAAGAGACAGAACACATGGCTGTGCTCTCTTTCATCCCTCTGGGATTTCACGCTCTTTGGGGCGGTCCTTAACCTTGGACTCAATAGTTCGACAGGGCTCTGATCACTGTCTTCGATTTTGGCCAATAAAGGGGCGGGTTTCTTGGTAGCTGGGCGGGTCCTTAGCGGTCATTGACCTTGGCAGTTGTGCTTTCTGAGTAAGGGGAATGATGCCGATCAGTCTGTGGCTGTACCGGTTGCTTGATTGGAGTTCTATTGTCCAGGGAAAATGGGCCATTGAAATGTAAACGAGCGAGGGTTTCGGTCAGGTCTGGTTACCTATGTTTTAGATGCACTTCGGCTGTGTATCTGTCTGAGTCCTGGGTTGGCCATAATTCCCATGGTCCTTTGAAATGAAAATGAAAATCGCTTATTGTCACAAGTAGGCTTCAAATGAAGTTACTGTGAAAAGCCCTTAGTCGCCACATTCCGGCGCCTGTTCGGGGAGGCTGTTATGGGAATTGAACCATGCTGCTGGCCTGCCTTGGTCTGCTTTCAAAGCCAGCGATTTAGCCCTGTGCTAAACAGCCCCTCAGGTGGCCATCTTAGATGGCCTCAACACTAACAGGTCGTCCGCGTACATCGAGACCCTATGCTCAGCACCACCCAGCTCAATCACTCTCCAATCCCTTAGCGCCCTAAGCGCCATTGCCAGTGGCTCTATCACCAAGGCATAAAGCAATGGGGAGAGCGGGCAACCCTGCCTCGTCCCCCGGTTTAGCCCAAAGTTTCCCGAGCTCACTCGGTTTGTCCACACGCTCGCAACCGGCGCCCTATATAGCAGGCGGACCCAATCCACAAAACCCCTGCCCCAACCCGAACCGACCCAGCACCACCAACAAATATGCCCACTCCACCCTATCAAAAGTCTTCACCACTACCTCTACCTCGTGCCCCTCCAAAGACACAAAGACATGGCAATTACATTGAGTAGCCTCCGCACAATCGCCGAAAACTAACTCCCTTCACAAACCCCATCTGATCCTTGCCTATCACCCCCGGCACACAGTCCTCAATCCACAATGCCAACTCCTTCGGCAATAACTTGGCATCTACATTCAATAATGATATCAGGCGGTATGACTCACAGTTCTCCGGATCATTACTGTTTTTTAAAATCAGGGAGATGGAAGCCTGTGACAATGTAGGGGAGAGTTCCTCCTCTCCCTCCATTCATTATACGCCCTCACCAACAGTGGCCTGAGATATGCCCCAAACCTTTTGTAAAACTCTACCGGGAACCCATCCGGCCCCGGGGCCTTACCCACTTCTATAACCCCATACCATTCATCAGCTCCCTCAGCACAACTGGTGCCCCCAGCCCCTGAACCAGCCCCTCCTCCACTTTGGGAAACTCCAACCCATCCAGGAACCGTCGCATCCCCTCCTCCCCGGTTGGGGGCCCCGACTTGTAGAGCCTCCTCTAAAAGGCCTCATACATTCCATTCACCCCCTCCGGGTCCATCACCACCTTACCCTTATCATCCCTAACTCTGCTAATATCACTCGCTGCCTCCTGCTTCCTCATCTGATGGGCCAACATCCTACTTGTTTTTTCCCCGTACTCATACACTGCCCCTCTGGCCCCCTGCAACTGCCCCATCACCTTCCCCATCGACACTAGTCCAAACTCCATCTGGAGCCTCTGCCTCTCCTTCAGCAACCCTGCCTCCGGCGCCTCCGAATATCTCCTGTCCACCTTCAAAATCTTATCCACCAGCCTTGTCCTCTCCTCCCACTCCAACTTTTCCCTGTGCACCCAAATCGATATAAACTTTGCCCTAACTACAGCCTTGAGTACCTCCCACAGCGTGGCGGCTGTAACCTTCCCCCGTGTCGTTCAACTCCACGTAGCCCCAAAAGGCAGCTGGCAGCCACTCACAGACCTCCTCGTCCACTAGCAACCCTACTTCCAGCCTCCACTGCGGTCATTGGGCCTCCCCTGAGCCACCCGTAAATCTACCCAATGCAGTGGGTGTTCGGAAACCACAACCATCAAATACTCCGAGTCAGCCACCCCCGCCAGCATCACAAAAAAATGACAATCTAGGACTACACCCGGTGCACATGGGAGAAGTATGAAAACTCCTTCGCCCTCGGCCTCCCAAACTCCATGGGTCCACCCCCCATGCACTCCATGAAACCCCTCAGCTCTCTCACCACTGCCGACACCCTCGATGACTTGGAACACAATCGGTCCCAGCTTGGATCTATGACCGTATTAAAACTATTGGACAATAGAACTACTTAAAGGCAGGGAACAGTTTGGTTGTGTCAGTAAAATTAATGCTTTGGATATGTTGATGGTCCTAACAACACCGCAAACAGATGTTTACCTAAGGCAAAGTGGTAACAATGGGGAAAAAAACACAAAGGGTTCAAAGGACAGGACAAGGTGTGAAGTTTGCATTAAAATTCTAAAAGGTAGATTTACAAAATGGAGGTAATTAGATATGACTTCTGAAGTGACTAGTTCACATAAGGGAAAACCTAAAGGGAAAAACTGTATATCAGAAGCGTCCATCTTATGCAAGGGTAGCTGTTTGAAACCTCAGCCAACAGCAGGAATAGTTGTTTTGACTCCCACCAAACCATGTCTGTGAAGAATACCTCCCATGTATAGCCAGGTGTTTTGTCCTATATCAGAAGCAAAAAGCCTGGTGTAGTAACTGTTACTGGATTTTGTTTATAGTTCTTAAAAACCTGGAAGATGTTGTGGAAGTTTGGGGAAAATGAGCTCTGAATGAAATAAAGGAATTGGATAAAGTTAGTGCTACCGTCTGTAGCCATTGTTTTAGTTAAGTGTACTTCTATTGTTGTCTATTTTATTTAAAATCATCACTAAATGTCTGGGACATCACTTTCTGGATTTAAAATCTTTCCTCAATTATATAAAATTGTAAAATGCAGTTGAGGGCAGTTTTTTCCGAGTGTCCTTTTTGGAATTTGGAATAACCCAGCGTTTACCATCAACCGTGTTCTTCACATATGCCATCTCTGCACTCACCCTTGCCAACTGTAGAAGATCATTGAACTTTTTTCAATGCTGTAGCCACGTGCAGTGCTCCACATCATGCCCACTGACCCGGACGGAGGCCGCTGTCCAGGCATTTGTTGTCAGATGGGACGACCTTCTCTTGCCATCCCTGTGCATTAGCTTTTGCCGCCTGGCACATGCCTCTTCCACCAGCGCTCCCAGGCACTCATCTGAGAAATGGGGGGAAGAGCGCCCACCTGACTTAGCCTCCTGCATTCCATGGCCTTCGAGCGCTGAGGCCACTGACAAATAACAGGATAGTTATTTTAATGATTGCAGCCAACTCCCTCAGCCTCCCCCACAACTCCTGGGAGCCGCCGCTACAGTTTTCCAACCTTCTGCCGGGTCACCATCGGGCCTAACGTCCGACACATTTCCACATCCGCAAACTGAAAACCCAACCGACCATTGCGTTTCCCGCTTTAATTGGGCAACCATCGTAACATCATGTGGATAGCCCGATCTTGGTCGGGAGCAGGTTTGACAGGAACTCAGCAAAGCTCCTTTGACAGCACTTTCCAAACCCATGACCACCACCATCTAGAAGGACAAGAGTAGCAGATATCTGGGGAGCCCACCACCTGGAGGTTCACCTCCAAGTCACTCACCACCCTGACTTGGAAACATATTGCTGTTCCTTCACTGTCACTGGGGCAACATCCTGGAACTCCCACCCTAAAGCACTGTGGGTGTACCTACCCACATGGACTGCAGCGGTTCAAGAGCAATTTGGGATGGGCAATGAATGCTACAGCCTGGGGCCAGCGACACCAACATCCAGTGAATGAATAAGAAGAAAAATTCCATCTGCCATGTTCTTGCTCAATCACTTAGTCTGTCCAAATCCTTGTGAATCTTCTCTGGATTCTCCTCACAGCTCATATTCCCAACAGTTTTGTGTCATCAGCAAACTTGGAAACATTACATTTGCTCCTCACATCAAAATCAGTGATGTAGATTGTGTAAAGCTGAGGCCCAAGAGCTGACCTTCCAGTACCCCACTAGTTACAACTTGCCAACCTGAGAATGGCACGTTTATTCCTACCCGCTGTTTTCTGCCCATTAACCAATTCTCAAACCATGCCAATATATTACCATGATATATATTATCATGAACTCTAATTTTCCTTACTACCCTCTTGGGTGGGACCTCATTGAAAGCCTTCTGAAGTTGCAAATCTGTCACATCTGCAGCTATTTATTCTGATAGTTACACCCTGAAGAAATTCCACCGGGTTTGTCAAGCATGATTTCCCTTTCATACATCCACATGATTCTGCTTAATCCTACCATTATTTTCTAAGTGTCCTTTTATCACATTTTTAATAATAGATTCAAGCATTTTCCTTACGGCCATCCCCTAGTCACCCCCACTGACCCCCTGCTGCCCCCCTCCGCCTCCCCTTCCCCCCATCCAGGCCTGGCGGAGGCGCCGGGCCCGCCAACCCCCTCCTCTCTGCCAGCCCTGAGAACCGGCAGGACCGGCAGCCCCTGCGTGTCCGACCTCCTCTCTCTTCCTGATCATCCTCGGCGCCCGTTTCCCGATTATTAAAACCACAAGTGAAACTTGCCGTCGGTAATTCCCCCCCGGCGGAGGTGGAGCATCGCGGAGACCCCGAAGAATACTGTGTCGGGCCCGTTACTGATATGGAAACGCCGTTTACTGTACGTGCCGAGTAGAAAGCATTACCACTGCTGCCGAGGCACCTGAGCATGGAAATCTGGTCTGCGCCTGGCGCTCACCACGATTCTAGACCGATTCTCCGCCCAATCGCCTTTATCGATTTTGGGGTTGGCCCACTGAGAATCACACGCTATACCTTCAGTAAAAAGTAGCTGGAAAAACTCAGCAGAGCAGTTCACAACTGTTTAGAGGAAAGCAGAGCTAAAGGTGTAGGTCAGTAACCATTAGTCAGAACCATATCATTAAAGCAATGTGCATCAGTGATCTCATGCACCATGCCCATTTTGGTAATTTACTCTCTAAGGCTCATTAGTAAGTCCTCCCAACCTATGGATTTCATGAGAAGTATTTAAATATAAATATTGGGGGGGGGGGGGGGTACTAAAAAATGCTATCTTTGAAAATCTTCAGAATATTAGTGTCAACCAACTTCCAGATGATAAACTATGGTAGAATTCTGCGCAGCAAGGACTGACATGCACAGCAGGTAATAGTACTAAAATAGTGATTTAATTTTGTAAGTTTGCTCTGTTTTGGTAATTAAGTTATTTGTGTGGCTTTTGTTTCTATGTTTGTTTTTTGTTTTATAATGCTCTTGTGAAGCAACTTTTGTTACCTTCAAAGCACTTATATGAGTTGCGGATTGTGATGTTACCGGAATAGCAATCCACCAGCCCAGGCTAATGCTCTGGATTCAAATTCTATCACAGCAGCTGGTGGAATTTAAATTCAGGTAATAAAATCTGTAATTGAAAGCTAGTCTCAGTAATGGTGACCAATGATGACCAATGAGCAGCACGGTAGCACAGTGGTTAGCACAGTTGCTTCACAGCTCCAGGGTCCCAGGTTTGATTCCCGGCTTGAGTCACTATCTGTGCGGAGTCTGCACGTTCTCACCGTGTCTGAGTGGGTTTCCTCCGGGTGCTCTGGTTTCCTCCCACTCCAAAGACGTGCAGGTTAGGTGGATTGACCATGCTAAATTGCCCTTCATGTCCAAAAAGGTTAGGTGGGGTAACTGGGTTATGGAGATAGGGTGGAGATATGGCCTTAAGTAGGGTTCTCTTTCCAAGGGCTGGTGCAGACTCGATGGGCTGAATGGCCTCCTTCTGCACTAAATTCTATGAAATTCAATCTGATTGATTAATGTCCTTCAGAAAAGGAAATCTGCTATCCTTCCTTGATCTGGCCTACAGATGACTCAAGACTCACAGTATTGTGATTGACTCAACTGCCCTCTGGAATGGCTGAGCAAGTCACTCAGTTCAAGGGGCATAAAGGAATGGGCAGCAAATGTCGGCCTTGTCAGCAATGCTTACATATTCCATGGAATAATAAATTTAAAATGTTGTTTACGAGTTGTACCCCTTAAAAAGTAAGAAGTCTTACAACACCAGGTTAAAGTCCAACAGGTTTGTTTCAAACACTAGCTTTCGGAGCACTGCTCCTTCCTCAGGTGAATGAAGGAAGGAGCAGTGCTCCGAAAGCTAGTGTTTGAAACAAACCTGTTGGACTTTAACCTGGTATTGTAAGACTTCTTACTGTGCTCACCCCAGTCCAACGCCGGCATCTCCACATCATCCCTTAAAAAGTGGTGGGGGAAGGGGAGCACACGTTTGTTTGTTATTTTTGTTGGTTGGCAGTGGGATAACTCAGTTCCTGTTGCCTTCAATCAATCAACACAGGCAGGATGGGCAGAACGGCCTCAAGCTGGCAGCTGCGTCCATTCACTGAAGGCACAAAGCCTGTCGGGAGTAGTAGTTTCCCGCGGCGCCTCCGTCCAGCTTCGCGGGGGGCGGGTTCCACGGGACGGAAACTGCAAGTCCCAGGTTGCCACCCACCGGAAGTGTGGCGAGAAGGTCGGTTACCATGGCAATGCGAGAAAAACAACATGGCGTCCCTCCGCAGGTGACCAAGGAAGGGAATCGCCTGCCAGCCCTGTTCTGTGGTCGCTAAAAGTCGGGCGTCCAGTTCGTTGTTGTTGTTTTTTTTTTTGGGGGGGGGGGGGGTTCAGCACCAAGAAGCGTTTGTGAATAGTTTGGAGGTGTGTGTGTGGGAGAGTCGGCATGACAGCATGTGGGAGAGCCGGCATGACAGCAGGGATGGATGAGGAGAGCCTGCAGGACCTGTACTCCTGGGTGGATACCATCCACCTGTCCAGAGCCAAGCGCAACATCGCCAGGGATTTCAGTGATGGAGGTGAATGTGGGGCCCACCGAGACCGAGAGAGAGCTAACCAACCAGTCAAATTGGCAACTTCACCCCCATGCCCATCCCACACCATTTCCCCTGTGATTTATTTTTTTAAATGTCACTGGCTTTAACCTGACTGCAAATACAGGAAAGGAAAACGCATGGGCAGATGTTGGCAATCTGCACACACACACAGGTGCAGAAACACATGTAACACACATTGCATGCAACAATAATAATCTTTATTAGTGTCACAAGTAGGCTTACATTAACATTGCAATGAAGTTACTGTGAAAATTCCCTAGTCGCCACATTCCGGCGCCTGTTCGGGTACACAGAGGGAGAATTCAGAATGTCCAATTCACCTAACAGCACATCTTTCGGGACTTGTGGGAAGAAACTGGAGCACCCGGAGGAGACACACGAAGGCTTCACACACACGTGCATGCTGCGCTCACATGCTGTGCACACATTCACATGTACAGGCACATGTTTAGCACACATTATGAAAACAGACATGCTTACATATAGATACATGATTAACACATACTCAGCCATGCAGCAACAGGTGTTTGCTTAAACATACCTACATATGCACATGAAAGGCACAGATAAAAACATATAATGGGTCGTAGACACACATAGTAAAGTAAAGTGGCCATAATCCCTGATGACCATAGGCTGCTTTCCCCTTTGAGAGGGAAGGCTGACTGGTGGTGATTTGACCGGAGGATGATAGGCACAGATAAACATATATTTGTAGACACACATACACAATCTTACATAGGTACAGACAAAAAGGAAAATATTGCAGATTTCTAAAAATCAGAAAGAAAAAAATGAATAATGCAAGATACACTAAGTAGGTCTAGCAGCACCTATAGAGATAAAAAAATAGTTAACATTTCAGGTTTCTTTCATCAGAATTGACATAGATGCATAAATTGTGCACACGTACTTGTACACACACAGAGATACAAACTCACATATACATATTAATACAAATATATATGTATCATGCATACATACACATTGATTGCATATTTATGCACTTATATATTTACACACATACACCACTCAAAATATATAACACAACATACTTGAAGCATACCTTGCTGTAAGAACCTGATACAATCACGTAAGTAAAACGGGTTACTGAAATTAAGCATATTTCCCCATTCATTAGAAAGTAAAGCAATAATTCTATTATTTTGTAAATGCATTGAACTTCATTAGGAAAAACATTATTGTAACCTCATTTTTCATTGTTTAAATCAGTTTGCTTCGAACTTTTCTGTGTCGGGGTGCAGGAACGATTTACCTGAATAGAACAAGGGATGAGGGACTTAATTTATGGAGAGAGACTAGAGAAGTTGGAATTGTTCTCTCCAGAAGATTTAAGGGAGATTTAGTAGTCAGAGTGATATAATGGTGCGAGGAGGTCATTCAGTCCACCAAATCTCTGCAAAGCAATCCAATCAGTCCTTTACCCCATTCTATCCCCATAATCCACTATGTTTATTTACCTCAAGTGCCCATCCAATTTCCCTTTAAAATCATTGATTGTTTCTGGTTCCACCACGTTCCTGGGCAGCAAGTTCTAGATTGTTACCACCTACTGGAGAAAAAAATTCTTCCTCACGTTCTCACCCCCTCCCGTATCTCTCACATGGTCCTTGTGCCATGATGGAATGGGAACAGCTTCTCTTTGTCTACCTTACCTAATTCTGACATAATCTTGTACATGTATCAAATTTAGCCTCCTTTGCTCCATGCAGAACAGCCCCAGTTTCTCCAACCTAATCTTGTAGCTAAAATCCCCCATCCCTGAAATCATTTTGGTAAATCTTTTCGGCATCCTTCACAGAAAGGAGGCGATCACAATTACAATGGGTTTTGATAGAGTAAATAGCGATAAACAGTTTCAACTGGAAAGGAGGTTGTAACAGATGAACACCGATTTAAGGCAATTGGCAAAAGAATTTGAGGGGCGATGAGGAGAAATATATTTATACAGTGAGTTATTATGATCTGAATTCACTGCCTAAAAGGGTGGTGGAAGCAGATTGAACAGTAACTTTCAAAAGGACACGAGAGATATACTTGAAAATTTAAAATTTGCAGACAAAGAACAAAGAAAAGTACAGCACAGGAACAGGCCCTTTGGCCCTCCAAGCCTGCGCCGACCATGCTGCCCATCTAAACTAAAATCTTCTACACTTCCGGGGTCCGTATCCTTCTATTCCCATCCTATTCATGTATTTGTCAAGATGCCCCTTATCGTCCCTGCTTCCACCACCTCCTCCGGCAGCGAGTTCCAGGCACCCACTACCCTCTGTGTAAAAAACTTGCCTTGTACATCTCCTCTAAACCTTGCCCCTCACACCTTAAACCTATGCCCCCGAGTAATTGACCTCTCTACCCTGGGAAAAAGTCTCTGACTATCCACTCTGTCTATGCCCCTCATAATATTGGAGACCTCTATCAGGTCGCCCCTCAACCTCCGTCATTAATGATTTGGATGAAGGAGTTGAAGGGTGGGTCAGTAAATTTGCAGACAATACGAAGATTGGTGGAGTTGTGGATAGTGAGGAGGGCTGTTGTCGGCTGCAAAAAGACATAGATAGGATGCAGAGCTGGGCTGAGAAGTGGCAGATGGAGTTTAACCCTGAAAAGTGTGAGGTTGTCCATTTTGGAAGGACAAATATGAATGCGGAATACAGGGCTAACGGTAGAGTTCTTGGCAATGTGGAGGAGCAGAGAGATCTTGGGGTCTATGTTCATACATCTTTGAAAGTTGCCACTCAAGTGGATAGAGCTGTGAAGAAGGCCTATGGTGTGCTAGAGTTCATTAACAGAGGGATTGAATTTAAGAGCCGTGAGGTGATGATGCAGCTGTACAAAACTTTGGTAAGGCCACATTTGGAGTACTGTGTACAGTTCTGGTCGCCTCATTTTAGGAAGGATGTGGAAGCTTTGGAAAAGGTGCAAAGGAGATTTACCAGGATGTTGCCTGGAATGGAGAGTAGGCCTTACGAGGAAAGGTTGAGGGTGCTAGGCCTTTTCTCATTAGTACGGAGAAGGATGAGGGACGACTTGATAGAGGTTTATAAGATGATCAGGGGAATAGATAGAGTAGACAGTCAGAGACGTTTTCCCCGGGTGGAACAAACCATTACAAGGGGACATAAATTTAAGGTGAATGGTGGAAGATATAGGAGGGATGTCAGAGGTAGGTTCTTTACCCAGAGAGTAGTGGGGGCATGGAATGCACTGCCTGTGGAAGTAGTTGAGTCGGAAACATTAGGGACCTTCAAGCAGCTATTGGATAGGTACATGGATTACGGTAAAATGATATAGTGTAGATTTATTTGTTCTTAAGGGCAGCACGGTAGCATTGTGGATAGCACAATTGCTTCACAGCTCCAGGGTCCCAGGTTCGATTCCGGCTTGGGTCACTGTCTGTGCGGAGTCTGCACATCCTCCCCGTGTCTGCGTGGGTTTCCTCCGGGTGCTCCGGTTTCCTCCCACAGTCCAAAGATGTGCAGGTTAGGTAGATTGGCCATGATAAATTGCCCTTAGTGTCCAAAATTGCCCTTAGTGTTGGGTGGCGGTGTTGACTTTGGGTAGGGTGCTCTTTCCAAGAGCCGGTGCAGACTCAATGGGCCGAATGGCCTCCTTCTGCACTGTAAATTCAATGATAATTTATGATTAATCTAGGACAAAGGTTCGGCACAACATCGAGGGCCGAAGGGCCTGTTCTGTGCTGTATTTTTCTATCTTCTATGTTCAGTGAGACCTATGGGGAAAGAGCAAGGGAAGTGAAGCGAATTGGATAGTTCTTTCAAAGAACCAGCACGATGGGCCGAATAGTCTCCTCAATGTGCTGTCTGATTCTGTTGGACTGACTGTCCAAACATGAAAACACCATTAGCTGCCCAAAGCAAAAACTTACTGCAGGGATAAAATGCAAGTACATCAGCAACTACAGAAACTTTCAGATAATGCTAAATCTGACTTCCTCGAGGATCTGAGAATTTAAATTGATTACCGTCAGGAGGCATCACAATGTTTTAAGGGCTAAGACCATTCACTAAAATAACATCAAAAATCAACAGCGCGAATGTCATAGAATCAGAGATTGATACAGTGCAGGAGGCCATTTGGCCCATCGCGCCTTTGCTGTTGAATGGCAAACACACTGCACATTCTGGCAATACAACTACTCCTGTTACAATAATAATCTTTATTAGTGTCATAAGTAGGCTTACATTAACACTGCAATGAAGCTACTGTGAAAAGCCCCTTGTCACCACATTCCGGCGCCTGTTCGGGTACACAGAGGGAGAAATCAGAAAGTCCAATTCTCCTAACAAGCACGTCACCTGGGGACCTGTGGAAGGAAACCGGAGTACGCGGAGGAAACCCACGCAGGCACGGGGAGGACGTGCAGATTCCACACAGACAGTGACCCAAGCCGGGAATCGAACCCGGGTCCCTGGCACTGTGAAGCAACAGTGCTAACCTGTTGCAGCATGTATTTTATAATAGAGTTTAAAGTTTTTTTAAACTACCATGTGGAGTTAATATAAACTCCTTTGATGTAGTGTTTGAATTGTTGGTGAGTTTGGATGAAGAAAGCTTTTCAGCCCCACTCCAGAATACCAACATTACAGTAAATTGAGTTGAGCAATTCCCCCAAAGACTCAAACTAACTGTGCTCCCACTGAATCAGCCGTTTTGTTTTCTGTCTGTTTCCAGTGGGGACTTAAAATTTCATGATGTTGATGGACAAATTATTTCCGTCAGCTCCTGTCTTCCATTCAATTCAGTGCTGCACTCCCATATAGTGCATCTTCTCTCATATGTGTGCATTTTCCATCATAATAAGTGGGCATTGTACAGAATTATGTTCTGCTGGATTTGCTGGGGTGAGTGGCATTGAAAGTCATGAAAATTCAGCATCTAGAAAGTGTCCAATGGGTACGTTTCTCAGAGAAGGGTCGGTTTGGGGACTGCGGTAACTCCTTATGTTTGACAGTCTGCCAGTGTAAACTCACAAACGAGAAGTAATTAATTAGGGCAGGGCTGCCTGCATCCACAAAACTGCAGCCTGCAAGGCATAAGTGCCTTCAGGAGAGCAGGAGACAAAAATACATTTCAAATTTCAGTCAATCCCTTCTATATTGTGAATTTAGGAAAATGGGCAGGTTTTGTGCCTGTATTTTGAGTTCAGTGTTACTCCATAGTTTCTGTCTATGCGGCCTGAAATTTACTGTGCTTTGATTCCAGTTTTAATCGCTGAAGTGGTGAAGTTTCATTTCCCCAAACTGGTTGAGATGCACAACTACACACCAGCCAATTCAACCCAGCAGAAACTGAACAACTGGACTCACCTGAACAGGTAACAGATTGACATCAACAAATGCACAAAAGAAAGACCATCAACCACTGATGGGCATGATATATTAAAACAGTTGCATGGGCTTTTGTTCAGATGGTCCAATGCAGAGATCTCAGTAGTTCACCAGAATATTGTGCATGCCTGAGGCCAGGTGTAAGCAGGCGTGCTTTGCAGACAGTGTCTCATTAGGGGACATAGTCCAGAAATTAGAGGTCGATGTTTCAGGATTGAAATTTGTGATATGACCATGTGAGGAGGGGTAAAAATTACTCCCTTGCTCTATTACTCCCGGCCTGACTGTAACAGGGTTTCAGTTGTGAATTTAAAGAGGATGCGTTTTGCCATCGTCATAGAGTCATGGTCATAGAGTCATACAGCACAGAAAAGGCCATTCGGCCCACCGAGTCTGCGCTGGTCAAAAACAACCAGCTTCTTTTCTGTTTTATTTTTTTTCACCCGCGGACTTCTGGGAAGGCCCCCCCCCCCCAACCAATAAATTCTGGTGGAGAGGAAACCCGAGACACAACACGTGTACTGTCTCCCACCCACCCTCCTCCTCTAACCTAATAATAAGATCCATTGGTGTGAGGTAAGTGCCATATTATATTATTATTATTAGCATTATTATATTATATTATTAGCATTGCACAGGTCAAGGAGACACAGCCGGAGTGAGAGAGATACAGACAGTGAGAATTTGGTACTTTGGTGCAGTAAGGTAACCAGGAAAGGTAAGTGGTTAATCTAATTGTGCTGTTTTTCAGTTAAAAGTGCAGGGTAGTGTCTGATTGGCTGAAGCTGCCCCCACCATAAACTTAAATTAACTAATTAATTAATTAGTGATGGCTGGTCAGGTGATGTGCTTGAGCTGCTTGATGTGGGAGCTGGCAGATCCCATTGCGAGCTGCAGCGACCACATCTGCAGTAAGTGTTGGCTGCTCGAAGAGCTCCGGCTCAGAGTTGATGAGCTGGAGTCTGAGTTTCAAACACTGAGGCACATCCGGGAGGGGGAGACTTACCTGGACACTGTGTTTCAGGGGGCAGTCACACCTGTCAGAGTAAGTAGTTTAAATCCTGCCAGTGGCCAGGGACAGCAGGGTGTGACTGCAAGTCAGGCAGGTAAAGGGAACCAGCAGTCAGAACTCAGGAGCCTCAGCCCTTGACTCTGTCCAACAGGTATGAGGCACTTGCTCCCTGTGTGGATGGCGAAAAGGGCTGCAGGAAGGATGAGTCAGCTGACCAAGGCACCATAGTTCAGCAGGCCATTCAAGGGGAGGGAGTAAATAGGCAAGTTGTAGTTGTAGGGGATTCTATTATCAGGGGGATAGATAGTATCCTTTGTGAGCAGGATAAAGAGTCCCGCATGGTATGTTGCCTGCCCGGTGCTAGGGGAGCGGGACATCTCTGACTGGCTTGAAAGGATACTGGAGAGGGAGGGGGATGATCCAGTTGTTGTGGTCCATGTCGGTACCAACAACATAGGCAAGTCTAGGAAAGAGGACCTGTTTAGAGATTATAAAGAGCTAGGATTCAAATTAAAAAAACTGGTCCTCAAGAGTCATAATCTCCGGATTACTGCCCGAGCCACGTGCAAATTGGCATAGGGAGGCAAGAATAAGGGAAGTTAACACATGGCTGAAAGAGTGGTTTGGGAATGAGGGGTCCCTTTTCATGGGACACTGGCATCAGTTTTGGGACAGGGGGGACCTATACCGTGGGGATGGTCTCCACCTGAACCGAGCTGGGACCAGTGTTCTGGCGAAAAGGGTAAATAGGGTGGTCAATAGGACTTTAAACTAAAAATTGGGGGGGAAGGGAAAGTCAGGGAACCAAGAGGTGAAGTAATCAGCGGGGAGCGTAGCTGCTTAGGAATAAAAAAAAACACGAACAGACAAAACTCAAGAGTGGTTACGATTGTCCCCATCCCACAAAATATGACACAGTGTATGGATAGGCTCAGTAAACCAAGGTCCACCACACTAAGAAAACAAAAAGGGACGGCCAATAGAGAATTAAAGGTGCTATATTTAAATTGGTGCAGAGTACGGAACAAGATAGATGAGCTTGAGGCCCAGATTGTGACTGGCAGGTATGATGTGGTAGGCATCACAGAGACATGGTTGCAGGGGGTTCAAGACTGGCATTTAAACATCCAGGGATTCACAACCTATCGAAAAGACAGAGAGGTGGGCAGAGGGGGCGGGGTTGCCTTGTTAATTAGCAATGAAATTAAATCAATAGCACTCAACGACATAGGGTCGGATGATGTGGAGTCTGTGTGGGTAGAGTTGAGGAACCACAAAGGCAAAAAAAACATAATGGGAGTTATGTACAGGCCTCCTAACAGTGGTCAGGACCAGGGGCACAAAATGCACCACGAAATAGAAGATGCATGTCAGAAAGGCAAGGTCACAGTGATCATGGGGGACTTTAATATGCAGGTGGACTGGGTAAACAATACTGCCAGTGGACCCAAGGAAAGGGAATTCGTTGAATGTTTACAGGAGGGCTTTTTGGAACAGCTTGTGATGGAGCCCACGAGGGAACAGGCCATTCTGGACTTAGTGTTATGTAATGAGCCAGGCTTGATTAAAGATCTTAAAGTAAGGGAGCACTTAGGAGGCAGTGATCATAATATGGTAGAATTCAATCTCCAATTTGAGAGAAAGAAGGTAGAATCAGATGTAAAGGTGTGACAGTTAAATAAAGGTAACTACAGGGGCATGAGGGAGGAACTGACGAAAATCGACTGGGAGCAGAGCCTAGTGGGAAAGACAGTAGAACAGTAATGGCAGGAGTTTCTGGGAGTAATTGAGGACACAGTACAGAGGTTCATCCCAAAGAAAAGAAAGGTTATCAGAGGGGGGATTAGGCAGCCATGGCTGACAAAGGAAGTTAGGGAATGCATCAAAGCAAAAGAGAAAGCCTACAATGTGGGAAGTCAGAAGATTGAGAAGGCTACAAAAACAAACAGAGGATAACAAAGAGAGAGATAAGGAAAGAGAGGATCAAATTTGAAGTTAGGCTAGCCAGTAACATTAGGAATGATAGTAAAAGTTTCTTTAAATATATTAAAAACAAACGGGAGGCAAAAGTTGACATTGGGCCGCTCCAAAATGACGCTGGTAATTTTGTGATGGGAGACAAGGAAATAGCTGAGGAACTGAATAAGTACTTTGCGTCAGTCTTCACAGTGGAAGACATGAGTAATATCCCAACAATTCCGGAGAGTCAGGGGACAGAGTTGAATATGGTAGCCATCACAAAGGAGAAAGTGCTAGAGAAACTAAGAGGTCAAAAAATTGATAAATCTCCAGGCCCAGATGGGCTACATCCTAGAGGAGATAGCTGAAGAAATAGTGAAGGCGCTTGTTATGATCTTTCAAAAGTCACTGGAGTCAGGGAAAGTACCAGAGGATTGGAAAATCGCTGTTGTAACCCCCCTGTTCAAGAAGGGAACAAGGAAAAAGATGGAAAATTATAGGCCAATTAGCCTAACCTCGGTTGTTGGCAAGATTCTAGAATCCATTGTTAAGGATGAGATTTCTAAATTCTTGGAAGTGCAGGGTCAGATTAGGACAAGTCAGCATGGATTTAGTAAGGGGAGGTCATGCCTGACAAACCTGTTAGAGTTCTTTGAAGAGATAACAAATAGGTTAGACCAAGGAGAGCCAATGGATGTTATCTATCTTGAGTTCCAAAAGGCCTTTGGTAAGGTGCCTCACGGGAGACTGCTGAGTAAAATAAGGGCCCATGGTATTCGAGGCAAGGTACTAACATGGATTGACGATTGGCTGTCAGGCAGAAGGCAGAGAGTTGGGATAAAAGGTTCTTTTTCGGAATGGCAACCGGTGACGAGTGGTGTCCCGCAGGGTTCAGTGTTGGGGCCACAGCTGTTCTCTTTATATATTAACGATCTAGATGACGGGACTGAGGGCATTCTGGCTAAGTTTGCCGATGATACAAAGATAGGTGGAGGGGCCGGTAGTATGGAGGAGGTGGGGAGGCTGCAGAAAGATATAGACAGTTTAGGAGAGTGGTCCAAGAAATGGCTGATGAAATTCAACGTGGGCAAGTGCGAGGTCTTGCACTTTGGAAAAAAGAATAGAGGCGTGGACTATTTTCTAAACGGTGACAAAATTCATAATGCTGAAGTGCAAAGGGACTTGGGAGTCCGAGTCCAGGATTCTCTAAAGGTAAACTTGCAGGTTGAGTCCGTAATTAAGAAAGCAAATGCAATGTTGTCATTCATCTCAAGAGGCTTGGAATATAAAAGCAGGGATGTACTTCTGAAGCTTTATAAAGCATTAGTTAGGCCCCATTTAGAATACTGTGAGCAATTTTGGGCCCCACACCTCTGGAAGGACATACTGGCACTGGAGCGGGTCCAGCAGAGATTCACACGGATGATCCCAGGAATGGTAGGCCTAACATACGATGAACGTCTGAGGATCCTGGGATTATATTCATTGGAGTTTAGGAGGTTGAGGGGAGATCTAATAGAAACTTACAAGATAATGAATGGCTTAGATAGGGTGGATGTAGGGAAGTTGTTTACATTAGCAGGGGAGACTAGGGCCCGGGGGCACAGCCTTAGAATAAAAGGGAGTCACTTTAGAACAGAGATGAGGAGAAATTTCTTCAGCCAGAGAGTGGTGGGTCTGTGGAATTCATTGCCACAGAGGGCGGTGGAGGCCGGGACGTTGAGTGTCTTTTCGACAGAAGTTGATAAATTCTTGATTTCTCGAGGAATTAAGGGCTATGGAGAGAGAGCGGGTAAATGGAGTTGAAATCAGCCATGATGGACTCGATGGGCCGAATGACCTTACTTCCGCTCCTATGTCTTATGGTCTTATGGTCTAACCACCTAACTATTCTAATCCCATTTCCCAGAAGTTGGTCCATAGCCTTATATGCCTTGGGATAGCAAGTGCACATCTAAATACTTCTTAAATGATATGAGGGTCTCTGTCTTCACCACCCTTTCAGGCAGTGAGTTCCACACACCCGCCACCTTCTAGGAAAAAGGTTTTTCCTCACTTTCCCTCTAAACCTCCTGCCCCTCACCTGCCCCAAATCTATCCCCCCTAGTCATTGATCCCACTACCAAGGGAAAAAGTTACTTCCTGTCGACTCTATCTATGCCCCACATAATTTTATACATCTCAATCATGTCCTCCCTCAGTCTTCTCTGCTCCAAGGAAAACAATCCAAGCCTATCCAATCTCTCCTCCTAGCCCAAACACTCCAGCTCTGGCAACATCCTGGTAAATCCCTGCACCCATTCCAGTGCTATCACATCCCTCCTGTAAAGTGAATTCCGGAACTGCACACAATACTCTATCTGTGGCCGAACCAACATTTTATACAGTTCCAGCATACCCTCCCTGCTCTTAAATGGGCGGCATGGTAGCACAGTGGTTAAGTCTGTGTGACAATAATAAAGATTATTTTCTGTTCTTTCTACTAAAATGGATGACCTCACATTTTTCAAATTATATTCAATCTGCCACGTTCTTGCCCACTCACTAACTCTGTTTAAATCCTCTTTACGTCTTCCTTACAACACACATTCCTGCCCACAGAGGTAGCAACGAGAAGCTTCAGTAGATGCTGTGGCTCAGTTGGCAGCATTCTCAGACTGCAAAGGTTCTAAGTTCCAACCCCACTCTGTAAAACTCAAAGCTGAATCCCCAGTGCAGTGTGATGCACTATCAATTACGATGAGACGAGAGTAGAGAGTAATCGAGGCTTTATTAAGCAGAGATGTGTTGCCTCCTGCAGCTGCTACCGAAATGGCAGCAGTTCGGTGAGCATACACATTTATACTCCACCTACTGGGCGGAGCCAGCAGGCAGGGATCTATCCCCATACCTGTAGTACAGGAGCCTTACCATATTACCTCTAATACACGTATTATACAAACAGTGGTGACTACAACATTCACCCCCTGTAAAAAAAATGAGTCCAGCGGGGGTGGTGGAAAAACTATTTACAGGTATGTGAGAATTTTTTAAGTGTACAGTTTGGTGGAAGTTTACAAATTTAGCTGGTCGGGTGCCTTGATCCTCCGCTGTGAGCGCCGCAGTCACGGTGGTGATGCAGGCGCCGGCTTGGTCGCCTGTGACTCCGGGAGCGTGTAGTCCTCATCTTCATCCCCGGGTGACCAATGGGAGGACGGATCGTACTGGGGCAGGGACTGTAGTGAGGTGCGCAGGGGGGGAGGATGGGTGGCGCCGGGGCAATCGGAGAGGGGGGGAACCAGCTGGTGCCAGGTCCCTGAGGGAGACTGTGTCTTGGCGGCTGTCGGGGTAGGCCACATACGCGTACTGCGGGTTCGCATGCAGCAGCTGTACCCTTTTGACCAACGGGCCCGCCATGTGGAGCTGCACGTGTTTGCGGAGGAGAACGGGTCCTGGAGCTGCCAGCCAAGTTGGGAGTGAAACCCCGGAGGTGGACTTCCTAGGGCAGGCAAGGAGACGTTCTTGGGGGGTTTCATTAGTCGCAGTGCAAAGTAGCGATCGGATGGAGTGGAGCGCGTCGGGGAGGACCTCCTGCCAGCGGGAGACCGGGAGATGTTTAGACCGTAGGGCCAGCAGGACGGCCTTCCAGACCGTCCCGTTCTCCCTCTTCACCTGCCCGTTTCCCCGGGAGTTGTAGCTGGTCGTCCTGCTCAAGGCCATTCCCTTGCTGAGCAGGAACTGACGCAGCTCATCACTCATAAAGGAGGATCCCCGGTCGCTGTGGACATAAGAGGGGAAACCTAACAGGGTGAAGATACTATTGAGGGCTTTGATGACTGTGGCAGACGTCATATCGGGGCATGGAATAGCGAAGGGGAATCTGGAGTATTCATCGACTACGTTCAGGAAGTACGTTCGGTCGGAGGAGGGGAGGGACCCTTTGAAGTCCATGCTGAGGCGTTCAAAGGGACGGGAGGCCTTAACCAGGTGCGCTCGATCTGGCCGGTAGAAGTGCGGTTTGCACTCCGCGCAGACCTGGCAGTCTTTGGTGACCGCCCTGACTTCCGCAATGGAGTAGGGTAGGTTACGGGCCTTTACGAAGTGAAAGAACCGGGTGACCCCTGGGTGACAGAGACCATCGTGTAGGGCCTGGAGTCGGTCCACTTGTGCGCTGGCACATGTATCTTGGGATAGGGCCTCGGGGGGCTCGTTGAGCTTACCGGGGCGATACAAAATCTCGTAATTGTAGGTGGAGAGCTCAATCCTCCACCTTAAGATTTTATCATTTTTGATCTTGCCCCGCTGTGTATTATTGAATTTGAAGGCAACCGACCGCTGGTCAGTGAGGCGAGTGAATCTCTTGCCGGCCAGGTAATGCCTCCAATGCCGCACAGTTTCTACGATGGCTTCGGCCTCCTTTTTGACAGAGGAGTGCCGAATTTTGGAGGCATGGAGGGTGCGGGAAAAGAATACCACGGGTCTGCCTTCCTGGTTGAGGGTGGCGGCCAGAGCGACGTCTGATGCATCGCTCTCGACCTGAAAGGGGAGGGTCTCATTGACCGCATGCATTGCGGCCTTTGCGATGTCATCCTTGATACAGTTGAAGGCTTGATGGGCCTCAGCCGTCAGGGGGAAAACTGTGGAGTGGATGAGTGGGCGGGCCTTGTACGCATAGTTAGGGACCCACTGAGCATAATAGGAGAAGAACCCCAGGCATCGTTTGAGGGCCTTGGGGCAGTGGGGGAGGAGAGTTCCATGAGGGGAAGCATGCGGTCGGGGTCGGGCCCTTGAACTCCACTTTGCACAACATAGCCAAGGATGGCTAAGCGGTTGGTGCTGAACACACACTTCTCCTTGTTATACGTGAGGTTCAGGAGTTTGGCGGTGTGGAGAAATTTGAAAAGGTTAGCGTCGTGGTCCTGCTGGTCGTGGCCACAGATGGTGATGTTGTCTCGGTACGGGAAGGTGGCCCACAGTCCGTACCGGTCAACCATTCGGTCCATCTCCCGTTGGAAGACCGAGACCCCATTAGTGACGCTGAAAGGAACCCTAAGGAAGTGGTAAAGGCGGCCATCTGCTTCGAACGCAGTGTATTGACGATCCGCCTTGCGGATGGGGAGCTGGTGGTAGGCAGATTTCAGGTCCACTGTAGAGAAGACCCGGTACTGTGCAATCTGATTGACGATATCAGATATGCGTGGGAGGGGGTACGCGTCGAGCTGCATGTACCGATTGATGGTCTGACTGTAGTTTTTCCCCAGTCTTTACAACTACCACTTGGGCTCTCCAGGGGCTGTTGCTGGCCTCAATGATGCCTTCATGCAGTAGCCGCTGGACCTCCGACCTGATGAAGGTCCTGTCCTGGGCACTGTACTGTCTGCTCCTGATGGCGACGGGTTTGCAATCCGGGGTGAGGTTTGCAAACAGGGAAGGTGGGTCGACCTTAAGGGTCGTGAGGCCGCGTACGGTGAGGGGTGGTAGGGGTCCGCCGAATTTTAGAGTTAGACTTTGGAGGTTGCACTGGAAGTCCAGGCCGAGTAGCAAGGCAGCGCAGAGGTTGGGGAGGACGTAGAGCCGGAAGTTGGTAAACTCTACGCCCTGGATTGTGAGCGTGGCGATGCAGTACCCCCAGATTTCCACGGTGTGGGATCCGGAGGCCAGGGAAATTCTCTGGATAACGGGGTGTACCGCGAGGGAGCAGCACCTTACCGTAGAGAAGCGGATAAAGCTCTCCGTGCTCCCGGAGTCGAGAAGGCAAGGTGTCTTGTGGCCATTGACTTTCACCGTCGATGTCGCGGTTGCGAGGTTGTGCGGCCGGGACTGGTCGAACGTGATGGAGGCGAGCTGCGGCTGGTGTTGGTGCTCGATCCAGCTGACCCTCCATCCTGAGATGAACCCCAGGGCCCTATGGGCACCGACTGGGAGAAGGGAGCTCTGGGTGCCAACCCGGAGCCACCCTACAGAGTGGTGCCGCTGGCCACCAGCTCCCCAAGATCAACTCACCCCCCAACAATGACGCATCTCGGTGTCAGCACCTGGAAGTGGGGCGGGGCCCTCTAGCCACAGGGCCCCCGGAGGACTCCCGCCAGGATTCTCGAAGGCCACGGGATGCGGTAGGCAGCAGGCTGCCTCCACCTCTGATGTGCATCTTTGCTACACACCTAAGCACAGCGATAGAGCACGGAAGGCTTAGCAGGTCCAGGATCACGGAGAGGGCACTGGGGGGAACTGGGTAGAGGGTAGGGTGAGGAGAGTGCGATAGGGGAAAGGGGTGGGGAGAGGGTTTGGGAGGAATGTGGAAGGTGGGGCGGCACAATCGGGGCAGTTGGGGGACACATATGTACAGCATTAAAAAACATTGCACTCGAGAAATATGAAGCCTCTGGCACTTTCCATCGCAGTGCGGGCTTACCACCAATCCCCTGCCCAAGCCCCCCCCGAGCATGGAGATATTGGATGTCTCTCACTGTCCCCCTGCCAGACACACCACCTGCAGGTGATGGGTGTGAGCAAACACTCAGCAGACAGACGGGGCTCAAACTATGTCATAGATTAAGGCGCACTGGCGCTCAGCTCTCTGCGGGTTATTATCACCTCCCTGCCCTCGACAGTGACCCCTGACAGTGCCGACAGTCCCATCAGCCTGGAGTGATGTTACACAGACCTTGGGAGGGTGGAACAGGATGGCTGGGGGTGGTAGAGAATGAAGGGGGGGGGAGGGAAGGTGGCGGGAGAGATATGGTAGAGGGGGAAAGAGCGAAAGGGAGGGAAGGGGGAGGGAGGAGGACGTATGGGGCCGGGATGGGATGATAGATGAGGTCACGTCCTATGTGAAGTGGGCAAGGATGAGCGCCTCCCTCGCCCTCCGGGATTGCCAGACCCTCGCCGCTGCTGCTTGTCATCCATCCTCCAGCTGGTCCTGCGGGTCCACTCCAGGCTCATTCTCCAGCCCCTCCTGGTCCGGCGCCTCCTCGTCCTCCTCTTCGGAGCTGGCCACATATTCCTCCTCCATTTCCCCTCCAGCATATTGCCCACTGTTGTGCCAGGTTGTGGAGGGCACAGCAGACCACCACAAAAAATGGGTGACCCTCCAGGGGGTGTTGAAGTGCACGACAAGAACGATTTAGGCATCGGAACCGCAACTTGAGTCCGATGTAACGTTCAATGACAGCCCGGTTGGGCGCATGAGCCTCGTTGTATCGGGTGTCCGCACCCATCACCGAACGGAGCACTGGCCCCTTATCCCCCAAGTGCTAACCGGCCATCCTGGCGTGGTCCTCAAAGAGGCCAGGGATGTCCAACTGCCCCAAGATGGAATTGTTGTGCACACTCCCTGGGTAGCATGCACAAACCTGCATGATCTTCGTGTGGTGGTCGCACATGGCTGTTCAGGGAGTGGACCCCCGTCCTGGTGATGACGGGCACTCCCTGATTGCCTGTTGAATGCAAGGCAACATGCTTGGCATCCAGTACCCCCGGGAGCTGGGGAATCCGGGCGATGGCAGAGAACCCTGCTGCCTGGCATCTTGTTGGGACTGGTCCATGTCAAAGTTTATATAGTTCACAGTCCGGGCAAACAGGGCATCTGTGACTTCACGGATGCACTTCTGGGCTGTAGCTTTTGACATGCCACACAAGTCCCCGCTCAAGCCCTGGAATGATCCTGAAGCGTAGACATTCAGGGCTACGGTGACCTTGACGGCCACCGGGAGCGGGTAACTTCCACCTCCACGTAGTGCCAAGTTCGCGAGGCCATGGCACAGGTGCCACACCATCCCCTTATTGAGAACATAGAACATACAATGCAGAAGGAGGCCATTCGGCCCATCGAATCTGCACCGACCCACTTACGCCCTCACTTCCACCCTATCCCCGTAACCCAATAACCCCATCTAACCTTTTTTGGTCACTAAGGGCAATTTACCATGGCCAATCCACCTAACCTGCACGTCTTTGGACTGTGGGAGGAAACTAGAGCACCCGGAGGAAACCCACGCAGACATGGGGAGAAAGTGCAGACTCCGCACAGACAGTGACACAGCAGGGGATCGAACATGGGACCCTGCGCTGAGTAGCCACAGTGCTAATCACTTGTGCGACCGTGCTGCCCTCCTGCGGCACGCGCTGTCTGTCATCTGTTTGAAAGATCAGCAACGCCTGTGTATCTTGGGCCGTCGCCAGTTTCCCCCTCTGGGTCCCTCCCTGATCTGATGGGCGGTCAGGTCATCAGGGTGTGGGGCGGAACCCTGCACATGGGCCACCAGCTCGAGCCTCTGTTGATGCAGCACAGTAGTACAATGATAAGCACAGTTGCGTCACAGCTCCAGGGTCCAGGTTCAATTCCCGGCTTGGGTCACTGTCTGTGCCGAGTCTGCACGTTCTCTCTGTGTCTGCGTGGGTTTCCTCCGGGTGCTCCGGTTTCCTCCCACAGTCCAAAGATGTGCAGGTCAGGTGGATTGGCCATGATCAATTGCCCTTAGTGTCCAAAAAGGTTGGATGGCGTTACTGGGTTACCAAGATAGGGTGGAGGCGTGGGCTTGGGTAGGGTGCTCGTTCCAAGAGCTGGTGCAGACTCGATGAGCTGAATGGCCTCATTCTGCACTGTACATTTTATGAATCTATGCTACCGCCACCGTCTCTGGTGTCTGGCTACCTGGTCTGCCAGTAGAGCCACCAGGGCAGCCTCCGCAGGGTCCAAGATATCATCCATCTTGTGTGATATCTGCAAGGAATTGGAGAGGGTGTGAGCCTGACAACCAACCGTGTTTTCCACCTTGGGACCCTGCATTCCCCCATTGCTTCTCCCCTCCCCCCACCCACCCCACAACTCCTGCCATGCGACACGCCCTGCCCACGCACCCCCGGCCACAGCAGGCGACCCTGATCACTGGACCCCACAACCTGTACCCTGACACCTGCACATAACATTACCTGTACCGGTTGCTGGTCCCCACACCGATGTACAGACCCACCCCCTGGTCGCGGAAATGTCCCCGTTGCTGGGGCCCAGCCCCGTGGCGTTCGAATGTTGTCTGCTGCGTCCATGGTGTTTCTTCCTGCAGTGTTCAGGCACAGTGACCAGGCATCACGGTCTGATTGGGATGCTGGGCAATAACTCCCACATGCTACATGGCATGCCTACCCTTGGGAATCCACTTCGGAGCTAAGGAGTGCTCACTTAAACATGATTGCCAACTTCCTATTAGCAATAGCCTTCAGCCACGCAGCCCGAAGCCTGCACGTTCAGTGGTAGTTATGGGTGGTCGGTGGTGCAGGCAGGCAGGGGCATATCAGGTCCACACGATCCAGGAGGTGACATGGCTGAGGCACCCACCCCCACCGCCCACCCCAATCGAGGCTGGCCCCACTGGGGGCTCCCCACCCTACCGCCAACCCCTGAATACCGGAAAGAAACCCCAGTGCCCCCAGACTCATTGCGAAGATGGCTACTCACATCCTGGGGTCTCCGCAGCAGCCATTCCACCAGCTTCACGTTTTTAAAAAGGTGTACCCCATATCCTCAGACTGTGACTCCTGGTTCTGGATACATCCATCATCGGGAACATTCTACGCTGTCTAGATCTGTTAGAATTTTATAGGTTTCTATGCGATCTTCCCTCATTCTTCTGAACACCACCGAATACAATTCTAACTGATTCAATCTCTCCTCATACATCAGTCCTGCCATCCCAGGAATCAGTCTGGCAAACCTTCGCTGCACTCCCTCTGCAGCTAGAACAACCTTACTCAGATAAGGAGACCAAAACTGCACATACTATTCCAGGTGTGGCCTCACCAAGGCCCTGTAAATTACATCGACACCCCTGTTCCTGTACTTGAATCCTCTCGCAATGAAGGCCAGCATATCATTTGCCTTCTTTACTGTCTGCTGTACATGCATGCTTACCTTCAGTGACTGGTGTTCGAGGACACCCAGGCCTTGTTGCACATTCCCCTCTCCTAATTTATGGCCATTCAGATAGTAGTCTGCCTTCCTTTTTTTCGACCAAAGTGAATAACCTCAAATTTATCCACATTTTACTGCATCTGCCATTCATTTGCCCACTCAATCAATTTGTTCAAATCGCACTGAAGGTCTCTGTATCCTCCTCAGAGCTCACCCTCCCACCCTGTACATAAGTTCAAATACATACAGGCAGTATCTCTACTGAACCTATGACTAAGAAGTCAAAAAGGTGAGGTAGTTATTGATTTTAACCATTTACTTTTTTACATATAGATGGTCAACAGAATATTGTTTATGTTACAGAGGTTCCTGGGGTGTAGATAATTTATGAGGGATTGTGTTTAGTCCCAGCTAAGCACATCATGGGACATCTTAGTCGGAGGAGGCTGAAGAATGCCTTATGCTTGGGATACAGATCATGTAATTAATGGGAGGTGCCAAGTCTGTATGTAGTTTTGCAGTCTGCTGTAAGATTTTAAGTTGAACAGGATTTTAGTCTGACAAGACAGAAGGATTTTCAGATTGTTCCTGAAAGGGGTTCTCGCCAAAGGTTTGTGCAGAGAAGCAAGTAGCCCTGATTGCTAACTTTATTTATAAGTTGCATTTGAACTGCATTGGGTTGCTTAATTGGAATATACAGGCACGTGTAGAAAGGGAGTTAAAGTTTTTTTTTCCTTTTATTTAAGAACTGTTTTAACTTTTTTATTTGTTCATGGGATGTGGGCGTTGCTGGCTGGGCCATCATTTATTGCCCATCCCTGGGAGCATTTAAGAGTTAACCACATTGCTGTGGGCCTGGAGACACATGTCGGCCAGACCAGGTAAGGAAGACAGATTTCCTTCACCTGGGAAATTAGTGAACAAGATGGGCTTTTCTGACAATCGACAATGGTTTCATGCTTACATTTAGACTTCGAATTCAAGATTTTTATTGAATTCAAATTCCATGGCAGGATTTGAACCTGGGTCGTCAGATCATGGGCAGGATTTTCTGATAATGGGGCTAAGTGCTGACGCCGTCGTACATCCCGGTGCGTTTTAGAACGGCGTCAACGGGCCTCATAGTCCACCGATTCAGCGGCCCACAAGGTGCTAGCGCGGGCGCCACGAGAAGCACCCAGGGGAGTGGCCTGCGATCGGTATCCGATCCACGGGTCGCGTCATTGACGCGACGCTGCAGCGTCTTAAAAAAACGCATCCCCCACACACAGTCGTCAGTGGGAAGATGACCACCCGCTGTGCAGCGCCAAGGTTCCGGGATGGGGATTTGGACACTCTCCTGGACGCCGTGGAGCAGAGGAGGGGGCTCTGTACCCCGGACCCGGCCACCGTTCGGCATCTGTGGAGGGAGGTGGGCGAGGCCTTCAGCGCCATTGGGCCGATTGCCAGGACAGGCGAGTAGTGCCGAAAAAAGGTGCACTACCTCCTCAGGGCAGCCAGTATGAGTAACCAGCACTGTGCCCCTGGCACCAACACCCCTACCCCCTACACATGTGACACCCCTCCCCAGGGGGACGGTCCAACCCCCGCCCTGACCCACATGGCTGCACCTACCCATGCCAGCCGCATTGGCCGGGTGCCCTGTGCACCTATGCCATCATAGACCCGACCGCTGGGCTGCATGCGTCGGACCGCCTAACACTGTTGATGTTTGTGTGCTCCCCCCCCCCCCCCCCCCCCAGGCGAAGAACATCCATAACCACAGGAGGCGGGAGAAAGCCGGAGGGGGTGAACCTGAATTGCACCCCCTCACCGTGCATGAGCAGAGGGCACTGGACGTTGCTGCCGGACCAGAGGACCGGGAGGTTGCCGATGCCAAGATCGGAGGCGCACCACCAAGTGAAACCCCCCTGCCTGGCCGCGTCGCCTCACCCTACCCCCTCACCCCACCCCCTCACCTCAGTCCGCCTGTCTAACTATACATGCTGTCTTGTGTCTTACAGAACCAGCCGGCAATGGTCCCGGCCCAGCCGGCACCCCCCACGCCCCCAGCCAATGCCAGGGACGCAAGCGCCCATGGGGAGGGCAGCCGTCTCAGCATTGTGGCCCAGTCTCTGCGCCCAACACGAGCCAGGACACAGAAACTCAGGACGCAGAAATGCAGAGGACGGACACACAGAGGACGGACACACAGAGGACGGACACACAGAGGACGGACACACAGAGGACGGACACACAGGGGACGGACACACAGGGGACGGACACACGGGGGGCGGACACAAGGGGGACGGACATACGGGGGGCGGACACACGGGGGGCGGACACACGGGGGATGGACACACTGGGGACAGACACGGGACGGACACACGGGGGACGGACACACGGGACGGACACACAGGGGATGGACACACAGAGAACGGTCACACAGGTTACGGACACAGGACAGGACACACGGGACGGACACACAGGGGACGGACACACAGGGGACGGACATACAGCGGACAGACCCACAGATGATGGACACACAGGGAACGGACACACAGGGGAAGGACACACGGGGGGCGGACACATGGGGGACGGACACACGGGGGACAGACACACAGGGGACAGACACACAGGGGACGGACACACAGGGGACGGACACACAGGGGACAGACACACAGGGGACGGACACACAGGGGACAGACACACAGAGGATGGCCACACGGGACGGACACAGGGGACGGACACACAGGGGACGGACATACAGCGGACAGACACACAGTGGATGGACACACAGAGGATAGGAACATGGGGTACGGTGACACAGGGATCAGGAACGCACCACAAAACAACACAGGAGACCCCGGACTTTGGCTCTGATTAGGACATTGATTTTCTGTCAATGCTATCTCCTACACTATCTCAGTGACTATCACCTTGGTTGGTATCATTAGTGATGAGGCTTCTAGGACACTTACTGGTGCGCATCACACAGCTGCCCCTGGTTCAGCAGGTGGAGGTAGGAGCAGCTGAGGGGCCGGATGGCCGGAATGCAGCCCGGCCCCAGCAACCAGCTGCCTCCCAGACGGGTCCCGGGTTCGTGGAATTTCGACACCCACCCATAGACCCGATGTAGTCAGAGACCCAGGGATGAGAGAAGGGAATGACGGCCGGCTTCCAGCACCTGCAGACACAGGTGGAGTGCATCCGCGTGCAGGAGCAGGGAGTGGTGCCGGTCATGCTTGCCACCCAGGCCAAAACTGCACGGGTGGTGTCCGCGGTGGAGGCAATGGGGGCGACGGTGTCGGACATGGGTCAGGTTATGCAAGGCCTGGGGCTTTCTGTGCAGGCAGTGTCCTTGTCAGGGCGGCCCTCTCACAGGCAGCCATGAGCCAGAGCTAGCTGCTGATCGCAGCGGCGCTCCTCATTGTGGCCCAGTCTCAGCAGGCCATCACTGAGAGCATCGGTGGCATCGCCCAGGTGCTGACCCAGAGGGAGATGGCGCAGTCCCAGACAGGGATGGCCCACTCCCTGAGCTCCATGGCTGCTAACGTACAGACCCTGGTCAATACCCGAACGGACCTCCAGGACTGGCAGCGCCAAGTGTCGGGGGTGCTTCGGGGGATGGCTCCGCTCGCACCCCCGTCCCATGGAGAAGCCCGGGGACCATCGAACACCCCGAGGGAGGAGGAGGTGCTTGCGTCTGTGCCGGTGACTCCTGCAGGGGAGGTCCCGGAGCACCGCGGCACCTCGGACTCCCCCCTACCTTCCTTGGGAAGAACAGGGTGGCACCACGCCAGCTGGGACGCCCGAGGAGCAGCCTGGTCCATCCAGGCCGGGCCGCCCAGGAAACGAATGCCAATGGGGACTCTACTCGCAGGGCAGCAATCCACCTCCACTCCTGCTGAGCCGTCTGGGGATCTACCGAGACGTAGTGATAGGGCCCGTTAGGCCAAAAAGGTGGACACCTAGTAAGTTGGCAGGGGTGCAGGGCACAGCTTAGTTATGGGGGCTAGCGCACATGTACATAACGTTTGTAATTAAACACACTGTACCATCAATGAAAGCTGCCTCTGTGCTCTGTCCGATGCGTGTGGGGGTCGGACAGGAACTGAGTGCCACTGTGGGTGAGGAATGATGGAACGTTGAGCCCCAGTGGGTGTGACGTGCGTCCCTCGGAAGTCCACGCCACCCCGCCCCCAGCGGAACGACAGGGCAATGTGATGCAGTGTCCAGCCCGCACAGAGGGACCACGCAGGTGGAGGGTGTTACTGTGGCAATGAGTCAGACATTGTCTAACGATGTGGAGCTCAGAGCTCATCTCAGAACGGGCTGTAATCATCCTCCATGGCATGGACCAGACCCGCTGTCACGAGGAGCCCAGCTCATTGTGCCGCAGGTGGATGTGTAATGGAGGGGTGGTGTGCATGTGGGTGATGCGGTGGTGTGGGAGCTAAGGTTGGTCGATGGTGGGGGAGGTGAGTCTTATTAATGATGTGGGAGGTGAGGACGGTGGGTGGTGAGGTGGTGTGGTGTGGTGTATGTGTCCCTTTTCAGCAAACCCCCCCCTAGTTGGTGAAATGTGCAGCAATTAAACAGTCCCGTGCTCGCTGGCCCTTCCGGTGGCGTAGTGCAGCCTCCCGTCCATATCCAGCCACCATGTCCCATACATTGCCTCCCCGCTCTCCCCTTCCTCGTGATCCCCCCCCTCCCCTTCCCCCTTCCCCTCCTCCTCCTCTAGCACATCACCCATCTGCTGGGCCATATTTTGGAGGACGCATCAGACCACAACGATGTGGCTGACCCTCTTTGACTGGTACTGGAAGGCCACTCCAGAGCAGTCCAGGCACCTGAAGTGCTTCTTCAGCAGCCCAAAGCTCTTGGTCGCATAATGGGCCTCATTGTAGCAGTTCTCCACGTTGGTCTGTGGCCTCCGTATAGGCTTCATCAGCCACGACCGCAACAGGTAACCCCTGTCGCCCAGCAACCAACCCCACAGCCGGGGGCCGGGTGTCCCTCGAACAAGGCAGGGATGAATGATTGCACCAGGATAAACGAGTCATGTACACTGCCCGGGTATCGGGCACAGACGTGCAGGATCTTCGTCTGCTGGTCACAGACCACCTGAATGTTCATGGAGTAGGATCCCTTCCTGTTCATAAACGTCGGCCTGTTATATGATGGTGGCCGCATGGCGACGTGACCCCATTGATTACCCCCTGCACTGGGAATCCTGGCGACGGCAATGAAGCCCACTGCCCGGGCATCCTGGTGGCCGCGGTCCACAGGGAACTGAATGTACCGGTCCGCAAGGTCATACAGGGCGCTAGTCACTGCACGGATTAACCTGTGCACCGATGCCTGGGAGATGCTGTACAGGTCCCCACTCAGCGATCCTGTTGCATAGAAGTTCAGGGTGACCGTCACCTTTACAGCCACTGGGAGAGGGTGTTCCCCCCTCCCCAGTCCCACGCGGTGCCAGGTGTGCCATCATCTGCAGCCTCCGCCTCCTCTCTGTGACACCCATGCTCCAGCTCCCACAGGGCTGCATACAGGGCAGTGGCCCCTGCCATGGCGACCAACAACGCTGGAAGATGCCCAAATATGATCTGCAGTGGGTGGGTAGACAACATTTCATCATTGTGCCTACCCCCCGCCACAAACAGGTGCCATGGGCTACATGGGCACCCCGGTTGGCAGCTCGCGCCCCAGCCAAGCATGCCCTCCACCCCCAACTCTGCCCGCCCCCTCGGTGCCCCGACTGCTGTCACCCGTCCCTCCTGCCAGGGCCACCGTTTAATGGCACTGCCCTCACTGGGGGCTGCCGTGGGTGTGGCCCTGGATCTAACTACCAGTGGGGTGCCCCATGAGGGGTCTGGCACCCATCCAAACGGTCGAGAGGCCTGCGCTGAGGCAGCGCCCGGGGTGGGTGCCTATCAGCGTGGCCGCTGTAATGGCGTCCGTGGCGTTGGCAATGCCCTGTCATGGTGGTTCCCGGCTGCCACGACTGTCTCCCCCCCCCCTTCCCCGACAACGCCCTCCCGACCCTCGAACCGCTCCCTTTGCAGCAGCCATGGCCGTGTCTGTTTTGCCAGCCCGAGGTCCCCCCACTCCAACCCCTACCTCCTCTGGACGCCTCTGGCTGACGATTTCTTATAGGTGGTTAGAACCACGCTGTCGGAACTTCGGCCCATCCGGGGCGCAGCAAGCATCGTTGGGGGCTGGGAGAATCGCTCATCGGGCCAACTCCCGTTATTCTCCGGGCCGCGCAGTGCCAGCCGTGGTCCCGTCGTGGGCCGTTTCGATGTAAACGCCTATTCTCCGGCCGAGCACGGCCTCGGAGAACCCCGCCCCATGACTCTGGGGTCTCTGGATTACTAGTCCAGCGACAATACCACTACGCATCTGCCTCCTTTGAAAGCGATTACCCTGGTGTTAATTTGATTGATTCTGTGTTTAAATTAAGGTTTGTTTTAACATAAAAGATACCTATTGGAAAGTGTTATCACTCCTGTGGTTTAGTCGTATTCCCTCACAGTGTTACAAATTACTATTTGTTGGGATTCTCGAACGGGGGTCCTAATACTGAGAACTCATGTTTCGTGTGGAAGCAAATCACTCAACTCTGGGGTACTGCCCAAAAGAAGAAGCCAGCGATGCTCAATTTTCATGGGAAATTGAAAGAAAAGATGCACTCCGCCTCCGCAGAACACAGAGCGGTGCACGGATGGAAATTCTGGCCAAATTCTCACTACCACCAAATGCCTGGGGATAGCAGTGTCTAACATTGGTTGCACTACAGCTCAGGTAATAATGGCCTACACCATACTAGTCTGAAAACGCCCGATCTCGTCTGATCTCAGCAGCTATACAGACTCAGGCCTTGTTGGTACTTGGATGGGAGACTGCCTGGTAATACCAGGTGCAGTAAGCTTTATGGGTGGCACAGTAGCACAGTGGTTAGCATTGTTGCTTCACAGCGCCAGGGCCCGGGTTCGATTCCCGCCTTGGGTCACTGTCTATGCGGAGTCTGCCCATGTCTGTGTGGGTTTCCTCCAGGTGCTCCGGTTTCCTCATGAAAGACGTGCTTGTTAGGTGAATTGGACATTCTGAATTCTCCCTCAGTGTACCCGAACAGGCGCCAGATTGTGGCGACTAGGGGATTTTCACAGTAACTTCATTGCAGTGTTAATGTAAACCTACTTGTCACACCAGTAAAGAGCATTATTATTATAATGACACCTCAGTTCTGGTTCCTGTAGTTATATGGATGAAAGAGAGTGGTTGGGACAAGGAAATTAGGCCTGCTGCTGAAAATAGCAATACGAGTCCGCAACAAGAAAGTGCCCTTTGGCTGGTGGCTGTTTGCCCATCACGCTTGACCTGATAAAGTGAAAGTTGCAATGATCACCTGTCACCCTATGGTCCCTAAACTGCAGGAGTTATCAGTCTGGCAATGCCTCAATTTTAAATTCTCATCCATGTTTTTCAATCCCTTCCTGTAACCTCTTGCAGCCCTTACTGTCATGATATACAGACAGGCAGCTAATGAACACAGAGAACAGGACATGACCAATGAGCAAGCAGGACACTCAGGGGTGGTTTCTCACTATAAAAGGCAAGAGGCACACACTCCGCCTCTTTCCACTGATGAACATCTACAGAGTGAGTCAGGGTGTATGTACAGTATCACACCTCCAGCACGTGGCTAAGAGCTAGTTTGGTCCAGTCAGACAGAGTAACCACACTTAGGTTAGCAGAGAGTCAAACTCATAGAGAACTGTGCTAACTGTGCTACTGGTTCAATAGATCAGATTGAACTACCTTCAAGGTCTGGAGTATCTTTTGGTTAAAGATGCATCCAGTTACAGCCCGTATTATCCCAGAGTACATAACACGACACTTACAACCATTCGCAATCGCTTCACTGTTGCACCTCCCCAATTTTAATTGCTCCTGTATTAGAGGTGGCTGCAGCCCCAGCCCTAAGCTGTAGATTGATCTTCCTAAACTTCTACAATTCACTACCTATTTGTCCCCTTTCAAGACACTATTTAAAGCATAATCCTTTGGCTAAGTTATTGGTCCCCTGTCCCAATATCTTTTAATACAGCTCAGTGCCAAATTTTCTTTGTTTATACTATTTGAAGTGCCTTGGACAGTTGGGAGGCTTTAAAGGTGCTAAATAAATGCAAGCTGTTGTTGTATGACATTGCTGCCAGTGGGGCATGATGTACGAGGCTGTCAATGAGGTTTTTTAGGGGCAGTCAGTCCTGTGCAATGCTGAGAGTTTTTGGCACAATTGAATGATGAGGTGAGTAAGTTTGTGGTTTAACTGTTTGTTTTGTAAGTTTTTAAGGAGGATTTGGTGATTAAAATTTAATACGGCAGGATGATGAGTAGCTCCTTTTGCTGGTCCATGAAATTCCGTCCTGCCCACAACAATTCCCGAACCAGGCGGATCGGAAAATCTCGCCGGACAGGTTAAAGAAAGTACCTTTTTCTGCTGTATGATTGGGCAGCAGTTTGCTTTTGGGAGCAAAGCCTTGTGCAGTGTGTTATGGACCCCAGACGAAGTAAGTTGTATTTGTATTTATGGGTGTTAGGGATAAGATATAGCTTTAGGTTTTAAGTTTAATTTGTATTTCTGTAATTGTGTGTTAAGAAAAGGGGAGCTTGAGTTTTGGTTTCACTTCGAAAGATGACTGAATTTTAATGAGGTTTTACACCCTTGAAGAGAAGTTAAAGCAAACACAGGGTTGAAAAACTGGACTGTTGCCCAACAATAAAGAGGTCATTGGGAACAGATAATAGTCTGAAGTTCAGTTGGTGATTATGGTCAAAAGTGAAGGAAGCAGTGTAAGTCTTTCTAACTGGACACACTGGCAGGTTGGTGATGAAAATAAGTCTAAGAATCTTCGATGAGTTGCTTTAAAGTTAAAGGAACAGTGAGAGCAAGTGAGTTCTAGATCTGAAGCGAGATACCTAGTCTATTGGGAGAGTAAACTGCAGGGAGCAAGTCCTCAAAGAAAATGAGACAGGTCCCAAGAAGACCTTTAAGTTAGGTCAAAGGACGAGGACAAGAAGCCTCAAAAATATCCTGTTCTGTTAAGTTGAAATAAGAAGCACAATAAGAAGCACAGGGCAGCACAGTAGCATTGTGGATAGCACAATTGCTTCACAGCTCCAGGGTCCCAGGTTCGATTCCGGCTTGGGTCACTGTCTGTGCGGAGTCTGCACATCCTCCCCGTGTGTGCGTGGGTTTCCTCCGGGTGCTCCGGTTTCCTCCCAAAGTCCTGTGCAGGTTAGGTGGATTGGCCATGATAAATTGCCCTTCATGTCCAAAATTGCCCTTAGTGTTGGGTGAGGTTACTGGGTTATGGGGATAGGGTGGAGGTGTTGACCTTGGGTAGAGTGCTCTTTCCAAGAGCCGGTGCAGACTCGATGGGCCGAATGGCCTCCTTCTGCACTGTAAATTCTATGATGTAAATTCTATGAAAAGTCTCTGAATTAAAGAGAGAAAGCTGCGGGAAGCAGTCTTAAAGCAAGTGGGCTTGTGCGAAGCCAGAAGATCCAGGGGGACAGCTGAAGTTCTGTAACTCTTTACTATTGGGCTGTGAATCTCTTGGCCTGGCTGAGTACCTGAGAGAGAGTGGATAGAAGGTGAAGCTTGAACATATGTGGCGATCCAGGAGAGAGGAATATCAAAAGGAGAGGTAGAAATCCTGGAGGTGGATCCTTTGTGAAGACATCTAAGAGAAAGCCTTGTTTGGAAAAAGATTCCAAGGTGTGTTCTTTGAGAGTGCAGATCTGAAAACATTGTGTGAAAGACAAGGGGCTCGATTTAGTGGGCCCGTTAGCTACAGTCACAAATATTATGAAAGGTCGATGAGATTTTGGTTTTGAAAGTCTGCTTTTAATATTGTGCGAGTTTGCTCTCTGTGTTTGTGAGACTGCTGTCTGTGCTGTATCAATCTGCTTTCAGTGCTGTGCAGTGAAAGCATGAAGGGAAGCATCCAGCAGAAGCCAGTAGAGCGGAACTGCTGATTGGCTGTTGCGGGGAGAATATTTGAATCCGTGCATTGCGCTCACTGCATGCAGAAAGTGTCCCTGAGCAAGACACCCTAAGTGTTCAAGTCAAGGCAAGAATCCAGCAGAGGGCAGTAGAGTGGAACTGCTGATTGGCTGTTGCGGGGGAAATTTGCATCCATGCATTGCGGTCACTGTATCCAAAAAGTGTCCCTGAGCAAGACACCCTAAGTGTTCAAGTCAAGGCAAGTATCCAGCAGTGGGCAGTAGAGCGGAACTGCTGATTGGTTGTTGCGGGGAAAATTTTAATTTGTGCATTGCGGTCACTGCATCCAGAAAGTGTACCTGAGCAAGACACCACAGGTGTTCACGTGAAGGGAAGCATCCAGCAGAAGCCAGTAGAGCGGAACTGCTGATTGGCTGTTGCGGGGAGAATATTTGAATCCGTGCATTGCGCTCACTGCATGCAGCAAGTGTCCCTGAGCAAGACACCCTAAGTGTTCAAGTCAAGGCAAGAATCCAGCAGAGGGCAGTAGAGTGGAACTGCTGATTGGCTGTTGCGGGGGAAATTTGCATCCATGCATTGCGGTCACTGCATCCAGAAAGTGTCCCTGAGCAAGACACCCTAAGTGTTCAAGTCAAGGCAAGTATCCAGCAGTGGGCAGTAGAGTGGAACTGCTGATTGGTTGTTGCGGGGAAAATTTTCATTCGTGCATTGCGGTCACTGCATCCAGAAAGTGTACCTGAGCAAGACACCACAGGTGTTCACGTGAAGGGAAGCATCCAGCAGAGGGCAGTGGAGCGGAACTGCTGATTGGCTGTTGTGGGGAGAATATTAGCAACCGTGCATTGCGGTCACTGCATCCAGAAAGTGTACCTGAGCAAGCCACCCTAGGTGTTCAAGTCAATGCAAGCATCCAGCAGAGGGCAATATAGCGGGATTTCTGATTTTCCTTTGCGGGGAAAATTTGCATTCATGCATTGTGGCAACTGCATCCAGAAAGTGTACCTGAGCAAGACACCAAAGGTGTTCAAGTCAAGGTAAGCAGCCAGCAGAGGGCAGTAAAGTGGAAATGCTGATTGGCTGTTGCGGGGACAATTTGCACCCTGCATTGCGGTCACTGCATCCCGAAAGTGTACCTGAGCAAGACATCCGAGGTGTTCAAGTGAAGGCAAGCATCCAGCAGAGGGCAGTAGATCGGAACTACTGATTGGCTGTTGAGGGGAAAATTTGCGTCCGTGCATTGCAGTCACTGCATCCTGAAAGTGTACCTGAGCAAGACACCACAGGTGTTCACGTGAAGGGAAGCATCCAGCAGAGGGCAGTGGAGCGGAACTGCTGATTGGCTGTTGTGGGGAGAATATTAGCAACCGTGCATTGCGGTCACTGCATCCAGAAAGTGTACCTGAGCAAGCCACCCTAGGTGTTCAAGTCAATGCAAGCATCCAGCAGAGGGCAGTAGAACAGAACTGCTGATTGGCTGTTGAGGGGAAAATCTGCATCCGTTCATTGTGGTCACTGCATCCAGGAAGTGTACCTGAGCAAGACACCATAGGTGTTCACGTGAAGGGAAGCATCCAGCAGAAGGCAGTAGAGCGGAACTGCTGATTGGCTGTTGCGGGGAGAATATAGAACATAGAAAATACAACACAGAACAGGCCCTTCGGCCCACGATGTTGTGCCGATTCTTTGTCCTAGATTAATCATAGATTATCATTGCATTTACAGTGCAGAAGGAGGCCATTCGGCCCTTTGAATCTGCACCGGCTCTTGGAAAGAGCACCCTACCCAAACTCAACACCTCCACCCAACACCAAGGGCAATTTTGGACATTAAGGGCAATTTATCATTGGCCAATTCACCTAACCTGCACATCTTTGGACTGTGGGAGGAAACCGGAGCACCCGGAGGAAACCCACGCAGACACGGGGAGGATGTGCAGACTCCGCACAGACAGTGACCCAAGCCGTAATTGAACCTGGGACCCTGGAGCTGTGAAGCAATTGTGCTATCCACAATGCTACCGTGCTGCCCTTAAGAACAAATAAATCTACACTATATCATTTTACCGTAATCCATGTACCTATCCAATAGCTGCTTGAAGTCCCTAATGTTTCCGACACAACTACTTCCACAGGCAGTGCATTCCATGCCCCCACTACTCTCTGGGTAAAGAACCTACCTCTGATATCCCTCCTATATCTTCCACCTTTCACCTTAAATTTATGTCCCCTTGTAATGGTTGGTTCCACCCGGGGAAAAAGTCTCTGACTGTCTACTCTATCTATTCCCCTGATCATCTTATAAACCTCTATCAAATAGCCCCTCATCCTCTCCGTTCTAATGAGAAAAGGCCTAGCACCCTCAACCTTTCCTCGTAAGACCTACTCTCCATTCCGGGCAACATCCTGGTAAATCTTCTTTGCACCTTTTCCAAAGCTTCCACAACCTTCCTAAAATGAGGCAACCAGAACTGTACACAGTACTCCAAATGTGGCCTTAAAGTTTTGTACAGCTGCATCATCACCTCACGGCTCTTAAATTCAATCCCTCTGTTAATGAACGCGAGCACACCATAGGCCTTCACAGCTCTATCCACTTGAGTGGCAACTTTCAAAGATGAATGAACATAGACCCCAAGATCTCTCTGCTCCTCCACATTGCCAAGAACTCTACCGTTAACCCTGTATTCCGCATTCATATTTGTCCTTCCAAAATGGACAACCTCACACTTTTCAGGGTTAAACTCCATCTGCCACTTCTCAGCCCAGCTCTGCATCCTATTTATGTCTCTTTGCAGCCGACAACAGCCCTCCTTACTATCCACAACTCCACCAATCTTCGTATCGTCTGCAAATTTACTGACCCACCCTTCAACTCCCTCATCCAAGTCCTTAATGAAAATCACAAACAGCAGAGGACCCAGAACTGATCCCTGCGGTACGCCACTGGTAACTGGGACCCAGGCTGAATATTTGCCATCCACCACCACTCTCTGACTTCTATCGGTTAGCCAGTTCGTTATCCAACTGGATTATCCAAATTTTCCACTATCCCATGCCTCCTTACTTTCTGCATAAGCTTACCATGGGGAACCTTATCAAATGCCTTACTAAAATCCATGTACACTACATCCACTGCTTTTCCTTCATCCACATGCTTGGTCACCTCCTCAAAGAATTCAATAAGACTTGTAAGGCAAGACCTACCCCTCACAAATCCGTGCTGACTATCCCTAATCAAGCTGTGTCTTTCCAGATGCTCAGAAATCCTACCCTTCAGTACCCTTTCCATTACTTTGCCTACCACCGAAGTAAGACTAACTGGCCTGTAATTCCCAGTGTTATCCCTAGTCCCTTTTTTGAACAGGGGCACGACATTCGCCACTCTCCAATCCCGTGGTACCACCCCTGTTGACAGTGAGGACGAAAAGATCATTGCCAACGGCTCTGCAATTTCATCTCTTGCTTCCCATAGAATCCTTGGATATATCCCGTCAGGCCCGGGGGACTTGTCTATCCTCAAGTTTTTCAAAATGCCCAACACATCTTCCTTCCTAACAAGTATTTCCTCGAGCTTACCAATCTGTTTCACACTGTCCTCTCCAACAATATCGCCCCTCTCATTTGTAAATACAGAAGAAAAGTACTCGTTCAAGACCTCTCCTATCTCTTCAGACTCAATACACAATCTCCCGCTACTGTCCTTGATCGGACCTACCCTTGCTCTAGTCATTCTCATATTTCTCACATATGTGTAAAAGGCCTTGGGATTTTCCTTGATCCTACCCGCCAAAGATTGTTCATGCCCTCTCTTAGCTCTCCTAATCCCTTTCTTCAGTTCCCTCCTGGCTATCTTGTATCCCTCCAATGCCCTGTCTGAACCTTGTTTCCTCAGCCTTACATAAGTCTCCTTTTTCCTCTGAACAAGACATTCAACCTCTCTTGTCAACCATGGTTCCCTCACTCGACCATTTCTTCCCTGCCTGACAGGGACATACATATCAAGGACACGTAGCACCTGTTCCTTGAACAAGTTCCACATTTCTCTTGTGTCCTTCCCTGCCAGCCTGTGTTCCCAACTTATGCACTTCAATTCTTGTCTGACAACATCGTATTTACCCTTCCCCCAATTGTAAACCTTGCCCTGTTGCACGTATCTATCCCTCTCCATTACTAAAGTGAAAGTCACAGAATTGTGGTCACTATCTCCAAAATGCTCCCCCACTAACAAATCTATCACTTGCCCTGGTTCATTACCAAGTACTAAATCCAATATTGCCCCTCCTCTGGTCGGACAATCTACATACTGTGTTAGAAAAGCTTCCTGGACACACTGCACAAACACCACCCCATCCAAACTATTTGATCTAAAGAGTTTCCACTCAATATTTGGGAAGTTAAAGTCGCCCATGACTACTACTATTTGAATCCGTGCATTGCGCTCACTGCATGCAGAAGGTGTCCCTGAGCAAGACACCCTACGTGTTTAAGTCAAGGCAAGAATCCAGTAGAGGGCAGTAGAGTGGAACTGCTGATTGGCTGTTGCAGAGAAAATTTGCATCCGTGCATTGCGGTCACTGCATCCAGAAAGTGTACCTGAGCAAGACACCATAGGTGTTCATGTAAAGGGAAGCATCCGGCAGAGGGCAGCAGATCGGAACTGCTGATTGGCTGTTGTGGGGAGAATATTTGCATCCGTGCATTGCGGTCACTGCATCCAGAAAGTGCACCTGAGCAAGACACCCTAGGTGTTCAAGTCAATGCAAGCATCCAGCACAGGGCAGTCGAGCGGAACTGCTGATTGGCTGTTGCAGGCAAAATTTGCAACCGCGCATTGGGCTCACTGCATGCAGAAAGTGTCCCTGAGCAAGACACAGGGGCTGTTTAGCACAGGGCTAATTCGCTGACTTTGAAAGCAGACCAAGGTTCAATTCCCGTAACAGCCTCCCCGAACAGGTGCCGGAATGTGGCGACTAGGGGTTTTTACAGTAACTTCATTTGAAGCCTACTTGTGACAATAAGCGATTTTCATTTTTTTTTTCAAGTGTTCAAGTGAAGGCAAGCATCCAGCAGAGGGCAGTAGAGCGGAACTGCTGATTGGCTGTTGCGGCGACAATTTGCATCCATGCATTGTGGTCACTGCATCCAGAAAGTGTACCTGAGCAAGACACTCTAGGTGTTCAAGTGAAGGCAAGCATCCAGCAGAGGGCAGTACAGCGGAACTGCTGATTGCCAGTTGCGGGGAAAATTTAAGGGCAAGTCCACATTTGAAATGTGGGAGTCTTTTAATGAAAGGTTGATTAGAGTGCAGGACAGACATGTCCCTGTGAAAATGAGGGATAGAAACGGCAAGATTAGGGGACCATGGATGACGGGTGGAATTGTGAGACTAGCGAAGGTGAAAAAGGAAGCATACATATGATCCAGGCGACTTAAAACTGATGAAGCTTTGGAGGAATATCGGGAAAGACGGACAAATTTCAAACGCGCAATAAAGAGCGCTAAAAGGGGTCATGAAATACCTTTGGCTAACAGGGTTAAGGAAAATCCCAAAGCCTTTTATTTGTTTATAATGAACAAGAGGGTAACTAGAGAAAGGATTGGCCCACTCAAAGACAAAAGAGGGAATTTATGCGTGGAGTCAGAGGAAATGGGTGAGAGTCTTAATGAGTACTTTGTATCGATATTCACCAAGGAGAGGGACATGACGGATGTTGAGGCTAGGGATGGATGTTTAAATACTCTAGATCAGGTTGGCATAAGGATGGGGGAAGTTTTAGATATTCTAAAAGGCATTAAGGTGGACAAGTCCCCAGGTCCAGATGGGATCTATCCCAGGTTACTGAGGGAAGCGAGGGACGAAATAGCTTTAACAGTTTTCTTTGCAGCATCCTTGAGCACGGGTGAGGTCCCGGAGGACTGGAGAATTGCTAATATTGTCCCTTTGTTTAAGAAGGGTAGCAGGGATAATCCAGGGAATTATAGACCTGCGAGGTTGACGTCAGTGGTAGGCAAGCTGTTGGAGAAGATACTGAGGGATAGGATCTATTCACATTTGGAAGAAAATAGACTTATCAGTGATAGGCAGCATGGTTTTGTGCAGGGAAGGTCATGTCTTACAAACCTAATAGAATTCTTTGAGGAAGTTACAGAGTTAATTGATGAGGGAAGGGCTGTAGATGTCATTTACATGGACTTCAGTAAGGCGTTTCCCATGGCAGGTTGATGGAAAAAGTGAAGTCATATGGGGTTCAGGGTGTACTAGCTGGATGGATAAAGAACTGGCTGGGCAACAGGAGACAGAGAGTAGTGGTGGAAGAGAGTGTCTCAAAATGGAGAAAGGTGACGAGTGGTGTTCCACAGGGATCCGTGCTCGGACCACTGTTGTTTGTGATATACATAAATGATCTGGACGAAGGTATAGGTGATCTGATGAGCAAGTTTGCAGATGATACTAAGATTGGTGGAGTTGCAGATAGCGAGGAGGACTGTCAGAGAATACAGCAAAATATAGATAGATTGGAGAGTTGGGCAGAGAAATGGCAGATGGAATTCAATCCAGGCAAATGCGAGGTGATGCATTTTGGAAGATCTAATTCAAGAGCGGACGATACGGTCAATGGAAGAGTCCTGGGGAAAATTGGTGTACAGAGAGATCTGGGAGTTCAGGTCCATTGTACCCTGAAGGTGGCAACGCAGGTCGATAGAGTGGTCAAGAAGGCATACAGCATGCTTGTCTTCATCGGACGGGTATTGAGTACAAGAGTCGGCAGGTCATGTTACAGTTGTATAGGACTTTGGTTAGGCCACATTTGGAATACTGCGTACAGTTCTGGTCGTCACATTACCAGAAGGATGTGGATGCTTTCGAGAGGGTGCAGAGGAGGTTCACTAGGATGTTGTCTGGTATGGAGGGTGCTAGCTATGAAGAAAGGTTGAGTAGATTAGGAATGTTTTCTTTGGAAACACGGAGGTTGAGGGGGGACCTGATTGAGGTCTACAAAATTATGAGAGGTATGGACAGGGTGGATAGCAACAAGCTTTTTCCAAGAGTGGGGGGGGTGTCAATTACAAGGCGTTATGATTTCAAGATGAGAGGGGGAAAGTTTAAGGGAGATGTGCGTGGAAAGTTCTTTACACAGAGGGTGGTGGGTACCTGGAATGCTTTGCAATTGGAGGTGGTAGAGGCGGGCACGATAGCATCATTTAAGATGCTTCTGGACAAGTATATGAATGGGCGGGGAACAGAGGGAAGTAGATCCTTGGAAAATAGAAGACAGGTTTAGATAAAGGATCTGGATCGGCGCAGGCTGGGAGGACCCAAGGGCCTATTCCTGTGCTAGAGAACACCAAAGTGTATCATGGAGTTCACCTGACCCGCAACTTTTAATAGATTGTGGTTATGGGGAGCACACGGGCCTACTTTACAGGTGTAGTGCAACAGAGAGCTAAAGTACTTTTAAGTTAAAACAATGTTTATTTATGAAACCAGTTAACACTTTATAAACCCACATAAAACATCTTAACAACTATCAACACCAATCACCCCCACAGATACAATATTCTGTAAGTAACCCTTAATCTTGCCTTGCAACATCCATAAGACAAAAGACCCTTTAAACACAAAGATCAGGTTTAGATTCACTACTGAGAGCAGTTATCATTTCAAAATCACCCAAATGATCTGGAGCTAGTCTTTAGATTGCAGAGAGATCCTTATACAGCTGCTGGCTTTTCCTGCAACTATCCAGCTCTCAAAACAAAACTAAAAACCCTGTAGCTGCCAGCCCAAAGCGAAAGTGAATGACAGACAACCCAGCTCCACCCACACTCTGACATCACTGCAGCTGTCTGACAAACACCCATTTCTTAAAGGTACTCTCACATGACACCATATCTATATAGTTTAGCCCACCCTTATCTATACTCCTGTTCACCTCCTTAATAAATTCAATCAAGTTGGTTTGGCATGACCTCCCTCTCACAAAGCCATGCTGACTGTCCCTGATCAAAACTTGCCTCTCCAAGTGTAGATTGATTCTGTCTTTCAGAAGTTTCCCCAACAGTTTCCCTTCCACTGATGTGAGACTTAGTGGTCTGCAATTCCCTGATTTATCGCTACCACTCTTCTTGAGAAGTGGAGCCACATTAGCTGTTCTCCAATCCTCTGGTACCCCCAAAAAAATTTGGGTCAAAGCTCCTGTAATTTCCTATCTTGCCTCCCACTGCAGCCTGGGATACACCTGATCTGGACCTTGGGATTTGTCCACTTTTCCATTTGTGAATACATTGATGGGCATCTTCCAGGATTCTATAGACTGCTGAATTGTTTGCAGATTGGAGAGTGGCTAATGTAACTCCACTATTTAAAACGGAAGGTCGAGAGAAAGCAGGGAACCATAGACCAGTAAGCCTGATGTCAATAGTGGGGAAAATTTTAGAAACCATGACCAAAGGTTTTATAGCAGAGCACTTCAAAAACAGTGGTAGGATTGGACAGAGTCAGCATGGATTTATGAAGGGGAAATCATGCTTGACAAATCTACGAGAATTCTTCCAGGATGTAACTAGTAGAATTGATGAAGGGGAGTCAGTGGATGTGGTGTATTTGGACTTTCAGAAGGCTTTTGACAAAGTCCCGCATGAAAGATTGGCGGGTAAAATTAAAGCGCATGGGATTGAGGGTCGTGTATTGAGCTGGATAGAAAAGTGGTTGTCAGACATGAAACAAAGAGTATGAATTAACGGGTCTTTTTCAAATTGGCACGCAATTACTGGTAGGGGATCGCAGGGATCGATGCTAGGGCCCCAGCTATTCACAATATAAATAATTTAGATGAAGGAACAAAATGTCATGGGCTGGATTCTCCATTTTTGAAACTCTGTCCCAACGCCGTCATGAAAACTGTGGTCTTTTACGCCAGGAAAACTGCCATCAAAAGGCCACAGCCTTGTAGGGGGATATCAGACAGCTGTCGTGGAGTTCGCAGCTCCAGCTGCCAATATACCCACCATACGTTCGGGTCAGAGGCCGTTCATGCGCACGGTGGCGGCCTCCAGCAGCCGCGCCGTGCTCCATGGTGGACTCAGACCGCAAACCTGGATGGGCAAAGTAGTGCCCCGCATCAGCCGCTCGCCTGATCCACACCGCGCGCACAAAAAAACCCAGTCCCGAATGAGGCTGCCCCTTTCCTCCGATCGGCCCTCCCCCGACTGTGGCGGCCCCGGACTGAGTCCGCAGCCGCCATGCGGGTGTCACGGATGGTGGTACCATGAGTGGTCCACGCTGTTGGGAAGTCGGCCGGTTGGGGGCGGAGAATAGCTGGGTGGGCCTCGGGCAATGGCCTCAGGTGGTGGATAATTGGCGTGGAGTACGCCGCTTTAAACTGGATTCTCCGCCCCATCGCCGAACGCGATTACGGCGTCGAGGTGCGGAGAATCCAGCCCCGATCTCCTTATTTGCAGATGACATCAAGTTGGGTGGGAGGGTGAGCTATGAGGAGAATGTAGAGATCCTTCAGTCTGATTTGAACAGTGAGTGGGCAAATAATTGGCAGAAGTGGTACAATTTGGATAAATATGAGGTGGGGGTTATCCACTTTGGTAGCTAAAAGAAGGCAGACTATTATCTGAATGGCCATAAATTAGGAGAGGAGAATGTGCAATGAGACCTGGGTGTCCTTGTACACCAGTCACTGAAGGTAAGAATGCAGGTATAGCAGACAGTAAAGAAGGCAAATGGTATGTTGGCCTTCATTGCGAGACGATTCGAGTGTAAAAACAGGGATGTCTTGCTGCAATTATACAAGGCCTTGGTGAGGCCACATTGGAACATTGTGTGCAGTTTTCATCTCCTTATAGAACATAGAACATAGAACGATACAGCGCAGTACAGGCCCTTCGGCCCACGATGTTGCACCAAAACAAAAGCCATCTAACCTACACTATGCCATTATCAACCATATGCTTATCCAATAAACTTTTAAGTGCCCTCAATGTTGGCGAGTTCACTACTGTTGCAGGTAGGGCATTCCATGGCCTCACCACTCTTTGCATAAATAACCTACCTCTGACCTCTGTCCTATATCTATTACCCCTCAGTTTAAAGCTATGTCCCCTCGTGCCAGCCATTTCCATCCGCGAGAGAAGGCTCTCACTGTCCACCCTATCTAACCCCCTGATCATTTTGTATGCCTCTATTAAGTCTCCTCTTAACCTGCTTCTCTCCAATGAAAACAACCTCAAGTCCATCAGCCTTTCCTCATAAGATTTTCCCTCCATACCAGGCAACATCCTGGTAAATCTCCTCTGCACCCGCTCCAAAGCCTCCACGTCCTTCCTATAATGCGGTGACCAGAACTGTACGCAATACTCCAAATGCGGCCGTACCAGAGTTTTGTACAGCTGCAACATGACCTCCTGACTCCGGAACTCAATCTCTCTACCAATAAAGGCCAACACTCCATAGGCCTTCTTCACAACCCTATCAACCTGGGTGGCAACTTTCAGAGATCTATGTACATGGACGCCTAGATCCCTCTGCTCATCCACACTTCCAAGAACTTTACCATGAGCTAAATATTCCGCATTCCTGTTATTCCTTCCAAAGTGAATCACCTCACACTTCTCGACATTAAACTCCATTTGCCACCTCTCAGCCCAGCTCTGCAGCTTATCTATGTCCCTCTGTAACCTGCTACATCCTTCCACACTGTCGACAACACCACCGACATTAGTGTCGTCTGCAAATTTACTCACCCACCCTTCTGCGCCTTCCTCTAGGTCATTGATAAAAATGACAAACAGCAACGACCCCAGAACAGATCCTTGTGGTACGCCAAGAACAAAGAACAAAGAAATGTACAGCACAGGAACAGGCCCTTCGGCCCTCCAAGCCCGTGCCGACCATGCTGCCCGACTAAACTACAATCTTCTACACTTCCTGGGTCCGTATCCCTCTATTCCCATCCTATTCATGTATTTGTCAAGATGCCCCTTAAATGTCACTATCGTCCCTGCTTCCACCACCTCCTCCGGTAGCGAGTTCCAGGCACCCACTACCCTCTGCGTAAAAAACTTGCCTCGTACATCTACTCTAAACCTTGCCCCTCTCACCTTAAACCTATGCCCCCTAGTAATTGACCCCTCTACCCTGGGGAAAAGCCTCTGACTATCCACTCTGTCTATGCCCCTCATAATTTTGTATACCTCTATCAGGTCTCCCCTCAACCTCCTTCGTTCCAGTGAGAACAAACCGAGTTTATTCAACCGCTCCTCATAGCTAATGCCCTCCATACCAGGCAACATTCTGGTAAATCTCTTCTGCACCCTCTCTAAAGCCTCCACATCCTTCTGGTAGTGTGGCGACCAGAATTGAACACTATACTCCAAGTGTGGCCTAACTAAGGTTCTATACAGCTGCAACATGACTTGCCAATTCTTATACTCAATGCCACGGCCAATGAAGGCAAGCATGCCGTATGCCTTCTTGACTACCTTCTCCACCTGTGTTGCCCCTTTCAATGACCTGTGGACCTGTACTCCTAGATCATAGATCAGATCATAGAATTTACAGTGCAGAAGGAGGCCATTCAGCCCATCGAGTCTGCACCGGCTCTGGGAAAGAGCACCCTACCCAAAGTCAACACCTCCACCCTATCCCCACAACCCAGTAACCCCACCCAACACCAAGGGCAATTTTGGACACTGAGGGCAATTTATCATGGCCAATCCACCTGCACATCTTTGGACTGTGGGAGGAAACCGGAGCACCCGGAGGAAACCCACGCATACACGGGGAGGATGTGCAGACTCCGCACAGACAGTGACCCAAGCTGGAATCGAACCTGGGACCCTGGAGCTGTGAAGCAATTGTGCTATCCACAATGCTACCGTGCTGCCCTCTTTGACTTTCTTTGACTTTGATCTCTTTGACTTTCAATACTCTTGAGGGTTCTACCATTCACTGTATATTCCCTACCTGCATTCGACCTTCCAAAATGCATTACCTCACATTTGTCCGGATTAAACTCCACCTGCCATCTCTCCGCCCAAGTCTCCAAACAATCTAAATCCTGCTGTATCCTCCGACAGTCCTCATCGCTATCCGCAATTCCACCAACCTTTGTGTCGTCTGCAAACTTACTAATCAGACCAGTTACATTTTCCTCCAAATCATTTATATATACTACAAAGAGCAAAGGTCCCAGCACTGATCCCTGTGGAACACCACTGGTCACAGCCCTCCAATGGGAAAAGCATCCTTCCATTGCTACTCTCTGCCTTCTATGGCCTAGCCAGTTCTGTATCCACCTTGCCAGCTCACCCCTGATCCCGTGTGACTTCACCTTTTGTACTAGTCTACCATGAGGGACCTTGTCAAAGGCCTTACTGAAGTCCATATAGACAACATCCACTGCCCTACCTGCATCAATCATCTTATTGACCTCCTCGAAAAACTCTATCAAGTTAGTGAGACACGACCTCCCCTTCACAAAACCGTGCTGCCTCTCACTAATACGTCCATTTGCTTCCAAATGGGAGTAGATACTGTCTCGAAGAATTCTCTCCAGTAATTTCCCTACCACTGAAGTAAGGCTCACCGGCCTGTAGTTCCCGGGATTATCCTTGCTACCCTTCTTAAACAGAGGAACAACATTGGCTATTCTCCAGTCCTCCGGGACATCCCCTGAAGACAGCGAGGATCCAAAGATTTCTGTCAAGGCCTCAGCAATTTCCTCTCCAGCCTCCTTCAGTATTCTGGGGTAGATCCCATCAGGCCCTGGGGATTTATCTACCTTAATATTTTTTAAGACACCCAACACCTCGTCTTTTTGGATCTCAATGTGACCCAGGCTATCTACACACCCTTCTCCACACTCAACATCTACCAATTTCTTCTCTTTGGTGAATACTGATGCAAAGTATTCATTTAGTACCTCGCCCATTTCCTCTGGCTCCACACATAGATTCCCTTGCCTATCCTTCAGTGGGCCAACCCTTTCCCTGGCTACCCTCTTGCTTTTTATGTACGTGTAAAAAGCCTTGGGATTTTCCTTAACCCTATTTGCCAATGACTTTTCGTGACCCCTTCTAGCCCTCCTGACTCCTTGCTTAAGTTCCTTCCCACTTTCCTTATATTCCACGCAGGCTTCGTCTGTTCCCAGCCTTTTAGCCCTGACAAATGCCTCCTTTTTCTTTTTGACGAGGCCTACAATATCTCTCGTCATCCAAGGTTCCCGAAAATTGCCGTATTTATCCTTCTTCCTCACAGGAACATGCCGGTCCTGAATTCCTTTCAACTGCCACTTGAAAGCCACCCACATGTCAGATGTTGATTTGCCCTCAAACATCCGCCCCCAATCTATGTTCTTCAGTTCCCGCCTAATATTGTTATAATTAGCCTTCCCCCAATTTAGCACATTCATCCTAGGACCACTCTTATCCTTGTCCACCAGTACTTTAAAACTTACTGAATTGTGGTCACTGTTACCGAAATGCTCCCCTACTGAAACATCTACCACCTTGCCGGGCTCATTCCCCAATACCAGGTCCAGTACCGCCCCTTCCCTAGTTGGACTGTCTACATATTGTTTTAAGAAGCCCTCCTGGATGCTCCTTACAAACTCCGCCCCGTCTAAGCCCCTGGCACTATGTGAGTCCCAGTCAATATTGGGAAAGTTGAAGTCTCCCATCACCACAACCCTGTTGTTTTTACTCTTTTCCAAAATCTGTCTACCTATCTGCTCCTCTATCTCCCGCTGGCTGTTGGGAGGCCTGTAGTAAACCCCCAACATTGTGACTGCACCCTTCTTATTCCTGATCTCTTCCCATATAGCCTCACTACCCTCTGAGGTGTCCTCTAGCAGTACAGCTGTGATATTCTCCCGAACCAGTAGCGCAACTCCGCCTTCCCTTTTACATCCCCCTCTATCCCACCTGAAACATCTAAATCCTGGAACGTTTAGCTGCCAATCCTGCCCTTCCCTCAACCAGGTCTCTGTAATGGCAACAGCATCATAGTTCCAAGTACTAATCCAAGCTCTAAGTTCATCTGCCTTACCCGTAATACTTCTTGCATTAAAACATATGCACTTCAGGCCACCAGACCCGCTGTGTTCAGCAACTTCTCCCTGTCTGCTCTGCCTCAGAGCCACACTGTCCCTATTCCCTAGTTCTCCCTCAATGCTCTCACCTTCTGACCTATTGCTCCCGTGCCCACTTGTAACTGAACTCCATTCTGAACATTTCTCATCAACCACCACCCTCTGTCTTCTTTCAGCTAGCCAATTTCTGATCCACATCTCTAAATCACCCTCAATCCCCAGCCTCCGTATTTTCTGCAATAGCCTACCGTGGGGAACCTTATCAAACGCTTTATTGAAATCCATATACACCACATCAACTGCTCTACCCTCGTCTACCTGTTCAGTCACCTTCTCAAATAACTCAATAAGGTTTGTGAGGCATGACCTATCCTTCACAAAGCCATGCTGACTATCCCTGATTATATTATTCCTATCTAGATGATTCTCTTGTCTCTTATAATCCCTTTCAAGACTTTACCCACTACAGATGTGAGGCTCACCGGTCTATAGTTGCCGGGGTTGTCTCTGCGCCCCTTTTTGAACAAAGGGACCACATTTGCTATCCTCCAGTCCTCTGGCACTATTCTTGTAGCCAATGATGACATAAAAATCAAAGCCAAAGGTTCAGCAATCTCTTCCCTGGCCTCCCAGAGAATCCTAGGATAAATCCCATCAGGCCCCGGGGACTTATCTATTTTCAGCCTGTCCAGAATTGCCAACACCTCTTCCCTACGTACCTCAATGCCATCTATTCTAATAGCCTGAGTCTCAGCATCCTCCTCCACAACATTATCTTTTTCCTGAGTGAATACTGACGAAAAATATTCATTTAGTATCTCGCCTATCTCTTCAGACTCAACACACAACTTCCCATCCCTGTCCTTGACTGGTCCTACTCTTACCCTAGTCCTTTGCTTATTCCTGACATACCTATAGAAAGCTTTTGGGTTTTCCTTGATCCTACCTGCCAAATACTTCTCATGTCCCCTCCTTGCTCGTCTTAGCTCTCTCTTTAGATCCTTCCTCGCTACCTTGTAACTATCCATTGCCCCAACTGAAACTTCACACCTCATCTTCACATAGGCCTCCTTCTTCCTCTTAACAAGAGATTCCACTTCTTTGGTAAACCACGGTTCCCTCGCTCTACGCCTTCCTCCCTGCCTGACCGGTACATACTTATCAAGAACACGCAGTAGTTGATCCTTGAACAAGCTCCACTTATCCAGTGTGCCCAACACTTGCAGCCTACTTCTCCACCTTATCCCCCCCCAAGTCACATCTGATGGCATCATAATTGCCCTTCCCCCAGCTATAACTCTTGCCCTGCGGTGTATACTTATCCCTTTCCATCATTAACGTAAACGTCACCGAATTGTGGTCACTGTCCCCAAAGTGCTCTCCTACCTCCAAATCCAACACCTGGCCTGGTTCATTACCCAAAACCAAATCCAACGTGGACTCGCCTCTTGTTGGCCTGTCAACATATTGTGTCAGGAAACCCTCCTGCACACACTGTACAAAAAACGACCCATCTAATGTACTCGAACTATATCTTTTCCAGTCAATCTGAGGAAGGATGTTCTAGCTGTAGAGGGAGTGCAGTGAAGGTTCCTGGGATGGCAGGACTGACGTACGAGGAGAGATTGAAACATTTTGATTGTATTCACTGGAGTTCAGAAGAGTGCGGGTGGATCTCACAGGAACCTATAAAATTCTAGCAGGACCGGACAGGGTAGATGCAGGAAGGATGATGGGTGTGTCCAGAACCAGGAGTCTGAGGATACATGGTAGACCATTTAAGACAGAGATGAGGAGAAATGTCTTCACCCAGGGAGAGGTGAGCCTGTGGAATTCATTGCCACAGGAAGTAGTTGAGTCCAAAACATTGTATGTTTTCAAGAAGCAGTTGGATATAGCACTTGGGGCAAAGGGGCTCAAAGGATATGGGGGTAAAATGGGATTAGGCTATTGAATTGGCTGATCAGCCATGATCATCATCAATAGCGGAGCGGGCTTGAAGGGTTGAATAGCCTCCTCCTGCTCCTATTTTTTCTATGTTTCTATTATCCCCTTTGTCCCTAATGGGTTCTACGCTTTCCCTGGTTATCCTCTTCCCCTTGAAATACTTATGAAATATTTTGGTATTTTCACTAACCTTACTCGCCAGTGCCCTCAGGAGGGCCGAGTCCAAGTGGGCCCTGGCCTATTTTTGGGTGTCGCTGGTGTTGTAGTGTCACCCTGTTCTGCAGGCTATGCCTGAGTTTCAACGGTCTCAGGAAGGGAGTATTCAGATTGGCTGGGCACTCCCCGGGTCTCCTGGATGGAAGGCCCAGGCTGTGCTCCAGTAGATCCTTCTCCCTTTGGATATTTGTACTGCATGGAATGGAGGGGCAGCTGGAGTTAGATCCAGAAGCCTCAATGTCATCTGGCGCTGCCAGTCCTGGAGGCTTGCCATTATCTGAACCATGCAGGTGAATCCCTCAGCCATGGCCCTCAGACCATGAAGCCACATCTGGAGTATTGTGTAAAGTTTTGGTCTCCTCACTTGTTAAAGGATGTAATGACACTGGAGGGAGTTCAGAGAGATTCACTCTGTTGATTCCAGAGTTGAGAGGATTGGTTTATGAGGAGAGACTGAGTAGAATAGGACTTTACTCACTGGAATTAGAAGAATAATGGGGGATCTTATAGAAACATGTAAAATTATGAAGGGAATAGATAGGGTAGCTGCAGGTCGATTGTTGCCACTCGCATGTGAAAATACAACTAAAGGCCCCGCTACTGATGAGAACCTTCAATGAGGCGAGGGAAAGGGGGCAGCTGTCCCCGACTATGTCAGAGGCAACGATATCGCTCCTCCTAAAGAAGGAAAAAGACCCGCTGCAATGCGGGTCCTATAGGCCCATTTCCCTCCTGAATGTGGACGCTAAGATTCTGGCCAAGGTAATGGCAACGAGGATAGAGGATTGTGTCCTGGGGGTGGTTCATGAGGACCAAACTGGGTTTGTGAAGGGGAGACAGCTGAATACAAATATACGGAGGCTGCTAGGGGTAATGATGATGCCCCCACCAGAGGGGGAAGCGGAGATAGTGGTGGCGATGGATGCCGAGAAAGCATTTGATAGAGTGGAGTGGGATTATTTGTGGGAGGTGCTGAGGAGATTTGGCTTTGGAGATGGGTATATCAGATGGGTACAGTTGCTGTATAGGGCCCCGATGGCGAGCGTGGTCACGAATGGACGGGGGTCTGATTATTTTCGGCTCCATAGAGGGACGAGGCAGGGATGTCCTCTGTCCCCGTTATTGTTTGCACTGGCGATCGAACCACTGGCCATAGCATTGAGGGGTTCCAGGAAGTGGAGGGGAGTACTCAGGGGAGGAGAAGAACACCGGGTATCTCTGTATGCGGATGATTTGTTATATGTGGCGGATCCAGCGGAGGGGATGCCAGAGATAATGCGGATATTTGGGGAGTTTGGGGATTTTTCAGGGTATAAACTGAACATGGGGAAAAGCGAGTTGTTTGTGGTGCATCCAGGGGAGCAGAGCAGAGAAATAGAGGATTTACCGTTGAGGAAGGTAACAAGGGACTTCCGGTACTTGGGAATCCAGATAGCCAAGAATTGGGGTACATTACATAGGCTTACAAAGAACAAAGAACAAAGAAATGTACAGCACAGGAACAGGCCCTCCAAGCCCGTGCCGACCATGCTGCCCGACTAAACTACAATCTTCTACACTTCCTGGGTCCGTATCCCTCTATTCCCATCCTATTCATGTATTTGTCAAGATGCCCCTTAAATGTCACTATCGTCCCTGCTTCCACCACCTCCTCCGGTAGCGAGTTCCAGGACCCCACTACCCTCTGCGTAAAAAAATTGCCTCGTACATCTACTCTAAACCTTGCCCCTCTCACCTTAAACCTATGCCCCCTAGTAATTGACCCCTCTACCCTGGGGAAAAGCCTCTGACTATCCATTCTGTCTATGCCCCTCATAATTTTGTATACCTCTATCGTTCCAGTGAGAACAAACCGAGTTTATTCAACCGCTCCTTATAGCTAATGCCCTCCATACCAGGCAACATTCTGGTAAATCTCTTCTGCACCCTCTCTAAAGCCTCCACATCCTTCTGGTAGTGTGGCGACCAGAATTGAACACTCTACTCCAAGTGTGGCCTAACTAAGGTTCTATACAGCTGCAACATGACTTGCCAATTCTTATACTCAATGCCCCGGCCAATGAAGGCAAGCATGCCGTATGCCTTCTTGACTACCTTCTCCACCTGTGTTGCCCCTTTAAATGACCTGTGGACCTGTACTTCTAGATCTCTGTGACTTTCAATACTCTTGAGGGTTCTACCATTCACTGTATATTCCCTACCTGCATTAGACCTTCCAAAATGCATTACCTCACATTTGTCCGGATTAAAGTCCACCTGCCATCTCTCCGCCCAAGTCTCCAAACAATCTAAATCCTGCTGTATCCTCTGACAGTCCTCATCGCTATCCGCAATTCCACCAACCTTTGTGTCGTCTGCAAACTTACTAATCAGACCAGTTACATTTTCCTCCAAATCATTTATATATACTACAAAGAGCAAAGGTCCCAGCACTGATCCCTGTGGAACACCACTGGTCACAGCCCTCCAATTAGAAAAGCATCCTTCCATTGCTACTCTCTGCCTTCTATGGCCTAGCCAGTTCTGTATCCACCTTGCCAGCTCACCCCTGATCCCGTGTGACTTCACCTTTTGTACTAGTCTGCCATGAGGGACCTTGTCAAAGGCCTTACTGAAGTCCATATAGACAACATCCACTGCCCTACCTTAATTTAACACGGTTGGCGGAACAGATGGAGGAGGACTTTAAGAGATGGGACATGGTGTCCCTGTCACTGGCAGGTAGGGTGCAGGCGGTTAAAATGGTGGTCCTCCCGAGATTCCTTTTTGTATTTCAGTGCCTCCCGGTGGTGGTCACGAAGGCTTTTTTCAAAATAATCGAGAAGAGTATTATGAGTTTTGTGTGGGCCGGGAAGACCCCGAGAGTGAGGAGGGGATTTTTGCAGCGTAGTAGGGATAGGGGGGGCTGGCACTACTGAGCCTAAGTGAGTACTACTGGGCTGCCAATATTTCAATGGTGTGTAAGTGGATGGGAGAAGGGGAGGGAGCGGCGTGGAAGAGATTGAAGAGGGCGTCCTGCAGGGGGACTAGCCTACAAGCAATGGTGACGGCACCGTTGCCGTTCTCACCGAAGAAATACACCACAAGCCCGGTGGTGGTGGCTACATTGAAAATTTGGGAGCAGCGGAGACGGCATAGGGGAAAGACATGAGCCTCGGTGCGGTCCCCGATAGGAAATAACCATAGGTTTGTTCCGGGAAGAATGGATGGGGGATTTGGAGCATGGCAAAGAGCAGGGGTAGCACAATTGAGAGATCTGTTCGTGGATGGGACGTTTGCGAGTCTGGGAGCGCTGACGGAAAAATATGGGTTGCCCCAAGGGAATGCATTTCGGTATATGCAACTGAGGGCTTTTGCAAGGCAACAGGTGAGGGAATTCCCGCAGCTCCCGACGCAGGAGGTGCAGGATAGGGTGATCTCAGAGACATGGGTGGGGGATGGTAAGGTGTCGGACATATATAGGGAAATGAGGGACGAGGGGGAGATCATGGTAGATGAGCTGAAAGGGAAATGGGAAGACGAGCTGGGGAAGGAGATTGAGGAGGGGCTGTGGGCTGATGCCCTACGTAGGGTAAACCCATCGTCCTCGTGTGCCAGGCTAAGCCTGATACAATTTAAGGTGTTACACAGGGCGCATATGACTGGAGCACGGCTTAGTAAATTTTTGGGGGTAGAGGATAGGTGTGCGAGATGCTCGAGAAGCCCAGCAAATCACACCCACATGTTCTGGTCATGCCCGGCACTACAGCGGTTTTGGGTGGGGGTGGCAAAGGTGCTTTCGAAGGTGGTGGGGGTCCAGGTCGAACCAAGCTGGGGGTTGGCTATATTCGGGGTTGCAGAAGAGCCGGGAGTACAGGAGGCGAGAGAGGCTAATGTTTTGGCCTTTGCGTCCCTAGTAGCCCGGCGCAGGATATTGCTTATGTGGAAGGAAGCCAAGCCCCCGGGTGTGGAGACCTGGATAAACGACATGGCAGGGTTCATTAAGTTAGAACGGATTAAGTTCGTATTAAGGGGTTCGGCTCAAGGGTTCACCAGGCGGTGGCAACCGTTCATTGACTACCTCACAGAAAGATAGAGGGAATGGAAAAGAAGAAGACAACAGCAGCAACCCAGGGGGGAGGGGGGGCGGGGTGGCTGGTGGAGGAACCGGACGGACTCTCAGGGATGTTAATGTATATATATAGACATTTGTTATAGGTAATTGTATATTAGACTGTTAGATTGTATCTTTGGAGAGTATTTATTTTTGACAAGGCAGTTGCCATTTAGTTTTGTTTTTGTTTCTGTTCATATATTATTTATTTATTTGTTTAAAACTGGCCACTGTTATTTATATTGCTTTATTGTTGTTTAAAAGAAACACTACGTACTGTTATGTTTGGCCAAAAAATCTTGAATAAAATATATTTTTTAAAAAAGAAAATACAACCAAGAAGCATAGCCTCAAAATGAGGGGGAGCAGATGTAGGACTGAGCTGAGGAGGAACTTCTCCACCCAAGGGTTGTAAATCTGTGGAATTCCCTGCCCAGTGAAGCAGTTGAGGCTACTTCATTGAATGTTTTTAAGGAAAAGATAGATTGATTTTTGAACAGTAAAGGAATTAAGCGGTAAAGGAAGTAAAGGAATTAAGGTGAGCAGCTGGGTAAGTGGAGCCAAGTCCACAAAAAGATCAGCCATGATCTTATAGAATGGCAGAACAGGCTCGAGGGGCCAGACAGCCTACTCCTGATCCTAGTTCTAATGTTCTTATGTTCCGGAGTTCTCCCACTATGTATCTAACCCTGCAAAGTGGCATTATGTGAAGTCAAGGTGACATTCCGAGGGGTGACGGCAATGTGAGAGGATACAGGGAGCAATTACTGTGTTCATTTTATTGCAGCATTGCACCTCTGTCCTCTTGCGCAGGCTGTTGGCACTCACCAACATCTCCAAGCCAGGGAATGTGATCTTGCTGGAGAGTCTCCTGCCAGATCGAGGGCATATTGTTGCCCTTACTCCTCCATGGCATCCAGCATATGGGTAAGGACCCCGCCATGAAGCGGGGATCTGCTTTTTCCGGTGCCATCCTCCTGGCTTGAATGAGAGAAAGTGCTGTGGACCTGTTTAAACGCAGTGCCCCATTAATTAAAGTGATCAGTTTATCACCGGGGCAGGCAAATCCAACACTTTGTGCTACAGGCGCAGTATTTTTCAGGTGGGAAAAATTATTTTTTTCTTACATTCCAAAAAGTTGCGGTCCAGATCGTGCCATCGCTCCGGTCTTCGCACCGAAAGTGACACTTTGACGTTTTTTTGGAAAATTGTATGCATGAGTTCCAGTGCGACCAGTTGGCTCACAATGTGACCAGAATCTGGGGAGTTGATCAGAAATCCGTAGAAGTTACTTTGGGTGGTATCTGTCACTGGATTTCAGAGTGCGGAGTCTGATCAGAAGTCACCTATTCGTTTACTGGACTGTGTACTTGCTGTGAAGATTAGAGCATAAAATAGATTTTGTAAGTTGCGTTGTCCTTACTAATTTTTTTTTATCTGTAAAAGTATGGTTGTGTGTGAAGGAGTAGTGCATTAAAGTTCATTTTTTCTTGTTTGACAAATGTTTTCTACTTTTGTCAAAAGTTCAGTGGCTGCCCTCCACGTTTCTAAACAAAAGATAAAAGTTAGGTCCATCAAGCTGGGTTCCACCCTAGAATTCAGCTTGTCCGGTGGTAACATCAGCTGGGATCGTAATAAGGGTGAATGATTATCTCCTGGTATCATCAATTAGAAAGCATAAAATAATAGACGTGCATAACCAGGAATAGATTCCCTACAGACCCCAAACCTCTAGTTACACAGAAGCCTCTTATCTTAATGATTTAGCTTGTCACAAACAGATGTGCAGATTTTGAATATTTTTTTGAAAAGATCTTATCAGTATTTCTTTGGAAACAGATTTCTTCACAATGAGGGTTGGTGTTCTGCCAAGGCTTTCTTTTTTGTGTGTTCCGTGCATGCCAGTTCATAATATGCACCTCATGACCTTCGAATAATGTCTTAATTAACATCCTTTTTACCTGTTCCAGTGAATCTTCTGTGGCATTTTTTGAAGAACAGTGATCACCTGGCCAGCATTCATTCCTCAACTAACATCACCAAAATCAGCTTTACTAATTATTGCTGGTTGTGCGTTTCTGCTAGAATAGCTTGGCCTACATGGCAATATTTATTGGACTTCAAAGTAACATTATAAATAAAGCAATGTGATATGATTCAAATCTGTTCTTCCTTTTCTTTCCTCTCTCTCTGCATCTGTTTTGAGTGACTTTTCATTTGCTTGCTGATTTATATCTTCACCTTAGCTCCCCTTGCTCACTTCCATGGATATCCTTTTCTGAGCCAGTCGCCCCATATAAAACCTGTCCAAACCAAGTATCACAATCTGTATTTATAAAGGAGTTCTAACATAGTAAAGCTTCACAGAAGTGTCTTCGGACAAAACCTTTCCATATGCTACCTAAGGAGGCATATGTCTAAAAGCTTGGTCAAAGAGCTAGTTTTTAAGGAGGCATTCCTTAAACAGGGAAATATACAAACATGGAAATTAGGAGAAGGAGCAGGCCACTCAGTCCCTCGAATCCGCTCCACCATTCAACAAGATTATGGCGGATCCGATTGTAATCTCAACTCCACATTCCTGCCTTTCCCAATAACCTTGCACCCTCTTGTTCTATCAAGAATACATCCAGCTCTGTCTTAAAAAAATTCAAAGACTCTGATTCCTCTGAGGAAGAGAGTTCCAAAGACTCGCAACCATCTGAGAGAAAACATTTCTCCTCAGGGCTATGGGGATAGTGTGGGGCAGTGGGATTAGTTTGTGGTATGATACATGGGTATGGGGAGAGAACGGGGCACTGGGATTAGTTTGGAATTGATACAGTGCTATGGGAAGAGAGCAGGGCAATGCGATTAGTTTGGGGATTGATACAGGGCTATGCAGAGGAAGCGGGGCAGTGGGATTAGTTTCAAGACTGGCACTGGGCTATGGGGAGAGTGCGGGGCAGATGATGAATTACTTTTGGGATTGATAGAGGGCTGTGCGGTAATGCAGGACAATGGAATTAGTTTCGGGATTGATCCAGGGCTATGCAGAGGAAGCGGGGCAGTGGGATTAGTTTCAAGACTGGCACTGGGCTATGGGGAGAGTGCGGGGCAGATGGATTACTTTGGGGATTGATAGAGGGTCATGGGGTAATGCAGGACAGTGGAATTAGTTTCGGGATTGATCCAGGGCTATGGGGATAGTGCAGGACAGTAGGATTTGTTTGGGTATCGATACAGGGTGATGGGGAGAGCGTGGGGCAGTGAGATTAGTTTGCAGATTGAAATAGGACTACGGGAAGAGAGCGGGACGGTATGAATTGTTCGGTGAGATTATTTCAGAGATTCATACAGGGCTGTGTGGAGGGGGCGTTGCATTGGGATTTATTTTGCATTTTCACTGGGCCATGGGGAGAGAGCTGTACATTGAGATTCATTTGGGGATTGATAAAGGGCTATGGGGAGAGAGCGAGGCAGTGGGATTAGTTTGGTGATTGAATCAGGGCTATGGGGAAAGAGTGAGGTAGTGGAATTAGATTGAAATGGATACATGGCTACTGGGAGAGAGTGAGGAAGTGGGATGAGTTTGGGGATTGATACATGGCTATGGGGAAAGAGTAATGCAGTCAGATTTGCTTTGGGATTGATCCAGGGCAATGGTCAGCAAGCCTCACAGTGCCAGAGACCCTCGGTTATGACCTCGGGTGACTGACTGTTTGCAGTTTCCACATTTTCCCAAGGTCTGCGTGGGTTTCCTCCCGGTGCTCCGGTTTTCTCCCAGAGTCCAAAGATGTGCAGGTTAAGTGGATTAAATGGCCGTGCTAAATTGGCCCTTAGGGTGAGCATGGGTAGGTCCGGGGATTGGATTTAGGTATGGTGGTCTTTCAAAGGGTCACTGCAGACTCGATGGACTGACTGGCCTCCTTCTGCACTGTAGGGATTCTATGAAATCTCTGTCTGAAATCGGTGACTCTTTATTGTTAGGCAGTGACCACGAGTTTGTGGTTCTCCCACAAAAGCAAATATCCTCTCCACATCCACCCTGCCAAGGCCTCTCAGCATCTGTGTTTAAAACAAGTCGCCTCTTAATCTTTTAAACTCCAGTGGATACAACCTAGTCTGTCCAATCTTTCCTCATCAGGCAACGTACCCATTCCTGGTATTAGTCTAGTAAATGTTATTTGAACTGCTTCTAATGCATTCATATTCTTCCTTAAATAAGGAGACCAATACTGTGCACACATTTTACACATCACCCTCTGTGTAAAAAATCTGCCCCGCACATCTCCTCTAAACTTTGCCCCACGGACCTTAAACCTATGCCCCTAGTGATTGACCCCTCCACCCTGGGAAAGAGTACCTGCCCATCCACTCTATCCATGCCCCTAATAATCTTGTAGACCTCTATCAGGTCGCCCCTCAACCTCCGTCGTTCTCATGAAAACAGTCCGAGTCTATTCAGCCTCTCCACAAAGGGCAGCACGGTAGTTTGGCGGTTACCACTGTGGCTTCACAGTGCCAGGGTCCCAGGTTCAATTCCCTGCTGGGTCACTGTCTGTGTGGAGTCTGTATGTTCTCCCCCTGTCTGCGTGGGTCTCCTCTGGGTGCTGCGGTTTCCTCCCACAGTCCAAAGTCGTGCAGGTAAATTGCCCTTAGTGTCCAAAAAAGGTGAGGAGGGGTTATTGGGTTAGGGGGATAGGTGGAAGTGAGGGCTTAAGTGGGTCGGTGCAGACTCGATGGGCCGAATGGCCTCATTCTGCACTGTATGTTCTATGTTCTATAGCTAACACCCTCCAGACCAGACAACATCCTGGTAAGCCACCTCTGTACCCTCTCCAAAGCCTCCACATCCTTTTGGGTAGTATGGCGACCAGAATTGTGCGAAGTATTCTAAGTACGGCCTTACCAAGACACTATACATCTGTAGCATGACTTGCCAGTTTTTATACTCAATGTCTTGGACCAACTCTTCTCTCCTCAAACTGAATGTAGAATTCATTCATATTATGAACCCCTCCAGCATATGGAGAGGCAGGATGAGCATGCTGAGTATTGTTGGAGCTGCATTCATCGGGGCAAGTAAGAGTACACCATCACACTGCAGACCTGTGCCTTGTAGACAGTGGATAGGCTTTGGAGAGCCTTGAAGTGGGTTACTCGCCGCAAAACTCCCGTCTTCCAACCTGCTCTTTTGGCTACTTGTGGTGGTATGTATTAGGGGTAATACGGTACACCATGATGCCGAGAGGCTATTGGTGGATAGTTGATGGTCCTACACTACTATTATGTGTTGTTTCAGTTAAGTTTTAGATCAGTTACGACCCTCGGGAAGTTGATAGTGGAGGATGTGCGGTACCCATGAATGTCAAAGATAAATGGTTAAACTCACTCTTTTTTGTCTTGTGATTGCTGTTCCATTGAGTGAAACGTATTTGCGACTTGGCAGTGTTGGGATTTTTGAGTAAGGTTTACTTTGAGTTGATTGCAGCAACTTCATTGAAGCAAGTTCATGGGAAAGTCGATTCCACTGTTAAGTGTTAAAAAAAAAGTAAAAGGGAAGTTGTTTTGTCAAATAATTTTTTGGTAAACGTGCTTCCGAGGAGTCTGAAATTGCTGTGGTAATTGTTAGCTCCAAACCACCACATCCAAATGTTTTGCATTGAAAGCCAATTGATACAAAAGCAAAATACTGCCTGAAGAAATAATGAAGTCCTTCAATTGGTCAAATAACTACTCTGAATGTAAAGGCTTGCTGTGTTCTATTTTTTTTTCAAACATCAATCTGATGCAGAAACCTAGGGGCAAAAGATTTCTCCTCACAGATCCCTTCCCCAAGTGGCTCAAAGCCTTATCTGCCTGTTCGTGTAACACAGATGCTACCACAAAAACTCTTGTCGAACAAGTTCTTCTGTGTTGTGGAATGTTGTTAGTGATCTGTAGTGATAATGGAGGTGCACCATTTGTGGTCCAGCACATAAAAATCACGTGTACCATTTTAGCCACGGAACAGACAGACGTTTCTTATCCCATGCCCCCCATACACAGTTCTCAATGAGTTCTTAATGCATCAAGGACTGAATTATTCAAGGCACAGATTTTCCACACCGCTAACCCAGCCAAAATGTGAGGTGGTGGTGTGTGTGTGGGGGGTGGGGGGCAGGGGTGGTGGTGAGGCGGTTGCGGGGGGGGGGGTGCAGCAGTGGGGAGGGGGGGATGGAGCCTGCTGAGGGAAACACCAGTTGCCCAACAGCCATTGAACAGCCAATCGGCCATAATAGGCTGGATCCTTCTGAATCAGGAAATCCCACCTCAGACAGTTGCTGGTCACTCAGAGACTGCAGTTTTCTAGCATTTTGGAACAGACATGCTGAATCCATGATTTGGTTAAGTATTTGGTGATCTCGCAGGCCCTGGTGAGAGGGGTGGAGGGAGGTGGGAAGCTGAGGTTTGAGATGCCATGGAGGGAGGATAATCTGGGAAGGGTAATACCCAGGGGGCCCATTAAGGAGAGACCCCGCCTCCCCAGGTCATCACAGCCCACACAGGGGCAATTGCTGGGCTAGCCGCTGAGCATGGGCCTCTCTAGCCAATGGTTACTTCCTGGCGGCAGATTGGGTAAGGCTTTCAAGTGCAATTAATTATCCATTTCAGAGCCTCAATCAGCCCATTGGCACACAGACCACCTGAAGCTATGGGGAGGCAGTGGTGTGGTGGTATAGTCGTTGCATTGGCAATCCAGAGACCCACGGTAATGCTCTGGGGACCCGGGTTTGAATCCCACCACGTTAGATGGTGAAGTTTGAATTCAATAAAAATATGGAATTAAAAGTTGAATGATGACCATAAAATCAAATTATGACCATAAAATCATTGTCAGCTGTTGTAAAAATCCATCTGGTTCTCTGATGTCCTTTTGGGAATTAAATCTGTCATCCTTACCTGGTCTGGCCAACATCTGGCTCCAGATCCACAGCAACGTGGTTGACTCATAATTGCGCTCAGAGGTGAGCAATAAACACTGGCCCAACCACATCCCATGAACAAATTTTTAAAAAACCACCTCCATCGCTGATGGGGGCAGGGGGTTGGGGGGGGGGGGGGAGCGGGGACAGGCCACCTGCTGGATTTAATGTGCTTCTCCCCTCCGTCCCCTCACCGTCTTCAAACCTGTCAATGCGGGAGCCATAAACCACCGCCAAGTTTTTAAATGCAAGACTGGTTTGTACTTCTCTTGTCTGTAGTTTTGAACTGAATGTTCTTAATCAATAATGAATGTGGCAAACTGCCAAGCATATATTACCCTCACTTATCTGTTCTAAAAGGATAAATGAAATGGATTTATTGAGCGTATGGGGGGGCGTAGGTGGGGGCAGACAGGACAGTTGACTTGAGGCCGCAATCAGATCAACTTTGATCTTATCGAATGGCGGAGCAGGTCCAAGGGTCCAAATGGCTTACTCCTGCTTCCATTTCTTGTGTTTTTGTGTTCTTGTAGCTGAGGACTATCCAATTAATTTGTGACCTTACTAATGTCCTCCGGTGATCTTAAATCTCAATTCCACTTTCCCACCCAATCCTCATTTCCTTGATTTCCCCTAAAGTCCAAAAGTCTACCTCAGTATTGAATATAATGAATGACTCAGCATCCACAGACCTCAGACTTAGCGAATTTCAAAGATTTACAACACACTATGTGAAGACATTTCTCCTCATCTCAGTGATGAAAGATCCTGACGTAGTTGGAAGCCAGGAAAAGCAACCTCTCAGTTTCTACCCCGTCAAACCCCACTCAGGTTCATTACCCAAAACCAAATCCAACGTGGACTCGCCTCTTGTTGGCCTGTCAACATATTGTGTCAGGAAACCCTCCTGCACACACTGTACAAAAAACGACCCATCTAATGTACTCGAACTATATCTTTTCCAGTCAATCTGAGGAAGGATGTTCTAGCTGTAGAGGGAGTGCAGTGAAGGTTCCTGGGATGGCAGGACTGACGTACGAGGAGAGATTGAAACATTTTGATTGTGTTCACTGGAGTTCAGAAGAGTGCGGGTGGATCTCACAGGAACCTATAAAATTCTAGCAGGACTGGACAGGGTAGATGCAGGAAGGATGATGGGTGTGTCCAGAACCAGGAGTCTGAGGATACATGGTAGACCATTTAAGACAGAGATGAGGAGAAATGTCTTCACCCAGGGAGAGGTGAGCCTGTGGAATTCATTGCCACAGGAAGTAGTTGAGTCCAAAACATTGTATGTTTTCAAGAAGCAGTTGGATATAGCACTTGGGGCAAAGGGGCTCAAAGGATATGGGGGTAAAATGGGATTAGGCTATTGAATTGGCTGATCAGCCATGATCATCATCAATAGCGGAGCGGGCTTGAAGGGTTGAATAGCCTCCTCCTGCTCCTATTTTTTCTATGTTTCTATTATCCCCTTTGTCCCTAATGGGTTCTACGCTTTCCCTGGTTATCCTATTCCCCTTGAAATACTTATGAAATATTTTGGTATTTTCACTAACCTTACTCGCCAGTGCCCTCAGGAGGGCCGAGTCCAAGTGGGCCCTGGCCTATTTTTGGGTGTCGCTGGTGTTGTAGTGTCACCCTGTTCTGCAGGCTATGCCTGAGTTTCAACGGTCTCAGGAAGGGAGTATTCAGATTGGCTGGGCACTCCCCGGGTCTCCTGGATGGAAGGCCCAGGCTGTGCTCCAGTAGATCCTTCTCCCTTTGGATATTTGTACTGCATGGAATGGAGGGGCAGCTGGAGTTAGATCCAGAAGCCTCAATGTCATCTGGCGCTGCCAGTCCTGGAGGCTTGCCATTATCTGAACCATGCAGGTGAATCCCTCAGCCATGGCCCTCAGACCATGAAGCCACATCTGGAGTATTGTGTAAAGTTTTGGTCTCCTCACTTGTTAAAGGATGTAATGACACTGGAGGGAGTTCAGAGAGATTCACTCTGTTGATTCCAGAGTTGAGAGGATTGGTTTATGAGGAGAGACTGAGTAGAATAGGACTTTACTCACTGGAATTAGAAGAATAATGGGGGATCTTATAGAAACATGTAAAATTATGAAGGGAATAGATAGGGTAGCTGCAGGTCGATTGTTGCCACTCGCATGTGAAAATACAACTAAAGGCCCCGCTACTGATGAGAACCTTCAATGAGGCGAGGGAAAGGGGGCAGCTGTCCCCGACTATGTCAGAGGCAACGATATCGCTCCTCCTAAAGAAGGAAAAAGACCCGCTGCAATGCGGGTCCTATAGGCCCATTTCCCTCCTGAATGTGGACGCTAAGATTCTGGCCAAGGTAATGGCAACGAGGATAGAGGATTGTGTCCTGGGGGTGGTTCATGAGGACCAAACTGGGTTTGTGAAGGGGAGACAGCTGAATACAAATATACGGAGGCTGCTAGGGGTAATGATGATGCCCCCACCAGAGGGGGAAGCGGAGATAGTGGTGGCGATGGATGCCGAGAAAGCATTTGATAGAGTGGAGTGGGATTATTTGTGGGAGGTGCTGAGGAGATTTGGCTTTGGAGATGGGTATATCAGATGGGTACAGTTGCTGTATAGGGCCCCGATGGCGAGCGTGGTCACGAATGGACGGGGGTCTGATTATTTTCGGCTCCATAGAGGGACGAGGCAGGGATGTCCTCTGTCCCCGTTATTGTTTGCACTGGCGATCGAACCACTGGCCATAGCATTGAGGGGTTCCAGGAAGTGGAGGGGAGTACTCAGGGGAGGAGAAGAACACCGGGTATCTCTGTATGCGGATGATTTGTTATATGTGGCGGATCCAGCGGAGGGGATGCCAGAGATAATGCGGATATTTGGGGAGTTTGGGGATTTTTCAGGGTATAAACTGAACATGGGGAAAAGCGAGTTGTTTGTGGTGCATCCAGGGGAGCAGAGCAGAGAAATAGAGGATTTACCGTTGAGGAAGGTAACAAGGGACTTCCGGTACTTGGGAATCCAGATAGCCAAGAATTGGGGTACATTACATAGGCTTACAAAGAACAAAGAACAAAGAAATGTACAGCACAGGAACAGGCCCTCCAAGCCCGTGCCGACCATGCTGCCCGACTAAACTACAATCTTCTACACTTCCTGGGTCCGTATCCCTCTATTCCCATCCTATTCATGTATTTGTCAAGATGCCCCTTAAATGTCACTATCGTCCCTGCTTCCACCACCTCCTCCGGTAGCGAGTTCCAGGACCCCACTACCCTCTGCGTAAAAAAATTGCCTCGTACATCTACTCTAAACCTTGCCCCTCTCACCTTAAACCTATGCCCCCTAGTAATTGACCCCTCTACCCTGGGGAAAAGCCTCTGACTATCCATTCTGTCTATGCCCCTCATAATTTTGTATACCTCTATCGTTCCAGTGAGAACAAACCGAGTTTATTCAACCGCTCCTTATAGCTAATGCCCTCCATACCAGGCAACATTCTGGTAAATCTCTTCTGCACCCTCTCTAAAGCCTCCACATCCTTCTGGTAGTGTGGCGACCAGAATTGAACACTCTACTCCAAGTGTGGCCTAACTAAGGTTCTATACAGCTGCAACATGACTTGCCAATTCTTATACTCAATGCCCCGGCCAATGAAGGCAAGCATGCCGTATGCCTTCTTGACTACCTTCTCCACCTGTGTTGCCCCTTTAAATGACCTGTGGACCTGTACTTCTAGATCTCTGTGACTTTCAATACTCTTGAGGGTTCTACCATTCACTGTATATTCCCTACCTGCATTAGACCTTCCAAAATGCATTACCTCACATTTGTCCGGATTAAAGTCCACCTGCCATCTCTCCGCCCAAGTCTCCAAACAATCTAAATCCTGCTGTATCCTCCGACAGTCCTCATCGCTATCCGCAATTCCACCAACCTTTGTGTCGTCTGCAAACTTACTAATCAGACCAGTTACATTTTCCTCCAAATCATTTATATATACTACAAAGAGCAAAGGTCCCAGCACTGATCCCTGTGGAACACCACTGGTCACAGCCCTCCAATTAGAAAAGCATCCTTCCATTGCTACTCTCTGCCTTCTATGGCCTAGCCAGTTCTGTATCCACCTTGCCAGCTCACCCCTGATCCCGTGTGACTTCACCTTTTGTACTAGTCTGCCATGAGGGACCTTGTCAAAGGCCTTACTGAAGTCCATATAGACAACATCCACTGCCCTACCTTAATTTAACACGGTTGGCGGAACAGATGGAGGAGGACTTTAAGAGATGGGACATGGTGTCCCTGTCACTGGCAGGTAGGGTGCAGGCGGTTAAAATGGTGGTCCTCCCGAGATTCCTTTTTGTATTTCAGTGCCTCCCGGTGGTGGTCACGAAGGCTTTTTTCAAAAGAATCGAGAAGAGTATTATGAGTTTTGTGTGGGCCGGGAAGACCCCGAGAGTGAGGAGGGGATTTTTGCAGCGTAGTAGGGATAGGGGGGGCTGGCACTACTGAGCCTAAGTGAGTACTACTGGGCTGCCAATATTTCAATGGTGTGTAAGTGGATGGGAGAAGGGGAGGGAGCGGCGTGGAAGAGATTGAAGAGGGCGTCCTGCAGGGGGACTAGCCTACAAGCAATGGTGACGGCACCGTTGCCGTTCTCACCGAAGAAATAGACCACAAGCCCGGTGGTGGTGGCTACATTGAAAATTTGGGAGCAGCGGAGACGGCATAGGGGAAAGACAGGAGCCTCGGTGCGGTCCCCGATAGGAAATAACCATAGGTTTGTTCCAGGGAGAATGGATGGGGGATTTGGAGCATGGCAAAGAGCAGGGGTAGCACAATTGAGAGATCTGTTCGTGGATGGGACGTTTGCGAGTCTGGGAGCGCTGACGGAAAAATATGGGTTGCCCCAAGGGAATGCATTTCGGTATATGCAACTGAGGGCTTTTGCAAGGCAACAGGTGAGGGAATTCCTGCAGCTCCCGACGCAGGAGGTGCAGGATAGGGTGATCTCAGAGACATGGGTGGGGGATGGTAAGGTGTCGGACATATATAGGGAAATGAGGGACGAGGGGGAGATCATGGTAGATGAGCTGAAAGGGAAATGGGAAGACGAGCTGGGGAAGGAGATTGAGGAGGGGCTGTGGGCTGATGCCCTACGTAGGGTAAACCCATCGTCCTCGTGTGCCAGGCTAAGCCTGATACAATTTAAGGTGTTACACAGGGCGCATATGACTGGAGCACGGCTTAGTAAATTTTTGGGGGTAGAGGATAGGTGTGCGAGATGCTCGAGAAGCCCAGCAAATCACACCCACATGTTCTGGTCATGCCCGGCACTACAGGGGTTTTGGGTGGGGGTGGCAAAGGTGCTTTCGAAGGTGGTGGGGGTCCAGGTCGAACCAAGCTGGGGGTTGGCTATATTCGGGGTTGCAGAAGAGCCGGGAGTACAGGAGGCGAGAGAGGCTAATGTTTTGGCCTTTGCGTCCCTAGTAGCCCGGCGCAGGATATTGCTTATGTGGAAGGAAGCCAAGCCCCCGGGTGTGGAGACCTGGATAAACGACATGGCAGGGTTTATTAAGTTAGAACGGATTAAGTTCGTATTAAGGGGTTCGGCTCAAGGGTTCACCAGGCGGTGGCAACCGTTCATTGACTACCTCACAGAAAGATAGAGGGAATGGAAAAGAAGAAGACAACAGCAGCAACCCAGGGGGGAGGGGGGGGGGGCGGCTGGTGGAGGAACCGGACGGACTCTCAGGGATGTTAATGTATATATATAGACATTTGTTATAGGTAATTGTATATTAGACTGTTAGATTGTATCTTTGGAGAGTATTTATTTTTGACAAGGCAGTTGCCATTTAGTTTTGTTTTTGTTTCTGTTCATATATTATTTATTTATTTGTTTAAAACTGGCCACTGTTATTTATATTGCTTTATTGTTGTTTAAAAGAAACACTACGTACTGTTATGTTTGGCCAAAAAATCTTGAATAAAATATATTTTTTAAAAAAGAAAATACAACCAAGAAGCATAGCCTCAAAATGAGGGGGAGCAGATGTAGGACTGAGCTGAGGAGGAACTTCTCCACCCAAGGGTTGTAAATCTGTGGAATTCCCTGCCCAGTGAAGCAGTTGAGGCTACTTCATTGAATGTTTTTAAGGAAAAGATAGATTGATTTTTGAACAGTAAAGGAATTAAGCGGTAAAGGAAGTAAAGGAATTAAGGTGAGCAGCTGGGTAAGTGGAGCCAAGTCCACAAAAAGATCAGCCATGATCTTATAGAATGGCAGAACAGGCTCGAGGGGCCAGACAGCCTACTCCTGATCCTAGTTCTAATGTTCTTATGTTCCGGAGTTCTCCCACTATGTATCTAACCCTGCAAAGTGGCATTATGTGAAGTCAAGGTGACATTCCGAGGGGTGACGGCAATGTGAGAGGATACAGGGAGCAATTACTGTGTTCATTTTATTGCAGCATTGCACCTCTGTCCTCTTGCGCAGGCTGTTGGCACTCACCAACATCTCCAAGCCAGGGAATGTGATCTTGCTGGAGAGTCTCCTGCCAGATCGAGGGCATATTGTTGCCCTTACTCCTCCATGGCATCCAGCATATGGGTAAGGACCCCGCCATGAAGCGGGGATCTGCTTTTTCCGGTGCCATCCTCCTGGCTTGAATGAGAGAAAGTGCTGTGGACCTGTTTAAACGCAGTGCCCCATTAATTAAAGTGATCAGTTTATCACCGGGGCAGGCAAATCCAACACTTTGTGCTACAGGCGCAGTATTTTTCAGGTGGGAAAAATTATTTTTTTCTTACATTCCAAAAAGTTGCGGTCCAGATCGTGCCATCGCTCCGGTCTTCGCACCGAAAGTGACACTTTGACGTTTTTTTGGAAAATTGTATGCATGAGTTCCTGTGCGACCAGTTGGCTCACAATGTGACCAGAATCTGGGGAGTTGATCAGAAATCCGTAGAAGTTACTTTGGGTGGTATCTGTCACTGGATTTCAGAGTGCGGAGTCTGATCAGAAGTCACCTATTCGTTTACTGGACTGTGTACTTGCTGTGAAGATTAGAGCATAAAATAGATTTTGTAAGTTGCGTTGTCCTTACTAATTTTTTTTTATCTGTAAAGGTATGGTTGTGTGTGAAGGAGTAGTGCATTAAAGTTCATTTTTTCTTGTTTGACAAATGTTTTCTACTTTTGTCAAAAGTTCAGTGGCTGCCCTCCACGTTTCTAAACAAAAGATAAAAGTTAGGTCCATCAAGCTGGGTTCCACCCTAGAATTCAGCTTGTCCGGTGGTAACATCAGCTGGGATCGTAATAAGGGTGAATGATTATCTCCTGGTATCATCAATTAGAAAGCATAAAATAATAGACGTGCATAACCAGGAATAGATTCCCTACAGACCCCAAACCTCTAGTTACACAGAAGCCTCATATCTTAATGATTTAGCTTGTCACAAACAGATGTGCAGATTTTGAATAGTTTTTGAAAAGATCTTATCAGTATTTCTTTGGAAACAGATTTCTTCACAATGAGGGTTGGTGTTCTGCCAAGGCTTTCTTTTTTGTGTGTTCCGTGCATGCCAGTTCATAATATGCACCTCATGACCTTCGAATAATGTCTTAATTAACATCCTTTTTACCTGTTCCAGTGAATCTTCTGTGGCATTTTTTGAAGAACAGTGATCACCTGGCCAGCATTCATTCCTCAACTAACATCACCAAAATCAGCTTTACTAATTATTGCTGGTTGTGCGTTTCTGCTAGAATAGCTTGGCCTACATGGCAATATTTATTGGACTTCAAAGTAACATTATAAATAAAGCAATGTGATATGATTCAAATCTGTTCTTCCTTTTCTTTCCTCTCTCTCTGCATCTGTTTTGAGTGACTTTTCATTTGCTTGCTGATTTATATCTTCACCTTAGCTCCCCTTGCTCACTTCCATGGATATCCTTTTCTGAGCCAGTCGCCCCATATAAAACCTGTCCAAACCAAGTATCACAATCTGTATTTATAAAGGAGTTCTAACATAGTAAAGCTTCACAGAAGTGTCTTCGGACAAAACCTTTCCATATGCTACCTAAGGAGGCATATGTCTAAAAGCTTGGTCAAAGAGCTAGTTTTTAAGGAGGCATTCCTTAAACAGGGAAATATACAAACATGGAAATTAGGAGAAGGAGCAGGCCACTCAGTCCCTCGAATCCGCTCCACCATTCAACAAGATTATGGCGGATCCGATTGTAATCTCAACTCCACATTCCTGCCTTTCCCAATAACCTTGCACCCTCTTGTTCTATCAAGAATACATCCAGCTCTGTCTTAAAAAAATTCAAAGACTCTGATTCCTCTGAGGAAGAGAGTTCCAAAGACTCGCAACCATCTGAGAGAAAACATTTCTCCTCAGGGCTATGGGGATAGTGTGGGGCAGTGGGATTAGTATGTGGTATGATACATGGGTATGGGGAGAGAACGGGGCACTGGGATTAGTTTGGAATTGATACAGTGCTATGGGAAGAGAGCAGGGCAATGCGATTAGTTTGGGGATTGATACAGGGCTATGCAGAGGAAGCGGGGCAGTGGGATTAGTTTCAAGACTGGCACTGGGCTATGGGGAGAGTGCGGGGCAGATGAATTACTTTTGGGATTGATAGAGGGCTGTGCGGTAATGCAGGACAATGGAATTAGTTTCGGGATTGATCCAGGGCTATGCAGAGGAAGCGGGGCAGTGGGATTAGTTTCAAGACTGGCACTGGGCTATGGGGAGAGTGCGGGGCAGATGGATTACTTTGGGGATTGATAGAGGGTTATGGGGTAATGCAGGACAGTGGAATTAGTTTCGGGATTGATCCAGGGCTATGGGGATAGTGCAGGACAGTAGGATTTGTTTGGGTATCGATACAGGGTGATGGGGAGAGCGTGGGGCAGTGAGATTAGTTTGCAGATTGAAATAGGACTACGGGAAGAGAGCGGGACGGTATGAATTGTTCGGTGAGATTATTTCAGAGATTCATACAGGGCTGTGTGGAGGGGGTGTTGCATTGGGATTTATTTTGCATTTCCACTGGGCCATGGGGAGAGAGCTGTACATTGAGATTCATTTGGGGATTGATAAAGGGCTATGGGGAGAGAGCGAGGCAGTGGGATTAGTTTGGTGATTGAATCAGGGCTATGGGGAAAGAGTGAGGTAGTGGAATTAGATTGAAATGGATACATGGCTACTGGGAGAGAGTGAGGAAGTGGGATGAGTTTGGGGATTGATACATGGCTATGGGGAAAGAGTAATGCAGTCAGATTTGCTTTGGGATTGATCCAGGGCAATGGTCAGCAAGCCTCACAGTGCCAGAGACCCTCGGTTATGACCTCGGGTGACTGACTGTTTGCAGTTTCCACATTTTCCCAAGGTCTGCGTGGGTTTCCTCCCGGTGCTCCGGTTTTCTCCCAGAGTCCAAAGATGTGCAGGTTAAGTGGATTAAATGGCCGTGCTAAATTGGCCCTTAGGGTGAGCATGGGTGGGTCCGGGGATTGGATTTAGGTATGGTGGTCTTTCAAAGGGTCACTGCAGACTCAATGGACTGACTGGCCTCCTTCTGCACTGTAGGGATTCTATGAAATCTCTGTCTGAAATCGGTGACTCTTTATTGTTAGGCAGTGACCACGCGTTTGTGGTTCTCCCACAAAAGCAAATATCCTCTCCACATCCACCCTGCCAAGGCCTCTCAGCATCTGTGTTTAAAACAAGTCGCCTCTTAATCTTTTAAACTCCAGTGGATACAACCTAGTCTGTCCAATCTTTCCTCATCAGGCAACGTACCCATTCCTGGTATTAGTCTAGTAAATGTTATTTGAACTGCTTCTAATGCATTCATATTCTTCCTTAAATAAGGAGACCAATACTGTGCACACATTTTACACATCACCCTCTGTGTAAAAAATCTGCCCCGCTCATCTCCTCTAAACTTTGCCCCACGGACCTTAAACCTATGCCCCTAGTGATTGACCCCTCCACCCTGGGAAAGAGTACCTGCCCATTAACTCTATCCATGCCCCTAATAATCTTGTAGACCTCTATCAGGTCGCCCCTCAACCTCCGTCGTTCTCATGAAAACAGTCCGAGTCTATTCAGCCTCTCCACAAAGGGCAGCACGGTAGTTTGGCGGTTACCACTGTGGCTTCACAGTGCCAGGGTCCCAGGTTCAATTCCCTGCTGGGTCACTGTCTGTGTGGAGTCTGTATGTTCTCCCCTGTCTGCGTGGGTCTCCTCTGGGTGCTGTGGTTTCCTCCCACAGTCCAAAGTCGTGCAGGTAAATTGCCCTTAGTGTCCAAAAAAGGTTAGGAGGGGTTATTGGGTTAGGGGGATAGGTGGAAGTGAGGGCTTAAGTGGGTCGGTGCAGACTCGATGGGCCGAATGGCCTCATTCTGCACTGTATGTTCTACGTTCTATAGCTAACACCCTCCAGACCAGACAACATCCTGGTAAGCCACCTCTGTACCCTCTCCAAAGCCTCCACATCCTTTTGGGTAGTATGGCGACCAGAATTGTGCGAAGTATTCTAAGTACGGCCTTACCAAGACACTATACATCTGTAGCATGACTTGCCAGTTTTTATACTCAATGTCTTGGACCAACTCTTCTCTCCTCAAACTGAATGTAGAATTCATTCATATTATGAACCCCTCCAGCATATGGAGAGGCAGGATGAGCATGCTGAGTATTGTTGGAGCTGCATTCATCGGGGCAAGTAAGAGTACACCATCACACTGCAGACCTGTGCCTTGTAGACAGTGGATAGGCTTTGGAGAGCCTTGAAGTGGGTTACTCGCCGCAAAACTCCCGTCTTCCAACCTGCTCTTTTGGCTACTTGTGGTGGTATGTATTAGGGGTAATACGGTACACCATGATGCCGAGAGGCTATTGGTGGATAGTTGATGGTCCTACACTACTATTATGTGTTGTTTCAGTTAAGTTTTAGATCAGTTACGACCCTCGGGAAGTTGATAGTGGAGGATGTGCGGTACCCATGAATGTCAAAGATAAATGGTTAAACTCACTCTTTTTTGTCTTGTGATTGCTGTTCCATTGAGTGAAACGTATTTGCGACTTGGCAGTGTTGGGATTTTTGAGTAAGGTTTACTTTGAGTTGATTGCAGCAACTTCATTGAAGCAAGTTCATGGGAAAGTCGATTCCACTGTTAAGTATTAAAAAAAAAGTAAAAGGGAAGATGTTTTGTCAAATAATTTTTTGGTAAACGTGCTTCCGAGGAGTCTGAAATTGCTGTGGTAATTGTTAGCTCCAAACCACCACATCCAAATGTTTTGCATTGAAAGCCAATTGATACAAAAGCAAAATACTGCCTGAAGAAATAATGAAGTCCTTCAATTGGTCAAATAACTACTCTGAATGTAAAGGCTTGCTGTGTTCTATTTTTTTTTCAAACATCAATCTGATGCAGAAACCTAGGGGCAAAAGATTTCTCCTCACAGATCCCTTCCCCAAGTGGCTCAAAGCCTTATCTGCCTGTTCGTGTAACACAGATGCTACCACAAAAACTCTTGTCGAACAAGTTCTTCTGTGTTGTGGAATGTTGTTAGTGATCTGTAGTGATAATGGAGGTGCACCATTTGTGGTCCAGCACATAAAAATCACGTGTACCATTTTAGCAACGGAACAGACAGACGTTTCTTATCCCATGCCCCCCATACACAGTTCTCAATGAGTTCTTAATGCATTAAGGACTGAATTATTCAAGGCACAGATTTTCCGCACCGCTAACCCAGCCAAAATGTGAGGTGGTGGTGTGTGTGTGTGGGGTGGGGGGCAGGGGTGGTGGTGAGGCGGTTGCGGGGGGGGGGGGGGGGGGGAGTGCAGCAGTGGGGAGGGGGGGATGGAGCCTGCTGAGGGAAACACCAGTTGCCCAACAGCCATTGAACAGCCAATCGGCCATAATAGGCTGGATCCTTCTGAATCAGGAAATCCCACCTCAGACAGTTGCTGGTCACTCAGAGACTGCAGTTTTCTAGCATTTTGGAACAGACATGCTGAATCCATGATTTGGTTAAGTATTTGGTGATCTCGCAGGCCCTGGTGAGAGGGGTGGAGGGAGGTGGGAAGCTGAGGTTTGAGATGCCATGGAGGGAGGATAATCTGGGAAGGGTAATACCCAGGGGGCCCATTAAGGAGAGACCCCGCCTCCCCAGGTCATCACAGCCCACACAGGGGCAATTGCTGGGCTAGCCGCTGAGCATGGGCCTCTCTAGCCAATGGTTACTTCCTGGCGGCAGATTGGGTAAGGCTTTCAAGTGCAATTAATTATCCATTTCAGAGCCTCAATCAGCCCATTGGCACACAGACCACCTGAAGCTATGGGGAGGCAGTGGTGTGGTGGTATAGTCGTTGCATTGGTAATCCAGAGACCCACGGTAATGCTCTGGGGACCCGGGTTTGAATCCCACCACGTTAGATGGTGAAGTTTGAATTCAATAAAAATATGGAATTAAAAGTTGAATGATGACCATAAAATCAAATGATGACCATAAAATCATTGTCAGCTGTTGTAAAAATCCATCTGGCTCTCTGATGTCCTTTTGGGAATTAAATCTGTCATCCTTACCTGGTCTGGCCAACATCTGGCTCCAGATCCACAGCAACGTGGTTGACTCATAATTGCGCTCAGAGGTGAGCAATAAACACTGGCCCAACCACATCCCATGAACAAATTTTTAAAAAACCACCTCCATCGCTGATGGGGGCAGGGGGTTGGGGGGGGGGGGGGGGGGCGGGGACAGGCCACCTGCTGGATTTAATGTGCTTCTCCCCTCCGTCCCCTCGCCGTCTTCAAACCTGTCAATGCGGGAGCCATAAACCACCGCCAAGTTTTTAAATGCAAGACTGGTTTGTACTTCTCTTGTCTGTAGTTTTGAACTGAATGTTCTTAATCAATAATGAATGTGGCAAACTGCCAAGCATATATTACCCTCACTTATCTGTTCTAAAAGGATAAATGAAATGGATTTATTGAGCATATGGGGGGGCGTAGGTGGGGGCAGACAGAACAGTTGACTTGAGGCCGCAATCAGATCAACTTTGATCTTATCGAATGGCGGAGCAGGTCCAAGGGTCCAAATGGCTTACTCCTGCTTCCATTTCTTGTGTTTTTGTGTTCTTGTAGCTGAGGACTATCCAATTAATTTGTGACCTTACTAATGTCCTCCGGTGATCTTAAATCTCAATTCCGCTTTCCCACCCAATCCTCATTTCCTTGATTTCCCCTAAAGTCCAAAAGTCTACCTCAGTATTGAATATAATGAATGACTCAGCATCCACAGACCTCAGACTTAGCGAATTTCAAAGATTTACAACACACTATGTGAAGACATTTCTCCTCATCTCAGTGATGAAAGATCCTGATGTAGTTGGAAGCCAGGAAAAGCAACCTCTCAGTTTCTACCCCGTCAAACCCCACTCAGAATCTTCATGAAAGGTAATTGACCTAAAAACTAAATCTGTTTTACTCTTCACAGACGCTGCCTTACCTGCTGCGCCTTTCCAACATTTTCTGTTTTTAGATTTCCAGCATCCACAACATTTTACTTTTGTTTCCTCATGTGGTCTTATGTTTCATTGAGACCACATCGCAGTCTTCCAAACTCCAGAGAGTTCAAGCCCACTCAACTCGAGGCAGCTTTATCCTTAGCTGCACCAGAAAAGTGGCATATTCTTAGCCAAACCTTATTCCTACCGTCCTTTTGTCTCCTCTTGTGTAAGTACAGCATCACTAACTAGGAAATTAATGGAACTAAAGAGTGACAAATCCCCAGGACCTGACGGTTTCCATCCGAGGGTGTTAAAGGAAGTAGGGGAACACATTCTAGGTAACAAAGAATAAAGAACAAAGAAAAGTACAGCACAGGAACAGGCCCTTCGGCCCCTCCAAGCCCGTGCCGACCATGCTGCCCGACTAAACTACAATCTTCTACACTTCCTGGGTCCGTATCCCTCTATTCCCATCCTATTCATGTATTTGTCAAGATGCCCCTTAAATGTCATTATCGTCCCTGCTTCCACCACCTCCTCCGGCAGCGAGTTCCAGGCACCCATTACCCTCTGTGTAAAAAACTTGCCTCGTACATCTACTCTAAACCTTGCCCCTCGCACCTTAAACCTATGCCCCCTAGTAATTGACCCCTCTACCCTGGGGAAAAGCCTCTGACTATCCACTCTGTCTATGCCCCTCATAATTTTGTAGACCTCTATCAGGTTGCCCCACAACCTCCGTCGTTCCAGTGAGAACAAACTGATTTTATTCAACCGCTCCTCATAGCTAATGCCCTTCATACCAGGCAACATTCTGGTAAATCTCTTCTGCACCCTCTCTAAAGCCTCCACATCCTTCTGGCAGTGTGGCGACCAGAATTGAACACTAGACACCAAGTGTGGCCTAACTAAGGTTCTATACAGCTGCAACATGACTTGCCAATTCTTATACTCAATGCCCCGGCCAATGAAGGCAAGCATGCCACATGCCTTCTTGACTACCTTCTCCACCTGTGTTGCCCCTTTCAGTGACCTGTGGACCTGTACATCTAGATCTCTGTGACTTTCAATACTCTTGAGGGTTCTACCATTCACTGTATATTCCCTACCTGCATTAGACCTTCTAAAATGCATTACCTCACATTTGTCCGGATTAAACTCCATCTGCCATCTCTCCGCCCAAGTCTCCAAACAATCTAAATCCTGCTGTATCCTCTGACAGTCCTCATCGCTATCCGCAATTCCACTAACCTTTGTGTCATCTGCAAACGTACTAATCAGACCAGTTACATTTTCCTCCAAATCATTTATATGTACTACAAACAGCAAAGGTCCCAGCACTGGTCCCTGCGGAACACCACTAGTCACAGCCCTCCAATTATAAAAACATCGTTCCATTGCTACTCTCTGCCTTCTATGACCTAGCCAGTTCTGGATCCACCTTGCCAGCTCACCCCTGATCCCGTGTGACTTCACCGTTTGTACTAGTCTACCATGAGGGACCTTGTCAAAGGCCTTACTGAAGTACATATAGACAACATCCACTGCCCTACCTGCATCAATCATATTTGTGACCTCTTCGAAAAACTCTATCAAGTTAGTGAGACACGATCTGTCCTTCACAAAACCATGCTGCCTCTCACTAATACGTCCATTTGCTTCCAAATGGGAGTAGATCCTGTCTCGAAGAATTCTCTCCAGTAATTTCCCTACCACTGAAGTAAGGCTCACCGGCCTGTAGTTCCCGGGATTATCCTTGCTACCCTTCTTAAACAGAGGAACAACATTGGCTATTCTCCAGTCCTCCGGGACATCACCTGAAGACAGTGAGGATCCAAAGATTTCTGTCAATGCCTCAGCAATTTCCTCTCTAGTCTCCTTCAGTATTCTGGGGTAGATCCCATCAGGCCCTGGGGACTTATCTACCTTAATATTATTCAAGACGTCCAACACCTCGTCTTTTTGGATCTCAATGTGACCCAGGCTATCTACACACCCTTCTCCAGACTCAACATCTACCAATTCCTTCTCTTTGGTGAATACTGATGCAAGGTATTCATTTAGTACCTCGCCCATGTCCTCTGGCTCCACACATAGATTCCCTTGCCTATCCTTCAGTGGGCCAACCCTTTCCCTGGCTACCCTCTTGCTTTTTATATACGTGTAAAAAGCCTTGGATTTTCCTCAACCCTATTTGCCAATGACTTTTCGTGACCCCTTCTTAAGTTCCTTCCTACTTTCCTTATATTCCACAGAGGCTTTGTCTGTTCCCTGCCTTTTAGCCCTGACAAATGCCTCCTTTTTCTTTTTGACGAGGCCTACACTATCTCTTGTTATCCAAGGTTCCCGAAAATTACCGTATTTATCCTTCTTCCTCACAGGAACATGCCGGTCCTGAATTCCTTTCAACTGCCACTTGAAAGCCTCCCACATGTCAGATGTTGATTTACCCTCAAACATCCGACCCCAATCTAGGTTCTTCAGTTCCCGCCTAATATTGTTATAATTAGCCTTCCCCCAATTTAGCACATTCACTCTAGGACCACTCTTATCCTTGTCCACCAGCACTTTAAAACTTACTGAATTGTGGTCACTGTTCCCGAAATGCTCCCCTACTGATACTTCTACCACCTGGCCGGGCTCATTCCCCAATACCAGGTCCAGTACAGCCCCTTTCCTAGTTGGACTGTGTGCATATTGTTTTCTGAAGCCCTCCTGGATACTCCTTACAAACTCTGCCCCGTCTAAGCCCCTGGCACTAAGTGAGTCCCAGTCAATATTGGGGAAGTTGAAGTCTCCCATCACAACAACCTTGTTGTTTTTACTCTTTTCCAAAATCTGTCTACCTATCTGCTCCTCTCTCTCCCGCTGGCTGTTGGGAGGCCTGTAGTAAACCCCCAACATTGTGACTGCACCCTTCTTATTCCTGATCTCTACCCATATAGCCTCACTGCCCTCTGAGGTGTCCTCCCGTAGTACAGCTGTGATATTCTCCCTAACCTGTAGCGCAACTCCGCCACCCCTTTTACATCCCCCTCTATCCCGCCTGAAACATCTAATCCTGGAACGTTTAGCTGCCAATCCTGCCTTCCCTCAACCAGGTCTCTGTAATGGCAACAACATCATAGTTCCAAGTATTAATCCAAGCTCTAAGTTAATATGCCTTATCCGTAATACTTCTTGCATTAAAACATATGCATTTCAGGCTACCAGACCCGCTGTGTTCAGCAACTTCACCCTGTCTGCTCTGCCTCAGAGCCATACTGGCCTTATTCCCTAGTTCTCCCTCAATGCTCTCACCTTCTGACCTATTGCTCCCGTGCCCACCCCCCTGCCATACTAGTTTAAACCCTCCCGTGTGACACTAGCAAACCTCGCGGCCAGGATATTTATGTCTCTCCAGTTTAGATGCAACCCGTCCTTATATAGGTCACACCTGCCCCTGAAGAGCTCCCAGTGGTCCAGATAACGGAAACCCTCCCTCCTACACCAGCTGTTTAGCCACGTGTTTAGCTGCTCTATCTTCCTATTTCTAGCCTCACTGGTAAGTGGCACAGGGAGTAATCCTGAGATTACAACCCTAGAGGTCCTGTCTGTTAACTTTCTGCCTAGCTACCTGAACTCCTGCTGCAGGACCTCATGCCCCTTCCTGCCTATGTCGTTAGTACCAATATGTACAACGACCTCTGCCTGTTTGCCCTCCCCCTTCAGGATGCCCTCTACCCTTTCGGAGACATCCTGGACCCTGGCACCAGGAAGGCAACATACCATCCTGGAGTCTCTTTCACATCCACAGAAGCGCCTATGTGGGCCCCTGACTATCGAGTCCCCTATGACTATTGCTCTTCTGCGCTTTGACCCTCCCTTCTGAACATCAGAGCCAGCCGTGGTGCCACTGATAGTTAGATGCCCTAACTATAATATTCCATAGTTCCCTAGATTCAGGAGTAGTCCCTCTGGATTGGAAAATTGCACATGTCACTACACCTTTTAAGAAGGTTGAAAGGGGAAACCAGGGGATTACAGATCGGTTAGCCTAACATCTGTGGTGGGGAAATTGCTGGAGTCTATTATCAGGGATGGGGTAAGTGAACACATTGAAAAATTTGGGGCGAACAGGGCGAGTCAGCATGGATTCATGATGGGACGAATGCCTGACTAATCTTATTGAATTTTTTGAGGGGGTGACTAACATAGCACACAGGGCAATGTCTCTGGATGTCATTTATATGGATCTCAGAAAGGCATTTGATAAAGTCCCACACAAGAGCCTGTTAACAGTTGCTAACTTTTGGTTGGCTCTTAATTGGTAATTTGCTCCGTTTGTTTAACCTTTGCTCTAGAGTCGCCAGGTATCTTTATGATACTGCCACGAGGTTCAAATTCAAGTAACGATCAATAACTCAACACACCAATTAGTAAGACTCAAATCAAAACACATTTATGATACACAGTAAATCACTACTCATGCATAAACTCTGCTTTCTAGACTATTCCTATCACTAAAAGGCCTATACTTAGCTTCGGAATTGGCCCACCAGATCAGGGGAACAAATGGCCTTTTGTTCAGGTCCTGAGTCTGCAGGATTCAAAAGCTGGTATGGACTTGTAGCTAGGAGCGCCTATCTCGTAGCGAGCGTTGACTGGAGACTTACTTGGTTGATGCGGCAGCTTAGACAGGTCACTCTCACGGGTTGATTCAGGTTGCTGAGTGACCCTGCCAAAGAAGGATGATTTGAACTTGGGGGATTTACGTTATAGTCCCCAGGGGCTTCCCGCCCTTCGGGGCGGACCCCATACCTGGTTCCAAATGATTGGACTGCGTTCCGATCATTTGGATCGATTTCTCCAATACTGGAGTTGTTCCCTGATCGCGGGGCGGTCCCTAAATGTCCGTTGGCCTTCCTTTGTCTTTGCTCCTGCTGGCGCCGAGGAGTCTGGCTTGGCTTTATTCACCTTAAGTGTTGCGATTGTGCCTTGGAATCGCTCATTACTATGCAGATGGCTGCTGGTTTCAGTGCTGTCTGGTTTTTGCAAGTTTCAATACACATGATTTCTGCACTTGCTAGTCTTTGCCTGTGTTGGCTGAATTTCCCTTCAGTCTTTGCGGTTCTCCATTTTAAGTCGGTAAGTGGCCAATCCAAGTGGCTACATAACTAAGGTGGAAGCCCACGGAGTTGAGGGCAAATTATTGACATGGTTAGGAAATTGGTTGAGTGGCAGGTGACAGAAATTGGGGATAACGGGTAATTACTCAAATTGGCAGGGGCTGACTAGTGGTCTACCACAGGGCCGCAGTTATTCCCATTCATCATTAATCACTTGAATGATGGTACAGAAAGTCATATATCCAAATTTGCAGATGATAAAAAGTTAGGTGGCATTGTAGACAACCTAGATGATAGCATAAAATGGCAACGTGATATTGACAGACTAGGTGAATGAGTAAGACTGGGCGGCACGGTAGCACAGTGGTTAGCAGTGTTGCTTCACAGCGGCAGGAACCCGGGTTCGATTCCCGGCTTGGGTCACTGACTGTGTGAAGTCTGCACATTCTCTCCGTGTCTGCGTGGATTTCCTCCGGGTGCTCCAGTTTCCTCCCGCAAGTCCCGAAAGACGTGCCTGTAGGTAAATTGGACATTCTGAATTCTCCCTTCGTAAACCCGAACAGGCGCCGGAATGTGGCGACTAGGGGCTTTTCACAGTAACTTCAGGTGCATAGATCCATAAAATGCCAGGAACAAGTACAGAAAATAATCAAAAAGGCTAATAGACTGCCAGCCTTTATATCTAGAGGATTGGAATATAAAGACCCAGGCGATATGTTGCAGCTATACAAAACTCTGGTATGACCCCACTATGAGTATTGTGAGCAGTTCTGGAAGGATATTTTGGCCCAGGAGGGAGTGCAATGTCCGTTTACAAAAATAATACCTGCCTTACAGGAGTTGAGTTACAAGGAGAGATTACTCAAATTAGACTTCACTAGAATCTAGAAGATTAAGGGATGGTCTGATCAAAGTATTCAGGACATTAACAGGGAAAGACAGGGTAGATAAAGATAAACTATTTCCACTGGTTCGAAATTCTAAAACTAGAGGGCATCGTCTAAAAATTGGGGCTAGACCATTCAAGAGAGATGTTAGGAAGAACTTCTTCACAAAGGGTAGAGGTTTGGAACTCTCTCCCACAAACAGCAGTTGAAGCTAGATTAGTTAATTTTAATTCTGAGGTAGATAGATCTTTATTAAGCAAAAATATTGAGGCATATGGGCCAAAGGTAGGTGTATGGAGTTAGGTCACAGATCAACAATCATCTCATTGAAAAGCAGGACAGGCTCGAGAGGCTGAATGGCCTACACCTGTTGCTATGAATCACCCAGTTCCAGATCTTCACTAACAATACCTCATTACCCCTTCCCCCAATTCTGAAAGTATCTGGCCCATGTATTTCTAGCATGGTTCAGTTCTGTAGAGCATAGGCAGTAAAACCATAGTCAAGTTGGCTCGAGTCCAGACTCAATTGCTGCTTGGAATTTTGGTGATAGCAAGGGCCAGATTCTCTTCTGGGCTTACAAAAATCCAACCAGTGCACTTTTGCGGCTGGCAAAATGCACTCAGGACCCATGTGTGACTTTACGAGGGATTCTCATCTTTTCACACAGGAGTTAGGTTAACAGTGAAAGCCACGATGGAGTATGTGAGGAGTGTACTTGCAGAGGCGGGCCTGTTAGAAAGCCCACCTTGGTTGTCCAACATAGCAACCCAGCACACAACATTGTTTTTCAGCCCCCTAAACCTCATTGCTCACCGTTCTCATGCCAGATTCTGCCACTTCACATTCCACAATACTGACTTATGTCCCCTCAGATTTTTCACAGGCCACCTCACATTCCTCCATGCCATCCAAGCACCCAAACAACCTTGCCCGAGATGACACTTCGAATGATTTCTGTTGAATCACGCAGATAACCTATTATTTCAGGTCTCCCAAAAGTTTCCATAGCTCTTGGATCAACATGACAGCCTGCTGTGCTGAAGCTTTTGAAACCCAGCAAAATATTCACTATGACATAGCTGCCATGACAAAAGCTTCCAACTCCACTGATTGAACAGAAATCAGTTTCCATTTCAAAGCAGAATTCCCCAGAATCAATGGAGGGGAGCAGGTGCAGGCCATTTATTCTACTTTTAGAAGCAGGGTTTAAAAAGAAAACCGATTTCCCCGTCTAGTTAAATCAGAGCACAAAAATATGACAGCAGAAGACATCATTCTTTTGCATTTTTTAATATATTATGGTACTTTCCTCCAATGCATGACAACAAGTACTCAGTCAATGTTAGGACCAACTTACCTTTGCAGATCCCTTACATTAGGATTGTCCAAAGTTTTCGCTCGGGGGCTACATCTGCATATTTTTCTCAGTCAAGGGGCCGATAAGCATATTTTGGAAATATGAGGATCGGCACAAAAGTAAACTTAGTTTCAAAACAAAAGATTGAGAATTTAAGGAAAGAAGCAATTGCTGGACAAAGGTAAAGCAATGTCAAAGTGATAAACTGTTGAGTTAGAAAAAGAGTAAGCAATAAAAATGACCGGAATGTTGGAGGGTAAATGTATGTGGGTGTGAGTGTGTATGTGTTTTGATGTGAGTGAGTGAGAAAACTGAGACTGGGCATAAAGCAGACTCACACTCACCCCCACCCACACAGTCACTCACTCCCACACACACACAGCCCCTCACCCCACCACACACACACAACCACTGACTGCCCCACATTTATTGCCCGTCCCTAATTGCTCTTGAGGGGCAGTTAACCACATTGCTGTGGCCTGGAGTCACATATATATAAATCTTTATTGTCACAAACAAGTAGGCTTACATTAACACTGCAATGAAGTTACTGTGAAAATCCCCTAGTCGCCACACTCCGGCACCTGTTCGGGTAGACGGAGGGAGAATTCAGAATGTCCAAATTACCTAATAGCACATCTTTCAGGACTTGTGGGAGGAAACCGGAGCACCCGCAGGAAACCCAAGCAGACACGGGGCGAACGTACAGACTCCGCACAAACAGTGACCCAAGCCGGGAATCGAACCTGGGACCCTGGCGCTATGAAGCAACAGTGCTAACCACTGTGCTATCGTGCCGCCCAAGGCCAGACCAGGTAAGGATGGCAGATTCCCTTCCCTAAAGGACATTCGTGAACCAGATGGGTTTTTACGACAATCGGCAATGGTTTCATAGTCATCACTGGATTATCAATTCCAGATTTTGTATTGAATTTAAATTTCACCATCTGCAGTGGCAGGATTTGAGAGTACTCTGGGTCTATGGATAACTAGTCCAGTGACAATACCACTACACCACTGCCTCCTCTTAAAGATCAGAGGTATCATGACCATTTTACCCAAGTCTGAACCAATGTTTTTCTTTATGTGAACCATCTATTTCAAAAGCATAAAAAATAGGAGCAGAAGTAGGCCATTCTGACTTTGAGTCTGCTCCGCCATTCAATATGATCATGGCTGATTCTTCCAATTCAGTAACCTGTTCCCGCTTTCCCCCATATCCATTGATCTCTTTAGTCCCAAGAAATATATCTAGTTCTTTCTTGAAAACATATTGTTTTGGCCTCAACTCTTTCTGTGGGAGAGATTTCCACAGGGTCACCAATGTCTGCGTGAAGAAATGTCTCCTCATCTCAGTCCTAAATGATTTACCCTGTGTCCTTAGACTGTGATCCCTAGTTCTGGACTCCCCGCTATCAGGAACATCCTGCTTGAATCTACCCTGTCTAGTCCTGTTAGAATTTTTAGATTTCTTTGAGATCCTCCCTCATTCTTCTAAACTCCAGCGAATATAATCCTAACCGCCTCAATCTCTCCTCATACGTCAGTCCCCCCCAACCCAGGAATCAGTCTGGTAAACGTTCGCTGCACTGCCTTCATAGAAAGAACATCCTTCCGCAGAGAAGGAGACCAAAACTACACACAATACTCCAGGTGTGATCTCACCAAGGCCCAGTGTAATTGCAGCGAGACATCCCTGCTTCTGTACTCGAATCCTCTCACTATGAAGGCCAACATGACATTTGCCTTCTTCACCGCCTGCTGCACCTGCATAATTAGTTTCATTGACTGGCATACAAGGACATTCCCCTCAATCTACAGCTATTTGGATAACAATCTATCTTCCTGTTTTTGCTACCAAAGTGGATAACCTCACATTTATCCACATTATACTGCATCTGCCATGCATTTGCCCACTTTCCTGTTCACTCCACTTCTAATATTCATCTTTTTCAAGCAACCATCAAATTCATTTTCCAATAGCAAAATTTGTAAAAGCGCAACACTGCGTGTGCTGGAAATCTGAAATAAAGTCACAAAATGCCAGATAAGCTCAGCAGGTCTGCCAGCATCTGTGCAGAGAGAAACAGAGCATTTTAAAATTCATTTGTGGGATGTGGGCGTCGCTGGTTAAGCTAGCATTTATTGCCCATCCCTACTTGCCCTTCAGAAGGTGGTGGTGAGTTGCCTTCTTGAACCGCTGCAGTCTCTGAGGTGTAGGTATACCCACAGTACGGTTAGGGAGGGGAGTTCCAGAATCTTGCCCCAGCGACACTGGTGATATATTTCCAAGTCAAAAGTGGTGAGTGACTTGGAGGGAAACCAGATGGTGTGGTTCCCAGGTATCTGCTGCTCTTGTCCTTCTAGATGGTAGTGATCATGGGTTTGGAAGGTGCTGTCTAACCAACCTTGGTGAGTTACTGCAGTGCATCTTATAGATGGTACACATGGCTGCCATTGTCCGTCAGTGGTGGAGGAATTGGATGTTTATGGAAGAGGGGGCAAGCAAGCAGGCTGCTTTGTCCTGGATGGTGTCGAGCCTCTTGAGTGTTGTTGGAGCTGCACTCATCCAGGCAAGTGGAGAGTATTCCATTACACTCCTGACTTGTGTCTTGTAGATGGTAGACAGGCTTTGGTGGAGTCAGGAGGTGAGTTACTCACTGTATGATTCCTAGCCTTTGACCTGCCCTGGTAGCCACAGTATTAATATGGCGAGTCCAGTTCAGTTTCTGATCAATGGTAACCCCCAGGATGTTGATAGTGGGGGATTCAGCGATGGTTAGATCCTCTCTTGTAGGAGATGGTCATTGCCTGGCATTTATGTGGCATGAATGTAACTTGCCACTTGTCAGCCCAAGCCTGGATATTGTCCAAGTCTTGCTGCATTTGGACACGGACTACTTCATTGTCTGAGGAGTTGTGAATGGTGCTGAACATTGTACACATCTGCAAACATCCCCACTTCTGACCTTATGATGGAAGGGAGGTAATTGATGAAGCAGCTGAAAATGGTTGAGCCTGGGACACGAGCCTGAGGAACTTTTGCAGTGATGTCCTGGAGCGGAGATGATTGACCTCCAACCATCAGAAGCATCTTCCTTTATGCCAGGGATGACTCTAACCAGCGGAGAGTTTTCTCTCTGATTCCCATTGACTCCAGTTTAGCTCGGGCTCCGTGATGTCATGTTCGGTCAAATGCTGCCTTGACAGCAAGGGCAGTCATTCTCACCTCACCTCTGGCATTCACCTCTTTTGTCCATATTTTAACCAAGGTCTGGAGGTGAGAGTTCCTGGCGGAACACAAACTGAGTGCCTGTGACCAGGCTATTGCTGAGTAAGTACCACCGGCTGGCACTGTTGATGACTCCTTTCATCACCTTGCTGATGATGGAGACTGATAGGGTGGTAATTTGCTGGGTTGGATTTGGCCTGTTTCTTGTGAATGAAACACACCTAAACAATTTTCCACATTGCCGGGTAGATGCCAGTGTTGTAGTTGTACTGGAACAGCTTGACTCGAGGTGTGGCAAGTTCTGGAGCACAAGTCTTCAGTACTATTGCTGGGACATTGTCAGGGCCCATAGCCTTTGCAGTATCCAGTGCCTTCAGCCATTTCTTGATATCACGTGGAGTGAATCGTATTGGCTGAAGACTGACATGTGTGATGCTGGGGACCTCCAGAAGAGACCAAAATGGATCATCCACTCCACACTTCTGACTGAAGATTGCTGCCCACGCTCAAAAATCTTTTGCACTTATCTGCTGGGCTCCTCCGTCATTGAGGATGGGGATATTTGTGATTGCTCATCCTCCAGTGAGTTGTTTAATTGTCCACCACCATTCATGGCTGTATGTGGCAGGACTGCAGGGCTTAGACCTAATGCGTTAATTGTGGAATCGCTTAACTCTGTCTATTACTTGCTGCTTATGCTGTTTGGCACACAAGTAGTTCTGTGTTGTAGCTTCACCAGGTCAACACCTCATTTTTAGGTATGCTTGGTGTTGCTCCTAGCATGCCCTTCTGCACTCTTCATTGAACTAGGGTTGATCGCTTGGCTTGGTGGTAATCGTAGAGTGGGGGATATGCCGGGCCATGAGGTTGCAGATTGTGGTTGAGTAAAATTGTGTTGCTGCTGATGGTCCACAGCGGCTCATGGATGCCCAGTATTAAGTTGCTAGATCTGTTCAAAGATCAGCATGGTGCTGGTGTCACACAACAGGATGGAGGATATCCTCATTGTGAAGGCAGGACTTAGTTTGCACAAGGACTGTGCGGTGGTCACTTCTATCGATACTGCAGCAGACAGGTTAGTGAGGATGAGGTCAAGCATGTTTTTCCCTCTTGCTGGCTCCCTCACCACCTGCTGCAGTCCCAGTCTAGCAGCTATGTTCTTTAGGACCCGGCCAGCTCGATCTGTGACTACTGAGCCACTCTTGGTGATGGACATTGAAGCACCCCATCCAGAGCATATTTTGCATCCCTGCCACCCTCAGTGCTTCCTCCAAGTGGTGTTCAACATGGAGGAGTACTGACACATCAGCTGATGGTGGCCAGTACATGGTAATCTGCAGGAAGTTTCCTTGCCCATATGTAACCTGAAGCCATGAGACTTCATGGGGTCCAGAATCAATGGTGAGGACTCCCAGGCAACTGCTGCTGGGTCTGTCCTGCCGGTGAGAAGGACATACGCAGGAATGGTATCTGGGACATTGTAAGGTATGATTCTGTGAGTATGACTATGTCAGGCTGTTGCTTGACTAGTCTGTGAGACAGCTCTGCCAACTTTGGCACAAGCCCCCAGATGTTAGTAAGGAGGACTTTGTAGGGTCGACTGGGCTGGGTTTGCCGTTGTTGTTTCCGGTGCCTGGGTTGATGCCAGGTGGTCCGGTTTCATTTCTTTTTTGTGTTTTCAAAGCAGTTGAATACAACTGAGTGACTTGCTCAGCCATTTCAGATGGCATTTTTTCTTAATAAATTTAGAGTACCCAATTCATTATTTCCAATTAAGTGGCAATTTAGTTTGGCCAATCCACCTACCCTGCACATCTTTTGGGTTGTGGGGGCGAAACCCACGCAAACACGGGAAGAATGTGCAAACTCCACACGGACAGTGATCCAGAGCTGGGATCGAACCTGGGACCTCTTCGCCGTGAGGCTGCAGTGCTAACCACTGCACCACCGTGCTGCCTCTTCCGATGGCATTTAAGAGTCAACCACATTTCTGTAAGCCTGGAGTCACATGTCGGCCAGATCAGGTAAGGATGGCAGATTTCCTTCCCTAAAGGACATTAGTGAACCAGATGGGTTTTCAACGACAATCAACAATGGTTTCATGGTCAGACTTCCGGTGACGGCGGGCAGGAGGTGGCCACACAATGGAGGGCTCCCATTCGGGAACGGCATTTTCGGGGCTTTAAGCCCGGTCCCAGAGTCCACGGAGGGGGCAAAAGCAGGGAGAAGGCACAGAGGCAGCACAGTGAAGAAAAATGTCGAGGGTGAGCAAGAAAACGTCAGTAAAGAAAACAGCTGAAGGTCCGTCGGGGAGTGGAAAGGTCACCGCGGGGTCACCAAGGAAAATGGAGGCTGGAGCACCAGGGGAGGCCGCATTGCTTACGGCTGAAGAAATAACTAAGGTGATGGCTGCGGAATTCGAAAGACAGTTTACAAGATACATGGAGACAATGAGGAAGGAGATGAGAGAGGTTTTGAGTGCGCTGGTGGAGGAAGCGATTTCCCCGGTGATGACAGCGGTGGTGAGCGCAGTGGCGGAGGTGCGAGAGCAACGGGGGGCGTTGAAGGAAGTGGAGGAGACGTTATTGCAGCACGGTGATCAACTTGCCTCGATGGGGAAGGAGGTGCGGAAGGTGATGGACATTAACAAGGATCTGCGAGGAAAAATGGAAGACCTGGAAAATAGATCCAGGCAACAGAATTTGAGGATTGTGGGGCTGCCCGAAGGAGTTGAAGGACCGAGGCCGACTGAGTATTTTGCCGCGATGCTGGTGAAACTATTGGGGGAGGGGGAGGATCCCTCCCGATATGAACTCGATCGGGCTCATCGGTCGTGGAGGCCTGTACCAATGGCGAGTGAGCCGCCAAGGGTAGTGACTCTGTGCTTCCGTAGGTACAGTGTGAAGGAGAAGGTCCTGAGCTGGGCCAAGCAGAAGCGGGTGGTGCAGTGGGCTGGAGCTGGTATACGTGTATACCAGGACTTTACGGTGGAGCTGGCAAGGAGGCGGGCTGCCTTCAACTGGATGAAGAGGGCACTGTACATTAGCAAGGTGCAGTGTGGCATTGTATATCCAGCGAAGCTGAGGGTGACTTACAAGCTCAGGGACTTTTATTTTGGAACGGCAGAAGCAGCGGAGGAGTTTGCGAAGGCAGAAGGACTGTGGCAGAACTGAGAAATTGAGAAATGGCCATGTGCCGATGTAACCTTATGACTGTATTTTCTTCTTTTTTTGTTTCACTGCGTGCGGGTGTATGGGCTAAAGGAGCCAATGTTGTATATATTTGGACAAGGGAAGTGATGGGACTTTCACTTGAAATGAGGGCTCTTTGGGGTGTAGGTGGATATGCGGGGTTTGTGTGCTAAAAGGGGATTTCTGGGCTTTCCTAGGGCCAGGCAAGGGGGAAAGGGACCCCTGCGGGGGCCTCCACGCTGGCCGGTTTAAGCCGGCCAGTGAACGGGAGTGAGGTGGGGGGAGGGGCTGCGGCCATCGGAGCCTGGCAGAACAGGGCCCGAGTGGTCTAGCCGGGGTGGAAAGTTGGGGGGGAAGGAATTGAGGTTGGGGGGAGGAGCTTTACAAGAGGCAGTGGACGGGAGGAGTTGGAGACTGGGGGGTGGGGGCGGTGTACAACTCTTGGGTATCATGTATGGTAGTCTTTCAGAGGTTGGATGGCATTGAGTGTAGGGGGAGGGGGAGTGGACTCTATAGGTTAATGGTGACCACGGGCGGTCCCAGACTCCTTTTTCTTTTTCTCCTTTGTTTTTTGTTTCCACCGTGGGAGGGTTTGTTTTATAGGATCCCTATATTGACAGGTGGGCCGTTGTTTGGGGTGGTGGGAGGATGGGATCGTTGGTATTATTAAGGGGATTGATTTTGTATTTGTTACCGTTTACTGTTTGTGGGTGGGGTGTAAAATTTGAAGGAAAATGTGAAAATGGAGAATAAAAACATTTTTTTAAAAAACCAATGGTTTCATGGTCATCATTAGATTTTTATTCCAGAAATTTTATTGAGTTAAAATTCTACCACCTGCCAAAGTGGGATTCGAACATGTGTCCTCAAATCATTACCCTGAGTCTCTGGATTAATAATCCAGCAACAATACCTCTGTGCCACTGCCTCTAATGTTCCTATATGACCTTCTGACATTTCTATCCCCTTTTAGTTCTGTAGAAGGGTCACATGGACTTGGTCAAATGTGTTTCTCTTCCCTGTGATGAATGTAAGAAATTGATATAAATTGTATTTCATATTTGTGGCAGTAATGTTATATTCGTTGCAGCCATATTTTTAAAAAAGTAAGCTTAAGGTATGCAGACTGTGTATCTGCTAAAGCTGTAATTAAGGAGTCGTAGAAGGTGAGGTTATGATTGATTCTATCCATTTGTTTACATGTGGAGGGCTAATGAGATATTGTTATGATTGCTGGAGATTCCCTGGAGAGTAGATAATTTCTGAGTGGAATGGTGTTTAGTCCTATTTTAGAACATAGAACATACAGCGCAGAAGGAGGCCATTCGGCCCATCGAGTCTGCACCAACCCACTTAAGCCCTCACGTCCACCCTATCCCCGTAACCCAATAATCCCTCCCAACCTTTTTGGTCACTAAGGGCAATTTATCATGGCCAATCGACCTAACCTGCACGTCTTTGGACTGTGGGAGGAAACCGAGCACCCGGAGGAAACCCAAGCTGACACGGGGAGAACGTGCAGACTCCACACAGACAGTGACCCAGCGGGGAATCGAACATGGGACCCTGGCGCTGTGAAGCCACAGTGCTATCCACTTGTGCTATGATGCTGCCCACGATCCTAGTCCTAGTTAACTAGTCCTAGTTAAGCAAGGCATGTGACATCTTAGTGGGATACAGATTATGTAAATGATTGGAGCAGCCAGGTCTGTCTGTAGTTTTGCAGTTTGTCATAGGATTTGATCTGACGAGACAAGGAATTTAAGTTAGTCAGCAGTTTTGTTAAATGCTATAGGTTGCTCAGACGTTTACTGGTTCTGCTCTTGAAAGGAACTCTGTCGAAAAGTCTCTATACAGCTAAGAAACAACTCTGTTTGTTAACTTTATTTATAGGTGGCATTTGAACTGTATTGGGTTGCTTAATTGGAATTAGTAACAGGTATGAAGTTCAAGTTTTTCCTTTTGTTGAAGAACTCTTTAGCTGATAATTGTAAAGCGATTCTTTTTGATGATAATATGGTTAATTATGTATTTAAATTAGTTTGTTTTAACACAAAGGATACCTATTGGTCAGACTTATCACTCCTGGGGTGAAGTATCCTTTCCTCACAGTTTTGAAAATTAAAAAATAATTGTTTGGGGTTCTCATCCGGTATCCGAACAAAGGTTGGGATCTGGTCCGGTATCCTAACAAAAGGTTGGGATCTGGTCCGGTATCCTAACAAAGGTTGGGATCTGGTCCGGTATCCGAACAAAGGTTGGGATCTGGTCCGGTATCCTAACAAAAGGTTGGGATCTGGTCCGGTATCCTAACAAAAGGTTGGGATCTGGTCCGGTATCCTAACAAAGGTTGAGATCTGGTCCGGTATCCGAACAAAGGTTGGGATCTGGTCCGGTATCCTAACAAAAGGTTGGGATCTGGTCCGGTATCCTAACAAAGGTTGAGATCTGGTCCGGTATCCTAACAACGGTTGGGATCTGGTCCGGTATCCTAACAACGGTTGGGATCTGGTCCGGTATCCGAACAAAGGTTGGGATCTGGTCCGGTATCCGAACAAAGGTTGAGATCTGGTCCGGTATCCTAACAACGGTTGGGATCTGGTCCGGTATCCTAACACTCCACAGATACTGCCAGATCTGCTGAGTTTATCCAGCAAAATATGCATGTTGTGCAGATGATGGGAGATGGATGGGGTTGGGGTAACTCTACTTTCAACTACTGATTTTATCCTTTTCAAATTCCAACTCTTCCACGATAGTCCTCAATATCGGTGCCCCGCAAGGCTGTGTACTTAGCCCCTACTATACTCCCTGTACACACATGACTGTATGGCAAAATATGGCTCCAACTCTATCTCCAAGTTTGCTGACGATACGACCATAGTGGGTCTGATCTCGAATAACGACGAGTCAGAATACAGGAGGTAGAGAACCTAGTCGAGTGGTGCAGCGACAACAATCTCTCTCTGAATGTCAGCAAAATTAAAGAGCTGGTCATTGACTTCAGGAAGCAAAGTACTGTACACACCCCTGTCAGCATCAACAGGGCCGAGGTGGAGATGGTTAGCAGTTTCAAATTCCTCGGGGTGCACATCTCCAAAAATCTGTCCTGGTCCACCCACGTCGACGCTACCACCAAGAAAGCACAACAGCGCCTATACTCCTCAGGAAACTAAGGAAATTCAGCATGTCCACATTAACTCTTACCAACTTTTACAGATGCACCATAGAAAGCATCCTATCTGGCTGCATCACAGCCTGGTATGGCAACTGCTCGGCCCAGGACCGCAAGAAACTTCAGAGAGTCATGAACACCGCCCAGTCCTTCACACAAACCTGCCTCCTATCCATTGACTCCATTTACACCTCCCGCTGCCTGGGGTAAGCGGGTAGCACAATCAAAGACCCCTCCCACCCGGCTTACTCACTCTTCCAACTTCTTCCATCGGGCAGGAGATACAGAAGTCTGAGAACACGCACAAACATACTCAAAAACAGCTTCTTCCCCGCTGTTACCAGATTCCTAAATGACCCTCTTATGGACTGACTTCATTAACACTACACCCTGTATGCTTCATCCGATACCGGTGCTTATGTAGTTACATTGTACCTTGTGTTGCCCTATTAAGTATTTCCTTTTATTCCCTTTTCTTCTCATGTACTTAATGATCTGTTGAGCTGCTCGCAGAAAAATACTTTTCACTGTACCTCAGTACACGTGACAATAAACAAATCCAATCCAATCCAATAACTGCGATGTGATGCCTTCTAAAGCCAAATAACCTCCCAGCACGTTCTGCCTGTCCACTTTTTTTAATTCATTCATGGGATGTGGGCTTCACTAGCTCAGCCAGCATTTATTACCCATCCTAATTGTCCTTAATGAGAGGACAGTTGTCCTTGAGGAGAGGTCCCTGAGCTGCCTTTTCGAACCAGTGCAGTCTATGTGGTGTACGAAGCGAGTTCCAGGATTTTGATCCAGAAGTATAGCAATGGTGGCTATTCCCACTTTCTCCCCTCCCCCTGCCACCTCCAATGTCGGCTTTGTTGTGTTATGCTTCTTCATGTAGCATAAGCTGCTCCCTTGATGTATGCTCTGACAAAGGAAGGTTCAGACTTAGACATAGGTTTAACACATTTATTGAACAGTTAACAATTCTCCTACTTGAGTTTGACTCTCCTGCTAATCTTGCTATAGTAACTCAGTCTAACTAATCAGTCTGCTCTAAGCCATGCGGTGGGTGTGATGCTTCTGATTTGCCCCTGTCCTCTCTGAGTGTCGCCTGTGGAAAGAGAAAGAGCATGTGTGCCCTGTCCTTTTATATGGGTTGCCCCCTTGTGGTAGTGTCATCTCTGGGTGTCTTGACTGCCCATTGGTCGTGTCCTATTCTATATGTTCATTAGCTGTATGTCTGCATGTCATGATGTCTCCGGTGCTCTCTCTAGTGTTTACTTAGTCTTAGTGTATTTACATTAACCCCTTGTGTATTTACAGTAATGCACATCACCACATCCCCCCTTTTTTCATGTTACATATTTTCTGTACAGTGTAAAAGAAAATTGAACAAAATAGGTAGATAAGTGATGACATGTACAAATCATGATGACAGTGATGATTATACAATACCAAATAATATGTATGAGTCCAAAGTTCATGACCTCTGGGTGTCTTGACTGCCCATTGGTCGTTTCCTTTCTATGTATTCATTAGCTGTATGTATACATGTCGTGATGTCTCTGGTGTTCCCTCTAGTGTTTACTTAGTCTTAGTGTATTTACATTAACCCCTTGTGTATTTACAGTGATGCATATCACCACAGGTTTACACCCCTGTCCATCTTTAGGAGCTGGAAAGAAAAAGATACAAATGTAAATAACAAGCTGACTGTATGATAAATAATTTGTTTAGCAATAAAGAATATCAAAGATCCGACTCTGATGTGCATCATGGATGTGCAGAAATAGTAAAAGCCCAGACTGACGTTATTATGGTCATGTGAGGAGGTGTAAAAATGATTCCTCGATTATGCCAGTCCAAGCCTGACTGCAACGGATTTTTTTTGTGTACATGAAGGATGAATTTACTTCATGTCTGCGCTGAACATTTGGTCTCTCATTGCAAAGAAACTAGTCTGGCAAGCTTTCTTGAGTTTAAAGCAAAAGGTCATTTTTATTGGGTTAAAACCCCACCCAGGTAAAAATATAAAAGTGTGTCCAACCTTCACAACACGCACACACTTGCGTGCAGAGTTGCAAGCTGTCGAGTTGGAAGTTGCTGGGCGCAATTCTCCCATTGGGAGACTAAGTCCCGACGCCGAAGTGAAAACCAGAGTGTCGGAGGCCGTTCCAAGCCCCCGCGCATGCGCGGTTGCCGTCCTCCCCGCGGCCGCCCTGCAAGAAGATGGCGGATCGATCTTGCGGGGCAGCGGAGGAAAAGAGGTCCTCCTTCAGAGAGGCCGGCATGCCGATCGGTGGACATCTTTGGACTGTGGGAGGAAACCAGAGCACCCGGAGGAAACCCACACAGACACGGGGAGAATGTGCAGACTCCGTACAGACAGTGACCCAGCGGGGAATCGAACCTGGGACCCTGGCGCTGTGATGCCACAGTGCTATCCACTTGTGCTACCGTGCTGCCCATTGGGCACCATAGGGCAACATGCATCCCGTCGATCGCCCCATCGATCACCCCATGGGCTCGGAGCATTTCGACGATGGCGGCAAATCCTATTGCCCTGGCATCCTGGTGCGTTTGGTCCACATTGAAGTAGATGTATTGTGCCAACTGTGCATATAGGACCACAGTGATGGCACGGATGCACCAAGCTCTGAGAGATCCCAGACAGGCAACCAACTCGGCGCCTGGAAGGACTGTGGCATAAAATTTCAGGGCTACTGTCGGCTTGATGGCCACCGGGAGTGGGTGTCCTTCCCCTTAACCCCACAGTGCCAGGTGCACCATGATCTGGCAGATATGTCGCACTGTCTCCCTGCTCAGCCGGAGTCTCTAATAAATCATCCGGTAGGTCCTCGAATGACAGGCGCTGCCACTACACAAGAGGACTCATGCAGTGCCTGCACTGTACTTCCTCCTCCTTGGCCTGTTGGACGGCCGGCTCTCCATCCTCAGCGGCTGACTCCTGTTCCTCTGGGGCATGCTCTGCTGCTGCAGCTTCTTCCTCCTCGCGCAGCTCCAGCTCATGCACCTGCAGAGCATCCCCAAGGGCAGCAGCGACTAGGAGGAAGTATACCGTATCCGGTTGAATTACAACATCCATTATCTGCAGGGGGCAAAAGGCCGACGTGTTAACATGGTGCGTATTCCCCGTGTCCAACCAGGTCCAACAGGCGAGATGGTGGCCCTGCTGGTACGCGGCCTGATCCCGCTTGTCCCCCCCCATCCCCATACCCCGGTCCCATTGGTCCCCAAGGGAACTCTGGCCCTGGCACCCATCCCAGCTGCCAGGGTACCACTTGTTGGCGCTGCCCTTGCCAGCGGTACACTTCGCGCCCTCTAGTAGCGGCTACGGTGAGCATTGCCTTTGGGTGGGCTGTGTGATGCGCCGCCGCTGGGTGGCGGCCTGTTGGGGAGGTGGTATGGCGGAGGATGGGATGAAAGGGTGGTGGGATGGAGGGTGGGGGCTGGGATATTTGATTTGATTTGATTTATTCTCACATGTATCGAAGTACAGTGAAAAGTATTTTTCTGCGGCCGAGGAACATACATAGTAGACAAAAGAATAATCAACAGAGAACATTGAAGACTTCCGGTGGCGGCTATGAAGGAGTAAGTCGCACATTTGGTGGCTCCAGCTCGGGTCGGACTTTTGGACCTTTTCCCCCGATTTTCTACCGGACTTGAATTGAAAAATTAATGACAGAGGCAATTGTGTACTGAATTCCCACATTGGTGCATGGAGAGTAGGACTAGAAGTGCTCGTAAAGGCAGAAACAGAAAGACAGAGAAGGCTTGGGCTGAAGCTGAAACAGGAGATAGCATGGCGAGGACTGGACCTCTGGCTTGTCGACCCAGCGGTCAACGGAGCAGCTGATGCAAGTTATTCAGGAAGGCTTCGCTGAGCAGAAACAGGACTGTTTGGACCTGATAAAAGAGTCAATTGAGCGGCTGGAGCTTAGATTGGATGCCCAAGATCGGGTGATCCAGAAGGTAGAGAAGGCGCTGGCTGAGCAGGAGGAACACCAAACTGCGGTGGAGTTGGAGGTGGGGATGCTGAGAGACCAGCAGAAGAAGCTCCTGCAGAAGGTGGAGGATCTAGAGAATAGGTCCCGCCGGCAGAACTTGAGAATCGTTGGGCTCCCGGAGGGGTCCGAAGGAGCAGACGCTGGGGCATACATCACGGACATGTTTGAGAAGCTGCTGGGGGATGGGGCATTCTCCCGACCGTTGGAGGTGGACAGAGCTCACAGAGCACTCACGAGGAAGCGGCGAATGAGAGACCACTCCGAGTGCAATGGTGATGAGAGTCCATAGGTACTTGGATAAGGAGCGCATTCTACAGTGGGCCAAGCAGACACGGGACAACAGTATCCTGCGGATCTACCAAGACCTGAGTAGGAAGGTGGCCAGGAGAAGAGCGGGCTTTAACCAGATCAGGTCGACCCTTTTTAAGAAAAAGGTGAAGTTCGGACTGTTGTATCCGTCCCGTGACTGGGTCATGTACGAGGAACAGCACTTTTATTTTGAGTCACCTGAGGACGTGCTGGAATTCGCGAAAAGGAAAGGACTGGTGGTGGACTGAGAACTTTTGAATTTTGCTGCAACGTTCATGTTTTTTTAAAAGTTTCTCGTTTTTCATTTTCGGGAAGCTGTCTGTAATGCCTTCTGTATTGATTTGGGACCAGTGGCAGAGCTGAGTGAGTTAAGGTTTACATTTGCACTGTTGGGGGATGGAGGTGTGCTTGTTAAGATTTTGGATCTCTTACTTGATCTTTGTTAGCGCTTTTTTTTCTTCCTGTTTTTTCTGTCTGGCAATTGTGTTGGGATTGTTTGTCATGTTGGAGTATGTATGAGCGGGGGGGAGGGGGGAACATTAGGTGGGAGACTTTTCGGCGCCAGGGATGGAGGCCACCAAGCTAGCTGGGCGGGCTAGCTTATGGAAGCGTAGTGGGGGCGGTGCATATGTTAGGTTTATTAAAGGAGTTGAGCTATATTGTGTTGTTACTAGGGGGGGGAGGGAAATGTTCTGCTGACGAGGGAGGGACTTGTGCTAAGGGACGGAGAGGAGGTTGGGGGTGGAGGCTGCCTGAGCGTGGGCCGGTGGGGGCGCCCAAAAAAGTGGATGGCTGATCGGCGAAGGGGGGGCAATGAGCCCCCCAACTAGACTGATCACCTGGAATGTACGAGGGCTAAATGGGCTGGTCAAGAGGGCACGCGTGTTCGCGCATCTGAGGGGACTGAAGGCGGATGTGGTAATGTTGCAGGAGACGCACCTTAGAATAGCTGACCAGATTAGATTGAGGAAAGGCTGGGTCAGTCAGGTCTTTCACTCGCCACTAGATTCAAAGACTAGAGGGGTCGCGATCCTGATCAATAAGCGGGTGGTGTTTGAGGTGGGTAGAATAGTCTCGGATGTGGGAGGTCGGTACATTATGGTCAGTGGGAAACTGGAGGAGGTGCAGGTGGTATTAGTAAATGTGTATGCGCCAAATTGGGATGATGTGGAGTTCATAAAGAGGATGCTGGGGTAGATACCGGACCTGGACTCGCACAAGTTGGTCATAGGAGGGGACTTTAACACAGTTATTGACCCTGGCTTAGACCGGTCAATCTCAAAAGCGGGCAGGGTGCCAGCAATGGCAAAGGAACTAAAAGGGTTCATGGAGCAGATGGGGGGTGGACCCATGGAGATTTGGGCAGCCGAGGGTGAAGGAGTTCTCCTTCTACTCGCATGTGCATAAAGTGTACTCCCGGATTGATTTCTTTATTCTGAGCAGGGCTTTACTGACAGGGGTGGTGGACACGGGGTACTCGCCGATCATAATCTCAGACCATGCTCCGCACTGGGTTGACCTGCAGGTTAGTAAGACAATAACCAGCGCCCGCACTGGAGGCTAGATGTGGAACTTTTAGCTGACGAAGGAGTTTGCGAGCGGCTGAGGAAATGCATTCCGAACTACCTGCAAGTCAACGACATGAGGGAAATGTCAGCAGCAGTGGTCTGGGAAGCACTGAAGGCGGTGGTTAGAGGGGAGCTGATCTCGATACGGGCCCACAGGGAGAAGGTAGACAGGGCAGAAACGGATCGACTGGGAAAGGAGATACTACAGATCGATAGGAGGTATGCGGAGTCCCCAGAGGCAGGGATTTTAAGGGAATGGCAGAGGTCACAGGCGGAGTTTTGGCTTGTTAACCACAGGGAGGGCGGTGGAGCAGTTGAGAAAGGCGAGGTGGTGATCTATGGGCATGGAGAGAAGGCCATCAGAATGCTTGCACAGCAGCTTAGAAAGAGGGAGGCAGCCAGGGAGATAGGAAAAGTAAATGATGGAGATGGGAACCTGGTTGGAGATTCAGCAGGGGTGAATAAGGCGTTTAGGGATTTTTACAGTAGGCTGTATGGGTCGGAACTCCCAACGGGGCCGGAGGGGATGAGGCACTTCCTAGGGGGGCTGAATTTCCCAAAGGTGGACAGGGAGCTGGTAGAAGGGCTGGGGGCCCTGATTGGGTTGGAAGAGATAGTCGAGGGTCTGAAGGCCATGCAGTCGGGTAAAGCCCCGGGGCCAGACGGATACCCAGTGGAGTTCTATAAAACGTTCTCTGGGATATTGGGACCGTTGTTGATGAGGATGTTCAATGAGGCAAGGGAGAGAGGGGTGCTGCCCCGACGATGTCACAGGCCACCATTTCGCTGATCCTGAAGCGGGACAAGAACCCGGAGCTGTGTGGGTCCTACAGGCCGATATCCTTGTTGAATGTGGACGCCAAACTGCTGGCCAAACTTGTCCTCCAGGATTGAGGATTGCATCCCGAACATTATTTGGGAGGACCAGGTGGGGTTTGTTAAGGGTAGGCAGTTGGTGGCCAATATCAGAAGGCTATTAAACGTGATCATGATGCCCGGTGGACGTAGTGGTCGCAATGGACGCAGAGAAGGCTTTTGATCAGGTAGAATGGGAATATCTGTGGGAGGTACTGGATGGTTCGGATTTGGGGGGGCTTTATTGACTGGGTTAGGTTGCTGTATCAGGCTCCTGTGGCAAGTGTAGGATAATATTGGACTACTTTAGACTGCACCGGGGGACGAGACAGGGATGCCCCCTCTCCCCATTGTTGTTCGCGCTAGCTATAGAGCCACTGGCAATTGCTCTGAGAGCTTCAATGGGGCTGAAAGGGGCTGATCCATGGTGGGGGGTGGAGCACAGAGTCTCGCTTAATGCAGACGACCTGCTTCTGTATGTATCAGACCCAATAGAGGGGATGGAAGAAATCATGAGGATTCTAGGGGAATTTGGCCGGTTTTCGGGGTATAAGCTAAATATGGGGGAAAGTGAGATGTTTGCAATCCAGGCGAGGGGACAGGAGAGGCGATTGGGAGAGCTGCCGCTTAGATTAGTAGGGGGAAGCTTTAGGTATCTAGGCATCCAAGTGGCGCGCGAATGGGACGGGCTGCATAAATTAAATCTGGTCCGACTAGTAGACCAAATGAAGGACGATTTTCGGAGATGGGCGGGCTTCCTTTGTCATTAGCTGGGAGGGTGGAGACGGTGAAGATGACGGTCCTCCTGAGATTCCTGTTTGTATTTCAGTGTCTCCCCATTTTTATTCCACGGTCTTTTTAAAAACGGGTCAACAAAGTGATCACTGGCTTTGTTTGGGCGGGAAAGACCCCGCGAGTAAGAAAGGTAATGCTTGAGCCGAGCCGTGGGGGAGGGCGGGCTGGCGCTGCCAAATTTTAGTAACTACTACTGGGCAGCAAAAATAGCCATGATCAGGAAGTGGGTGGTGGGGGGAGGGTCGGCATGGGAGCGTATGGAGGCGGCTTCATGCAAGGGCGCCAGTCAGGGGGCGTTGGTAACTGCGCCTCTGCCGTTCCCGCTGGCACGGTACTTCACCAGCCCCGTGGTGGTGGCGGCCCTGAGAGTCTGGGGGAAATGGTCGAGACATGTGGGAGCAGATGGAGCATTGGTCTGGTCCCCAATCTGTAATAATCACCGCTTTGCCCCGGGAAGTATGGACGGGGAGTTCCGGAGATGGCGGAGAGCAGGAATTAAGAGGATGGGGGATATGTTTATAGAGGGGAGCTTTCCGAGCATGAGGGCGCTGGAGGAGAAGTTTGGGTTGGCGAGGGGAAACAAATTCAGGTACCTGTAGGTGCGGCACTTCCTACGTAAACAGATGTCAACCTTCCCGCTCCTACCACCAAGGGGGATTCAGGACAGGGTAATTTCCAGAGGGTGGGTAGGAGAAGGGAGCGTCTCTGACATTTACAAGGAACTTATGGGGTCAGAGGAGACGCAGACCGAGGAGCTGAAGTGCAAGTGGGAGGAGGAGATGGGAGGAGAGATAGAGGACGGTTGAGTAGAGTCAACGCATCCACAACATGTGCCAGGCTCAGCCTGATACAATTCAAGATCGTTCACCGGGCTCTCATGACAGTGGCCCGGATGAGCAGATTCTTTGGGGTGGAAGACAGGAGTGTGAGAGGACCAGCGAACCATGTCCACATGTTCTGGACATGTCTGAAGCTTAGGGGATTTTGGCAGGGTTTGCAGATGTCACGTCCACGGTGTTAAAAACAAGGTGGCACTGAGTCCAGAGGTGGTGATTTTCGGGGTGTCGGAAGATCCGGGAATCCAGGAGGAGAAAGAGGCAGATGGTCTGGCCTTTGCTTCCCTGGTAGCCCAGAGACGGATACTATTAGCTTGGAGGGACTCAAAGCCCCCGAAGTCGGAGACCTGGCTATTGGACATGGCTAGCTTTCTCTGTTTGGAGAAAATTAAGTTCGCCTTGAGTGGGTCAATGTTAGGGTTCGCCCGGAGGTGGCAACCATTCGTCGACTTCTTTGCGGAAAATTAATCGGCAGCAGAAGGGCGGGGGGGGGTTAGTTTAGCTCAGAGTAGGGGATTCATAAAGGTGGAACCTGTAAGGAAGGGAGATGGCTTTTGCACTATGTTTATAGGTTCATGTACATTGTTTATTTTGGTGTTGTTGTCATACCAAAAATACCTCAATAAAATGTTTATTTTAAAAAATCAGAGAACATTGAAAAATGGTACATCGACAAAACAGTGATTGGTTACAGTGCGGAACAAGGGGCCAAACAAAGCAAATACATGAGCAAGCGCAGCATAGGGTGTCGTGAATAGTATGTGTGAATATCAGGGTGATGGGGCAGAGCGGTGGGGGCTCAAATACAGCCAGTGTCGCTCTGCAGAACCAGGAGCCAAGGTGGGTGGTTAGTCTGGTGTACAGGAAGGTGACTTGCCTTGCAGGTCGCGCCGGTGGTAGCCCATGCCTGGACACCGCCCCAGTCCCATGGGAGTCACTCCGGCTCCACAGCCCATCTCATGGTTATGTGCACCACCACCACACCCCCCCTAACCCCCTGGCCCACCCAGTGTCCAGCCCGACAGCCCATGATTGCGCCTCTCCGTGACCTACCACTTTTCTCTCCCTCATCTGCCACGGCGCCTGTTTCTCGATTTTTAAAGGCACAAGTGAACTTCGCCATCGGGAATTCGCCCCAGTGGGGGCAGAGTATCATGGAGGCCCCCAAAGAATACCGGGTCAGGCTTGCTAATGATATGTCGATGGTGTTTACTGTACTTGCGGAGCGGAACAGATTGACACCACTGTCGAGGCACCAGAGAATTATAAATTGGTGTGAAACTGGCACCCGCCACAATTTTGGCGTCACAAACGATTCTCCGCCCATTCGCGTTTTTCGACATCAGCCAAAAGAATCCCGCCCGTCATTTCTCAACGTTCATCCCTGACATTATTATTCTTTTCCATTTCCAAACACCTGCACCCAAGCACATCTGTTGTGCACGTTTGTGTGGCTGCAGTAGAATCATTTAATGTTACAGCCTTAACAAATCCATTCAACCCGTCATGCTCCTGCTGGCTTCTTGCAAAAGCTACCCAATTAATTCCACTCCCTGGCTCCCCGCAGCCCTGAGATTTTGCTTTCCTTTTCAAGGATTTTGTCAATCCCTTTTTGAAAGTAATTATTGAATCTGCTTCAAAGAACAAAGAACAAAGAAATGTACAGCACAGGAACAGGCCCTTCGGCCCTCCAAGCCCATGCCGACCATGCTGCCCGACTAAACTACAATCTTCTACACTTCCTGGGTCCGTAATCCTCTATTCCCATCCTATTCATGTACTTGTCAAGGTGCCCCTTAAATGTCACTATCGTCCCTGCTTCCACCACTTCCTCCGGCAGCGAGTTCCAGGCACCCACTACCCTCTGCGTAAAAAACTTGCCTCGTACATCTACTCTAAACCTTGCCCCTCTCACCTTAAACCTATGCCCCCTAGTAATTGACCCCTCTACCCTGGGGAAAAGCCTCTGACTATCCACTCTGTCTATGCCCCTCATAATTTTGTAGACCTCTATCAGGTCGCCCCTCAACCTCCGTCGTTCCAGTGAGAACAAACCGAGTTTATTCAACCGCTCCTCATAGCTAATGCCCTCCATACCAGGCAACATTCTGGTAAATCTCTTCTGCACCCTCTCTAAAGCCTCCACATCCTTCTGGTAGTGTGGTGACCAGAATTGAACACTATACTCCAAGTGTGGCCTAACTAATGTTCTATACAGCTGCAACATAACTTGCCAATTCTTATACTCAATGCCCTGGCCAATGAAGGCAAGCATGCCATATGCCTTCTTGACTACCTTCTCCACCTGTGTTGCCCCTTTCAGTGACCTGTGGACCTGTACTCCTTCCCACCTTGCTTCCGTCCCATTTTCAGCCACTCTGTAGTGGAGTTGATTGGGGAGTTGATTGCGTGGTTGAAAACTTAAAAGTTTCTTTTGATTCTGAATGTAGGAAAGTTTTCAACAGACTCAACTTCTACATCCCCGATGACGTGGTTCGCAAGGTTACCCAGTGTTCTCCCGGAGTTGTGGAGCTTGTGCTGAGCACATTACGACTGAAGATTGGAGAAAAGCTAAAAGAGAGAAAGAATAAGATGGCATCATCACCACAGGTATGGAGAAATGCCAGAAACTTCTAGAAAACTGCCAAGGATTTGTTTTTTGGCGGAGCTGCAGCAACTAGCTCATCATGTTGAATGAATGGAAAGGTTTTACATGGAAAATAGAAGCAGGAGGAGACCATTCTCCAACATACTTTGTTTAAGAGCCATTCCTCATGCTTTGGGCGATGGTTTACCTCTACATTCATAAGATTTTTTTAACAACAGATACAATAGATAGCATTTGGCCCAGCTATGTGGTTGCATTCAACATATTCACGTTTTCGCCACAACCCTCCATCATTTGTCTCTCCCAAATGCAACTCACTGCCCCCAGCGGCTAATTAGCAAGATTTAGTGCAAATCCTAAGAATTGCAAACACTTTGATTTACGAATAAAGCGCTGTCTAACTTCCCTTCATTTTCCGAACAAACTCCACAATCCATTTAGCTGTAATATTACGTACTGGAATGGCCTCTGGAAACCTAGTAGATACATCCATTACAGTCAAAAGATATTGATTCCCACTTTTTGTTTTAGGAAGCGGTCCTACACAATCGATTCGGACCCTTGTAAAAGGTTCCTCAAATGCTGGAATGGGTATTAAGGGCGCTGGTTTTGTCACTGCTTGAGGTTTCCCTATTACTTGACATGTGTGACATGATTGACAAAATTTAACTACATCTTTATGTAGTCCAGGCCAATAAAAATGTTTCTGGATTTTAGCTTGAGTTTTCCTTATTCCCAAATGACCTCCCACTGGTACCTCATGTGCAATTCACAACACCTCCTTTCTATACCCGACCGGCAATACTACTTGATGAACTTCGGCCTACTTTTCATCCGCCTGCATATGTACAGGTCTCCATTTTCTCATCAAGACATCATTTTTACGGTAATAACACTCTGTATTACTCTGAGGCTCCTTCTTTAAAAGTTTTTAAGAAAAAGATAGATACCTTTCTAAAGAATAAAGGGATTCGGGGATAGGGTGTATGGGCGGAGAGTGGAGCTGAGTCCACAAAGATCAGCCATGATCTCATTGAATGGCGGAGCAGGCTCGAGGGCCCAGATGGCCTATTCCAGTTCCTAGTTCTTATGTTCTTATGGTGTAGTCTCAGATTCCTCTTCCGTATATGCTTTCTGATATATCCGTTTTATTTCTACAATTTTCTGTTGTAACTCCGCCAATTTTCCTGAACTAAAAATATCCGCCTCATCCTCCACCTGTTCTTGTTCTTTTTCAACCATCTGATCAAAAATCGTTTCTGATAATTGCACTTCAACTTCAACTTCACTCTTTGATTTCTCCTCTTGTCTTAACCTGTGACTTTGCGACCTTGTTACTACACAATCTGGAAAAATCCCAGGATAATCGTCCTTCAACACTTCAGTTGTCTGATTTACCACTGGCTTATCAACCACAGTAGGCATCACTCCCACCTGCGATCCAGCTATATCATTTACCAAGATAAACTGTATTCCTGGACAAGATAGTTTATCTATTACTCCTACTACCACTTCACCACTCTTTACTGGACTTTCCAACCTTACCTTATATAATGTAACGCTCCTCCTCTCACCCTGAATTCCACATATCACCACCTTTTCTGGCAACATTCTTCCCAAACTACATAATTCCTCATCTCTTACCATTAAAGATTGACTAGCCCCTGTATGTCTTAAAATTGTGACTTCCTTACCTGCTCCTCCTGATACACATGAGTAAACTTTACCCACACAAGTAAATTCTTTAAAGACATCTGGCACCTTCTTAACAATTACTTTTTGAACAGGCTGTACAATCTTTTGCACCTCCTTCGCTTCCCTTGGGCTTTCCTTTACCACTCTAACAAACCCCACTGTCTTATCCTGTTTTACCACATCAGCCTTCCCAGTGCTTTCCTTCAACCACCAACACTGTGACTTTACATGGCCTAGTTTATTACAGTGAAAACATCTGAAACTTTTCATTTCTTTTCCACCCTCCTGGATTTCTTTTTTAATCTGAGGTATACTCTCTTTATTGTCTCCCATCAGATCACCTTTACCTTTACCACTTGAGTATTTCTCATGTCCCCAGTTTCTATCCCTCACCGGCTGAAACTGATGTCGGAAACCAATCTTTGATTTATGAACGAATTCATAATCATCTGCCATTTCCGCTGCTAATCTCACAGTTTTAACCCTCTGTTCTACCACATGAGTTCTCACTACATCAGGAATTGAATTTTTAAACTCCTCCAAAAGTATAATTTCTCTGAGAGCTTCATACGTTTGGTCTATTTTCAAAGCCCTTATCCACCAATCAAAATTACTCTGTTTGAGCCTTTCAAACTCCATATATGTTTGACCAAATTCTTTCCTTAAATTTCTAAACCTTTGTCTGTAAGCTTCACGCACTAGCTCATATGATGGATTTCTTCACCTCCTCATACGTTCCAGATACCTCCTCCGGTAGTGATGCAAACACTTCACTAGCTCTACCTACCAGCTTTGTTTGAATCAGTAACACCCACATGTCCTGTGGCCATTTTGTTTGTTTAGCTACCTTCTCAAATGAAATGAAAAAGACTTCCACTTCCTTCTCGTCAAACCTTGGCAATGTTTGGACATATTTAAATAGATTCCCACCAAGCCTTCGACTATGACCTTCTTTCTCACCATCCTCATCACTATCATCCAACTGTACGTTTCCCTTTACGTCTGCCAATTTTAACTGATTTTCATGTTTCGTTGCCATTTTCTGAAGTTCAAACTCTCTCTCTTTATCTTTTTCCCTGATCTGTATCTCCCTTTCTTTTTCTTTTTGTTCTGCCAGGGCTATTCTTTCTTTTCTCCTTTCTTCTCTCTCCTTTTGTTTTTCCTCTCTCTCTCTCTTTCTTTTTCCTCTCTCTCACTTTCTCTTTCTTTTTCCTCTCTCTCTCTTTCTCTTTCTTTTTCCTCTCTCTCAATCTCGTATTCCAGCCGCTTTAATTCTTTCTCATGTTCCATTTGTTTAATTTGCAACTGAATTTTTGCCATTTCCAATGAGTCAAACTCTATCTCAGGCAACTTTAAATGCTTAACCACTGCCATAATTACCTCACCTTTTCGCATTTTGTCAGGTAATGTTAACTGCAATGTTCTTGCCAAATCTAACAGTCTGCTTTTCGTTTCTGTCTGTAAAGTACTACGTGTGATATTCTCCACCCCGAAAAACTTCTGAGCCTCTTAAAGAGCCATTGTTCACAACACTCTCCCCACTTAAACTAAAATACCACACCGGAAAAGCAGCAATCCTTCACTGTCTTTAAGTTCACAAAAGCCAATCCAATAGATAGATTTTTATCCCCCTCGAGCCCCCAATTGTTATTGGCGAGGTGTTTTAAGAACCCCAAAATGTATCATGGAGTTCAACCAACCTCTCCCTTAATGGATTTGTTGCTTTTCCTAGCACACGGCTTTTCTTAGGTGTGATATTACAATTATGGACACGTGGGTTTTTAAACACAAAACACTGTTTATTCCATGAACTCAACTTAACATCTTAAATAAACATTGGATCTCTTAACACCCCTTATTTCAAAGAAAATATTGCAACAGTAAATAACTCCTTAAAATGTTCCTTCAAACTTCCAAGAGACTTAACACCTTTAAACAAAGTCACATCAGGTTAAAGGATATATATATTTTCTGCAGAATGGCAGAGATATATATGCTTCGTTGATTTCAGCTCCAGCACCTTGTTTTTTTCCTGTAGCTCTCTGGACACACACAGACACACAGAAACTGCTTTCTCCAACGAATCAGCTCACAGCAAACTAGAACTTCTCAAGCTGCTGTCTCAAACTGGCTTTCTCCTTTTAATCAGCTCACAGCAAAACAACCAGTCACTTTTAAACTGCTCTCAGCAAAACCAACCAGGCACTTTTCAAAACTGAAACTTCAAAATGGCTGAACTGAGCTGCGCTCCACACAGTCTCTGACATCACTGTTTTCTTACAGGTACATTGCTTACACATTAATTTCTTAAAGGCACTCTTGCATGACACCTACACATCTTTGGACTTTGGGAGAAAACCGGAGCACTTTGAGGAAACCTACGCAGACACGGGGAGTACGTGCAGACTCCGCACAGACAGTGACCCAAGCCGGGAATCGAACCCGAGACCCTGGAGCTGTGAAGCAACAATGCTAACCACTGTGCTATGTGCCCCGAGGTGTTATATTTCCAAGCAGAGCATCCTCATAAATCTGAATTGTTCTATCTCCATTGCCTCAGAATCCTTCTTACATAATGAAGCCCAGAGTTGGTCAAGGTGCTCCAAATGTGGTCTTACTGCAGGTTTATACAGTTGTGGTGAATGTATTATGGCAACCATTCACCACTGTATTGCATTGTACTATGTTGTTGCCCTTGTGGGCTCCGCCCCCTCAGGGGCGGAATATAGATCTGCTGCCCTGCAGGCGGCTCTCAGTGCAGAGCAGTCACAGGCAGGCACAGTTCTAGCTGATTAAAACCACTGTTCACTTCAACTCTCTGTCTCATGTGAATTGATGGTCGCATCAACAGTTTCGGCATTATACCTCGAACTTTAGGGGCAACTGAAGGCATGGTCCAAGAGACAAACTTTCAGCGACTTTTGTAAAGCAGGAGAGGGAAGGCACAGTGGTTTCGGAAGACAATGCCAGGAAAGTCAACGCCAGGTGATAGGTTGGAAGCTGCAGCAATAAAACAACAGTCTGAAGTCAAGGGGACCAAATCTGTGGGCTAGGATGCATGGCTGGAGGGTAATTTGAAATCCAATGATAAATAGTGGACGGATTTGACAGGAATCTTAGAGACATTTTGCTGGGGCACAGGGAACAGGAAGGTCAGAGTGATAGGGATCTCCACAACTACGTAATGGAGAGGACCAGGAATGTGTAGTTTAATTAGAGTGGACACAGGAAGGCTGATGAGGTGAGAAAACTGCTCCAGCATCAGTTTACATTAACTTAGATAAGTTCCAAAAACAGTTGTCGAGTAACATTGTATTGACTAGTTATTAATGGGATATTTTCTATTAACATTTGGAGCTAACAAAGTTTTGCACATGATTGGATATGGTACAGTCGTTGAGCGTTTTATCACCTCGATTATGCACACATATTTTGTTTTTCTTTGACTTTTCTGTTGTTTGGCAATCTGCAATTTCTTTAATTCTATTTCAAGGACACAGGCGATATTCAACATTGACACAAAGAGTTGCTCAGTTGCACCAGCACCACTAACCTGTCATTGTCAGAATTGGTCTGCATCGGTGCAGGAACCAATGTAAGGAAATAATCTACTTGACTTCATCCTCACTAATCGACCTGTCACAGACATACTTGTTCTAACTGTTCCCTTGGATACAGCCCTCCTCCCCTACTCACTTCAATCTCGGAATGTTTGGACTCCTTCAACTGTGCCTGCTGTTGTTGGAAAGTTGCTGACACCCCCTCCTGTAGATCCTGACTCTGCTTCTGCATCTCCACCAGTGAGATGATCATACTTTCCAGAAGCACGATAGTGGCTGGATTACAGCTGGTTCCTGGGAACACACAGCTCTCCGAATGCCCACTCCCTCGGGAGACCCTACCTCCAGCTGAATCAGCATGTGTGACGTGCGCACCTTTCAGTAGCCCACAGTGATAGTCTCTGTGATGGTGGACGGTGCAAGTGAATGCAGTGCCGAGAAGTCGGGTCGTCCCCGGACTAGGCCTGGGGGTGTGTTGGGGTTGTTGCTGGGTGCGAGGTGTCTCAGACAGGTCAGCTTGATCTGATGGTGTTCCTGCAAGACAAAAGACAAGATACACGGTGAGATCTTAGACAGGTCTGGGGGAGAGGGGTGATTCTCTTGCTATAGGGACATCATTTTGCATTAGGGGCTGACTTAGTTGTCTCATGCCGACCTCTGCTTTGGAGAAAGCACCTCCCCGGATTAATATCATTGTCCTCTACTTAGCGGGGGTGAGAGTCTGAAGGTCCTGGATGCCCCCTCTGGTCTCCTCCCACTCCCTTCTGTTATGGGCCGACTTTCCCTAGGGGACAGATAAAGTACATGGTGAGATGCATGGTGGCGAGTTACATGGGAGGCCTGCAGTTGGTGGCATGTGTGTGAAAGGCCCCTGGCCAAAGAGGCTAATACAGCTGCTGGTATTTGGTGCAGGGATGTGACGGAGATGCAGGTGGGTTTTTATTTGCCTCTATGGGAGTGGGGTGTGATATGAGGAGTGAGGGACAGTAGTGATGCCAGGGAAACAGAGGTGATGACTCACCCAAGCTACCCTAAGAAGGTTGTTCATCTTTCTTGCGGCACTGCTTGCCAGTGCGCCTGGTGAGGTTCATCATGCTGAGCACCTCGGCCACCTCTGCCCCAGCCCGGTTAACATAGAAACATAGAAAATAGAAGCAGGAGGAGGCCATTTGGCCCTTCGAGGCATTCATTATGATCATGGCTGATCATCAAGTTCAATACCCTGATCCCACCTTCCCCTCCCATATCCCTTGATCCATTTAGCAAGAGTTATATCTAAGTCTTTTTTGAAATTACACAACGTTTTGGCCTCAACTACTTTCTGTAGTAGCAAATTCTACAGATTCACTACTCTCTGGGTGAAGAAATTTCTCCTCACTTCAGTCCTAAAAGGTTTACCCCTTATGCTCAAACTATGACTCCTATTTCTGGACTCCCCACCAGCAGACTTTAACTTCAGTCTGTGAATCGCAACGTCTGTGATCTCTTTCCTTTACCTTGAGTGCAGCCTCATCAAACCTTATTGACCTACCTGCTTTAAGTTCCCTTTTAAGAATGATTTCCTTATGTGCAATCGCTCTCAATATTCTGTACCTTCTTCAGTTCATCTGCATTTTCCCTCATTTGTAAAAATAATACCAAATATTTAAATGTTTGTCATGTCTTCCGATTCTACAATTAAGCATTCTTTCATCTGTTTAACTATTCTTTTATTTTTTAATGAAATTATTTCCCTTCATTTTCCCTTCTAATCTGAGTATATATTTCTCCACTACATTTCCTGAATTCTTCAGCATTGATCACCGTAGTGTTATCACGCACCTCAGTTTTAAGTTTCAGGTTCTCTGTAATCTATTGACAGACTTCAATTCTTTTTGCCTTATTTAAATTTCGCTGAACCGTATAGGTAATCTTTTCTTTAGAATGATTTAGAGAGCAGAAGATAAACAAAATCAACATCATTTTTCACACACCGTCCCCACAAAGTGCTGACATTTTTCCAAAGAAAAACAAGTTCCATTTTCAAAATAGGTCACCTTTAGGCAGTCAAACACTAAGAATTTGTTGATCTTATCACAACACCCTGTGTGAGTGTGTGGTCAGTTACAACCCCACAGACTCCGGAGTGCCAACATAAGTGAATTAACAAATAATCCGTGTTTTCCTAAGATCTTTAACCCTTGATTGCTCCAATCAGTTCCAGATACGAGATTTATAAGTAAAACATTAGATCTGTTTATTAATAATAAGAGGAAAAGATTAATATATGTACATATACACATCAGAACGGAATCATTGGCAGTCTAGTTGTGTGAGACCCCTTGGGGAGGAGCGACCATAATATGTAAGAATTTTTCATCAAGATGGAGAGTGAAGCAATTGGTTCTGAACTAGGGTCCTGAATCTTAACAAAGGAAACTACGGTAAAATGCCGTGTGAGTTGGTTATGCTCGATGGGGAATGTTACTTACATGGATGACATATTTGCAATGGCAAATATTCAAAAAGTGCATGGAGGAATTGCAACAATTGTTTATTCCTGTCTGGCACAAAAGTAAAATGGAAAGGGTGGCAAATCCATGACTTACAAGGGAAATTAGGGATCGTATTCGATCCAAGGTAGTAGCATACAAATTGGCCAAGAAAAACAACAGGTCTGAGGATTGGGAGCTGTTTAGAATTCAGCAAAGAAGGGCCAAGGAATTGATTAAGAAGGGGAAAGTAGAGGACAAATGTAAGCTGGCGGGGAACATAAAAACTGACTGTATAAGTTTCTATAGGTATGTGAAGAGAAAAAGATTGGCGAAGACAAATGTAGGTCCCTTGCAGTCAGAAACAGGGAATGTATTATAGGGGACAAAGAAGTGAGTGAGCAACTAAATACATACTTTGGTTCTGTCTTCACAAATGAGGACTCAAATCAGATACCAGAAATGTTGGGGTTAGCAGGGTTTAATGAGAAGGAGGAACTGAAGGTGATCAATATCAGCAGAGAAATTGTGTTGGGGAAATTGATGGGATTGAAGGCTAATAAATCCACAGGGCCTGATAATCTACATCCCAGAGTGCTGAAGGAGATGGCTCTCGAAATAGTGGATGCTCTGGTGATCATCTTCCAGGATTCTATCGACTGCGGAGCAGTTCCTGCAGATTGGAGGGTGGCTAATGTAACTCCACGATTTAAAAATGGAGGTATAGGGCAGCATGGTAACATAGTGGTTAGCACTGTTGCTTTACAGCGTCAAGGACCCGGGTTCGATTCCTGGCTTGGATCACTGCGTGCGGAGTCTACACTTTCTCCCCCTGTCTGCGTGGGTTTCCTCCGGGTGCTCCTGTTTCCTCCTATGAGTCCTGAAAGACGTGCTGTTAGGTGAATTGGACATTCTGAATTCTCCCTCAGTGCAACCGAACAGGTGCTGGAGTGTGGAGACTAGGGGATTTTCACAGTAACTTTATTGCAGTGTTAATGTAAGCCTACTTGTGACGCTAATAAAGATTATTATTGGAGAAAAAGCAGGGAATTATAGACCATAAAGCCTGATGCCAGTAGAGGGGGAAATTCTAGAATCCATTGTCAAAGATTTTATCGCAGAGCAGTTAGAAAACAGTGGCAGGATTGGACAGAGCCCAAGGGGAAGGGGAAATCCATTTGACAGATCTACTGGAATTCTTCGAGGATGTAACTTGTAGAATTGAAGAAGGGGCGCCAGTGGATGTGGTGTATGTTGACTTTCAGAAGGCTTTTGACAAAGTTCCACATAAAAGATTAGCGTGTAGAATTAAAGTGCATGGGATTGGGGGTAATGTATTGAGCTGGATAGAAAACTGGTTGGCAGACAGGAAACAAAGAGTAGGAATTAATGGATCTTTTTCAAATTGGCAGGCAGTGAGTGACTAGTGGGGTAGCCCAGGCATCGATACTAGGACCCCAGCTATTCATAATATATATTAATGATTTAGATTAGGGAACAAAACATCATATCTCCAAATTTGCAGATGACATCAAGTTGGGTGGGAGGGTGAGCTGTGAGGAGGATGCAGAGATCCTCAAGTGTGATTTGGACAAGTTGATCGAGTGGGCAAATGAATGGCAGATGCAGTACGAAGGCAGACTATTATCTCAATGGCCATAAATTTGGAAAGGGGAACATGCAACGAGACCTGGGTGTCCTCGTACACCAGTCACTGAAGGTAAGCATGCAGGTACAGCAGGCGGTAAAGAAGGCAAATGGTCTGTTGGTCTTCATTGGGAGAGGATTCGAGTACAAGAGCAGGGAAGTATTGCTGAAATTATACAGGGCCTTGGCGAGTAGTGTGTGCAGTTTTGGTCTCCTTATCTGAGGAAGAACGGTCTAGCTATAGAGGGAGTGCAGTGAAGGTTTATCAGACTGATTCCTGGGATAGCAGGACTGACATATGAGGGGAGATTGAATCGGTTAGGATTATATTCGCTTGAGTTCAGAAGAATGAGGGGGGATCTCGTAGAAACCTATAGAATTCTAACAAGATTGGACAGGGTTGATGCAGGAAGGATGTTCCCGATGGTGGGTGGGTCCACAACCAGGTGTCACAGTCTGAGGAGACGGGGTAGGCCATTTAGGGCAGAAGTGAGGAGAAATTCCTTCACCCAGGGATTGGTGAGCCCCTGGAATTTGTTACCACAGGAAGTAGTTGAGTCCAAAACATTGTAAGGTTTCACGAAGCAGTTCGATATAGCATTTAGGGCAAAGAGGATCAAAGGATAACAGGGAAAGCGGGATTAAGCTATTGAGTTGGATGATCAGCTGTGATCATAATGAATGGCGGAGTGGGCTTGAAGGGCCAAATGGCCTCCTTCTGCTCTTACTTTTTATATGTTTCTATATAAAGAAGTAACAGGACAGTGGTCTACTAGTCTATCTAATCCCAAAACCCGTCTCCCCCCCCCCTCCCCCTCCACCCAGATACACAGAAGATCGACTGGAAAGGATCCAAAAAAATGGGGATTAAAGGGAAAAGTTTGAGGTGAGTCTTCACTGACGTGGTTGTGGCCTCCGGGGATAGATTCGCTCAAGAAATTCAGGTCGGCACAATTCCGCCTTTCCGCCACCGAATGGAGCTTGGTACAGGGGACGGCATTCTCCCACACTCGGCAGCATGGCCCGACGCTGGTGCCAAGAACGGCGCAAACCACTCCGGCATCAGGCCACCCGGAAGTTGTGGAATCCTACGCACTTCCAGGAGCTAGGCCTGCGGCGAAGGGCCGCAGTGGTCCCGTGCATACGCAAAACCGCCGACATGTTCTTGCGCATGGGCAGGGGGTTTCTTCTCCGTGCCAGCCATGGCTGAGCCCTACAGAGGCTGGCGCAGAGGGAAAGAGTGCCCCCAAGGCACAGGCCCGCCCGCAGATTGGTGGGCCCCGATCGCGGGCCAGGCCACTGTGGGGCCCCCCCCTCCCCTGGAGCCGGATCCTCCCCGCACCCCCGAGGACTCCGGTAGACGGCCTACCAGCCAGGTCCTGCCGTGATAGAACATAGAACATAGAAAATACAGCACAGAACAGGCCCTTCGGCCCACGATGTTGTGCCGAACCTTTGTCCTAGATTAATCATAGATTATCATTGAATTTACAGTGTAGAAGAAGGCCATTCAGCCCTTTGAGTCTGCACCAGCTCTTGGAAAGCCAAGATGGACCATGTCCATTTCACGCCGGCAGGACTGGCCAAAAACGGGCGCTGCTCGGCCCATCGGGGCCCGGAAATTTGCCGGGGGGGCCCAGCCAACGGTCCCAACCTGCACGGCGTGAACCCCGCCACCGCCCGAAAACCGACGTCGGAGAATTTGGCAGCCGGCGTCGGAGCAGCGGGGCGGGATTCATGCCACCCCCTGGCGATTCTCCGACCAGGCGGAGGGTCGGAGAATCCCGCCCCCGGGTGTTCAGGCCTGTGCAATTCCAATCGCCGGCTACCAGATGGTGCTGTACACAGGATGTTCAGATCAGTGCAATTCTGCTCTTCTAACACCAAATGGGGTGTTCGCCTCCCTGTGAGATTACCATTGCTTTAACTCTGGGATTAGCAGGCTTTCCCTTGCCTGATATCTGTGCAAAACTCTGGCTATTTGGCTAGGAAATTTGGACATTTTGAATTCTCCCTCTGTGTACCCGAACAGGCGCCAGAATGTGGCGACGAGGGACTTTTCACAATAACATCATTGCAGTGTTAATGTAAGCCTACTTGTGACAGTAAAGATTATTTTATTATATTTTATCAGAAGCGCTCTCACCTTACACTTCAATTTTGAGCTCGTTCCAGCCCCTGAGACACAGAGTTAGATTCTTACCGACCTGTAGAAAACAGCTGGCACTTTCACATCCAAAAGATCTCTTTCCCAGATCTGATGGTTGTCTGTGCCCTTTTAACTAGAAAGTCTCCACAGATTTAGCTAGAATATCACTTGAAATCATCTGGCAAAGAGAGCGAGAGACAGAGGGAGATTCTCCACTACCTTTTACCTAAGTAACCTTCACATAACTGAAACATAAGATGGAACTCTTCAAAAGACCCCCTTCTTTCTGGAAGCTTCTAACTGGCCCCACCAATCACAGGCAACAATACGAGCTGGCTGAGAATCCTAGATTCACCGATTGGCTGCTTGCCAATTCTAGCAAATTGACATCACAGGTTCTGCCATTGAGTCTAAAGGGGACATCTTGGACTGGCCCATCAGGATAGGCGGTTTCAGTGTCAAAAAACTGTAATTTAAACAGAAATCCCAAAGGATGCAGCAATGTTGTAGATGCTAACCCGAAGACTGTAGACGCAAGCAGGCAGCAGGACGGGAATAAAAAGGGAACACAAGACAGAAAAAAGAGTTTTGCAGCAGTATCCTAACAATCTGGAAACCCAATCAAGAAATTCTGAGGAATTTATCAAATAGTTAACAATCATCAGCAGAATTACACCTTCCCGGAAGTAAATAACATTTTTTTGTAATCTTGTTGTAGGGTCAGTTGCCGATGGCGATGAAACCATAGTGGTCTGTAGCAGCACTACAGTTTGTGTTCAGCACAAGGTCATTTTAACTCCTGCCACTGGTACTTCTGGCTCCACTGGGATGTTTAAAATAAATAAATATCCCTCGGGGTTTTTGCTGGCAGCCGTGATTCAGACAACATGAGATGCTACAAAAAGGAGCAGCTCCACTCAAAGCCAGCCACTAGAAAGCAGAAACAGGCAATAGGTCTGTTATTTACAAGTGTAATTGGCTGAATATTCCATCACATGGATCTTTATCTGTACTGGTATGGTGGTGCCAAATCCTTGCTCAACGTCAGAGAGAGAGAAATCATGGGCTGCTTCATCAATTTACAGGCCCCTTGTACACACCCCATAAACCACCCCCGCTCCCACACCACACTACCACTCCCCTTGACATTCTTTGGGTCCGCAGTACTGGGAACCATATGTCACTGTAGGGTCAAACTGTTTTACATTGGTTTAACATACAGCAACACTGATTTGAATGATAAATATAGCAGGTGTCACTGTGGTACAGTGGTTAGCGCTGCTCCCTTAAGGTGCCAGGGACCCGGGTTCAATTCAGGCATTGGGTGACTGACTGTGTGAAGTTTGCACTTTCTCCCCGGGTCTGTGATGGCTTTCCTCCGGAAGCTATGATTGCCTCCCACAGTCTAATGATATGCAGGTTAGGTGGATCGGTCATGTTAACTATTCCTTAGTGTCCAAAGATTTGCAGGTTAGATGGGGTTGCCTGTTGTAGCTTAACATTCCTGTACACTCGCCTGGGCTTCAGCAACAAGTAAGAATCTGGCTTCAACTGATGAAACCGATAAATCTTCGTAATTTGGATTATACAAACTTTATTGAATTCAACTTTATCTAACTCAATAAGACTTTAGTTATGTGTATATTTGAACAGTTACATAGGTTTCGAGACTCACAACTTGAATTCAGAATACTATCCGATGGAGAAAACTGGCCAAGCCCGCCAAGGGTGTCATTCTTCTCCAAGAATTTCTTTCTCTAAGAAAAACTCAAGATCTCTTCTCCGTGAATGTTGATCCCAAGGTTATCGCTGCTGAAACCTTGGAAGCTTCTTATTAAACAATCCTTCACCACGTCGACATCAGTTGCCCTTTGAGAGTCTTGTTTTCACTGTTTTAATACAAAGTGTTACCAGTGAAGAGTCCAGGTGTACAAGCCGCTGTTCTTAATTTTCCCACGAAACTCATTTTGCTGAGCTGCAGTTTTCACACGCACATGTCTGTTAGCCTCTTTTACCATCATGCCCCACAGCACAATGTTAGCCATTTCTCTGCCTCAACAAATCTCTCTCGTTAGTGGCATTATCTCCACTGCCAGAATTCCACCTCACGTTGTCAAAACCCAAACACCTGACTCGATACAGGATCAGAAATACAGACTTGAGCCCCAAGACCTCATGGTCAACAGTTAGGGAATGGCAGGGTGGGCTACCATGGGTCCAGGCCAGAGTGCAGTGAGAATTAACTGGGTTATATAGAAACACTGCACAATCTGATACCTAAACAGTCATTGATGATTTGTCGAGAACCTGCTTCAAAGTATTGATGAGACGGAGCTGAAACACTTTTTCACAGGCAATATGGTGGAACTTCATGTCAGTTCCCAAGCAAACTTGAATAGTGCTAAATGAACATGCAACTGCCATGTCCACTGAGTAAATTAAACAAGGGCTGTGAAGTCACAGCATGGGTTTGTGCAAACAATTAACATGCCCATCTGGTCTCCTGTGTCGTGTTCTCTATGATATGAAATTCTTTCCTCTCCTATTTCAGTGATGGAGAAAGTAGCTTGGGTTGAAAATGTTAACATTTTTTTTCTGCCAATCTTCTTAAGCATAGCCTCAAAGCTGAATTAGAATTATCTTCAGTTAAAAGGTGTGGAACTTACAAGTGTAGATCTCCAACAGGTTTGGGTTTGCTTGTACAAGCAATGCAGGAAGCTAACATACTGGTGCAGCAAGCAATTAGGGAGGCAAATGGCCTTTATTGCAAGGGGATTGGAATAAAAAGGTGTCGCCAGCCCTTTCGAAAGACTGCCACAGGCAAATCTGTCTTCTCTGCTCCTATTTCATGTTCTTGTATGTAACTTTAAAACACCTTTAAAATTGTCAAACATCCCAAGACATTTCTTGGAGTGTTACCAAGCACAAATTGACAACGAATGACATGAGGAAATATTAAGGTAGGTGAACGTGGTCAAAGAGGTAGGCTTTAATGAGAGTCTTAAAGGAGGAAAAGAGAGGTAGAAAGGCTGAATAGTTTCGGGAAGCAATTCCAGAACTTCGGGGCTGTACCGCTGAAGATATGGCTGCCAATGGTGGAGCTGTCATGATATGCAGACACACACATAATGATATACAGACAAGCAGCTAATGGACACAGAGAACAAGACATGACCAATAAGCAGGCAGGACACTCAGGGGTGGGATCTGACTATAAAAGACACGAGGCACTTACACTCCGCTTCTTTCCACTGATGAACATCTAGAGAGCCAGTCAAGGGTGTTATTACAATCTCACACCTCCTCCACGTGGCTAAGAGCTAGTCTGGTTCAGTCAGACAGAGTAACCACACTTAAGTTAACAGAGAGTCAAACTCATAGAGAACTGTGCTATTAGTTCAATAAACCTGATTGAACTAACTTCAAGGTCTGGAGTATCGTTCTGATTTAAGCTGCGTCCAGTTGCAGCCAATGTTAGACTGTACCTTACACGACATGATACCTGGAGACGACTAATTTAAGGTGGCTTACCTCAGTCCATTCCGTGATGACCAGCAAATGTATCCCGGCACCATGGAGAAGATTCAGGCTCCTCACCAGCTCAGGACCTCCGGCAATCTCAGTGCGAACTGGTGGATATTCAAGCAAACGTTTCTGCTGAACATCAAAGCCTCAGACCTCGAGGGTGAGTCTGAGGAAAGAAAGATCGCGCTTCTCCTCTCAACAGCGGGTGATCAAGCCATCGAACTCTTCAACTCGTTTAACTTCACCGAAAGCCAGGACAAGACAAAGTTTCAGACCATCCTGGACAAGTTCGATAGTCACTGTGAAGTGGACACCAATGAAATCTTTGAGCGCTACATATTCAAGGTAAAAATGAATCTTTCAATGCCTTCTTAACGAGCCTCCGCCTGCTAGCGCTGTCCGGCAACTTTGATGATGTTGCTGACTCCATGATCAGAGACCAAATCGTGTTTGGAGTTCACTCTGATCCTCTGAGAGAGCAGCTCTTAAAAATCAAGCATATGACCCTGCCAGTGGTGATTGAAACATGAGCACGCAAAAAAATCGGTATTCCCAATACAGATTGGCTGAAAATGAGAAACCTGCCTCCCACGAGGCAGTGAGTTTGCAGGCCATCTCCCGGATGCAGCGCCTCAGCATGGAAGACAGCGGCCATTTTGCATGCTTTTCCCGGAGCCCCACGCATGCGCGATGCGAACGGGATAACGAAGCGGCCGACCCCACACTGCGCAGGTGCAGACGTCTGCCGACCGCACTGCGCATGTGCGACAACGTGCACCGTGTCATGACGCCAACGACATGACATGCCCGAACTGTGGCAACACCCACTTAAAGGGACACTGCCCTGCAAGAGGCAGGCGATGTTTAAACTGCGGGAAACCTGGACACTATGCAGCCTTGTGCAGGTCTGCACCACCAGTCAGAGGCCAGCGCTCCCAATTCCGACGACGGTGTGTCCAGAATGTGCAACGACGAGTCCAGGATTCTGACCCTAGCAGTGCAACAGATCCAGAGGACGAGTGCCTACCAAGTGGGCATCATTACCACACGTGAACATGCCACACCTAACTCATCTCGCATTCAGTCCATCCTCGCTGTGGATTCGGAGGACGAATGGCGTGCGGTGATGCAGGTCAACCGCTGGTCCATCCAGTTCAACTGGACACAGGTGCTTCTGCCAACCTCCTCTCACAGGCAGCCTTCAAACGCCTCAAGAAGCCCCCCAAGGTCCTTCCAGCAGCCTGCCAGCTCCTGGACTATAATGGTAATGCCATCACGGCACTGGGGTCCTGCCATCTACTCGTCTCCAACCGGAGTACCCATGCACGGCTAAGGTTTGAAATTGTCAAGCCGGACAGGGAATCCGTACTGGGCGCGCATGCCTGCAAAAAGCTAAACCTGGTGCAGCGGGTTTATTCAACGGCATCTTCCAATGTGGATCTTCAAGCTGGCATTGGCGACATCCTCGCTCAGTATCCAGACATGTTTGATGGGATGGTCACTTTGCCATATCGGTATAAGATCCTACTGTGACCTGATGCCAAGCCAGTGGTCCCGGCTCCGCTGAAGGAGCGCCTGAAGGAACAGCTCAAGGAGCTGCAGCAGCAGGGGATTGTTTCCAGGGTAACCGAACCGACTGACTGGGTCAGCTCGATGGTGGTGGTTAAAAAAACCTCTGGAAATCTGCGCATCAGCATTGATCCCAAGGATCTCAACCAGAATATAATGCGTGAACACTACCCCATCCAGAAGGGGGAGGAACTCACCAGTGAGATGGCACATGCACGGTTTTTCACAAAGTTAGATGCGTCACATGGATTCTGGCAAATCCAGCTGGATGGGTCCAGCTGAAGGCTCTGCACCTTCAACACATCGTTTGGCAGCTACTGCTATAACCATATGCCGTTCGGCATCGTCTCGGCATCGGAGATATTTCATTGCATCATGGAGCAGATGATGGAGGGCATCGAAGGAGTTTGTGTGTACGTGGACGACATCATCATATGGTCCATGACCCCTGAGGAGCATGTTTCCCATCTCCAGCAGGTATTCCGTCTTGTCCACGCCAATGCCCTGAAGCTGAACAGGGCCAAATGTTGCTTTGGCATGACGACACTGAAGTTCCTAGGAGACCAGATCTTTCAGCAGGGCGTGTGCCCCGACACAGACAAGGTCAAGGCCATCGCAGCCATGAAGGTCTCGGAAGACAAGAAGGCGGTCTTGCGCTTCCTGGGCATGGTCAATTTTCTGGGCAACTTCATCCCAAACATGGCCTCACACACTACAGCCCTACGAAACCGAGTGAAGATGTCAACTGCCTTTGAGTGCAAGGCGGCCCACCAGGCAGAGTGGGTGGAGCTGAAAGCCAAGCTCACCACTGCACCAGTATTGACATTTTTTGACCCAGACAGGAAAACGAAAATCTCGACCGATGCGAGCCAGGATAGCATCGGTGTGGTCCTGCTGCAACGCGATGACACTTCATCCTGGGCACTGGTTGCCTACGCATCAAGGGTAATGACGCCCACCGAACAAAGGTATGCACAAATCGAGAAGGAATGCCTGGGCCTTCTCACTGGCATTCTCAAGTTTCACGACTACGTCTACGGCCTGCCGTCATTCACAGTCGAGACGGATCACAGGCCCCTGGTCCACATTATCCACAAGGACCTTAATGACATGACACCTAAAGGATAACACTAAAGCTTTCTGTAGATATGTCAGGAATAAAAGAATGACTAGGGTAAGAGTAGGGCCAGTCAAGGACAGTAGTAGGATGTTGTGCTTGGAGTCCGAGGAGATAGGAGAGGTGCTAAATGAATATTCTTCGTCAGTAATCACACAGGAGAAAGACAATGTTGTCGAGGAGAATACTGAGATTCAGGCTACTAGACTAGAAGGGCTTGAGGTGCATAAGGAGGAGGTGTTTGCAATTCTGGAAAATGTGAAAATAGATAAGGCCCCTGGGCCGGATGGGATTTATCCTAGGATTCTCTGGGAAGCTAGGGAGGAGATTGCTGAGCCTTTGGCTTTGATCTTTAAGTAATCTTTGTCTATAGGAATAGCCAGAAGACTGGAGGATAGCAAATGTTGTCCTCTTAACATAGAACATAGAAAATACGGCACAGAACAGGCCCTTCGGCCCACGATGTTGTGCCGAACCTTTGTCCTAGATTAATCATAGATTATCATTGAATTTACAGTGCAGAAGGAGGCCATTCGGCCCTTTGAGTCTGCACCAGCTCTTGGAAAGAGCACCCTACCCAAACTCAACACCTCCACCCAACACCAAGGGCAATTTGGACATTAAGGGCAATTTATCATTGGCCAATTCACCTAACCCGCACATCTTTGGACTGTGGGAGGAAACCGGAGCACCCGGAGGAAACCCACGCAGACACGGGGAGGACGTGCAAACTCCGCACAGACAGTGACCCAAGCCGGAATCGAACCTGGGACCCTGGAGCTGTGAAGCAATTGTGCTATCCACAATGCTACCGTGCTGCCCTTGAGAACAAATAAATCTACACTATATCATTTTACCATAATCCATGTACCTATCCAATAGCTGCTTGAAGGTCCCTAATGTTTCCGACTCAACTACTTCCACAGGCAGTGCAATCCATGCCCCCACTACTCTCTGGGTAAAGAACCTACCTCTGATATCCCTCCTATATCTTCCACCTTTCGCCTTAAATTTATGTCCCCTTGTAATGGTTTGTTCCACCCGGGGAAAAAGTCTCTGACTGTCTACTCTATCTATTCCCCTGATCATCTTATAAACCTCTATCAAGTCGCCCCTCACCCTCCTCCGTTCTAATGAGAAAAGGCCTAGCACCCTCAATCTTTCCTCGTAAGACCTACTCTCCATTCCCGGCAACATCCTGGTAAATCTTCTTTGCACCTTTTCCAAAGCTTCCACATCCTTCCTAAAATGAGGCGACCAGAGCTGTACACAGTACTCCAAATGTGGCCTTACCAAAGTTTTGTACAGCTGCATCATCACCTCACGGCTCTTAAATTCAATCCCTCTGTTAATGAACGCGAGCACACCATAGGCCTTCTTCACAGCTCTATCCACTTGAGTGGCAACTTTCAAAGATGTATGAACATAGACCCCAAGATCTCTCTGCTCCTCCACATTGCCAAGAACTCGACCGTTAACCCTGTATTCCGCATTCATATTTGTCCTTCCAAAATGGACAACCTCACACTTTTCAGGGTTAAACTCCATCTGCCACTTCTCAGCCCAGCTCTGCATCCTATCTATGTCTCTTTGCAGCCGACAACAGCCCTCCGTACTATCCACAACTCCACCAATCTTCGTATCGTCTGCAAATTTACTGACCCACCCTTCAACTCCCTCATCCAAGTCATTAATGAAAATCACAAACAGCAGAGGACCCAGAACTGATCCCTGCGGTACGCCACTGGTAACTGGGATCCAGGCTGAATATTTGCCATCCACCACCACTCTCTGACTTCTATCGGTTAGCCAGTTCGTTATCCAACAGGCCAAATTTCCCACTATCCCATGCCTCCTTACTTTCTGCATAAGCCTACCATGGGGAACTTTATCAAATGCCTTACTAAAATCCATGTACACTACATCCACTGCTTTACCTTCATCCACATGCTTGGTCACCTCCTCAAAGAATTCAATAAGATTTGTAAGGCAAGACCTACCCCTCACAAATCCGTGCTGACTATCCCTAATCAAGCAGTGTCTTGTTCAAGAAGGGGAGTAGAGACAACCCCCGTAACTATAGTTCAGTGAGCCTTACTTCTGTTGTGGGCAAAATCTTGGAACGGTTTATAAGAGATAGGATGTATAATCATCTGGAAAGGAATAATTTGATTAGAGATAGTCAACACGGTTTTGTGAAGGGTAGGTCGTGCCTCACAAACCTTATTGAGTTCTTTGATAAGGTGGATGAGGGTAAAGCAATTGATGTGGTGTATATGGATTTCAGTAAAGCGTTTGATAAGGTTCCCCACGGTAGGCTACTGCAGAAAATACGGAGGCATGGGATTCAGGGTGATTTAGCAGTTTGGATCAGAAATTGGCTAGCTGGAAGAAGACAAAGGGTGGTGGTTGATGGGAAATGTTCAGACTGGAGTCCAGTTACTAGTGGTGTACCACAAGGATCTGTTTTGGGGCTACTGCTGTTTGTCATTTTTATAAATGACCTGGAGGAGGGCGTAGAAGGATGGGTGAGTAAATTTGCAGATGACACTAAAGTCGGTGGAGTTGTGGACAGTGCAGAAGGATGTTACAAGTTACAGAGGGACATAGATAAGCTGCAGCGCTGGGCTGAGAGGTGGCAAATGGAGTTTAATGCAGAAAAGTGTGAGGTGATTCATTTTGGAAGGAATAACAGGAAGACAGAGTACTGGTCTAATGGTAAGATTCTTGGCAGTGTGGATGAGCAGAGAGATCTCGGTGTCCATGTACATAGATCCCTGAAAGTTGCCACCCAGGTTGAGAGGGTTGTTAAGAAGGCGTATGGTGTGTTAGCTTTTATTGGTAGAGGGATTGAGTTTCGGAACCATGAGGTCATGTTGCAGCTGTATAAAACTCTGGTGCGGCCGCATTTGGAGTATTGTGTGCAATTCTGGTCGCCGCATTATAGGAAGGATGTGGAAGCATTGGAAAGGGTGCAGAGGAGATTTACCAGAATGTTGCCTTGTATGGAGGGAAGATCTTGTGAGGAAAGGCTGAGGGACTTGAAGCTGTTTTCGTTAGAGAGAAGAAGGTTAAGAGGTGACTTAATTGAGGCATACAAGATGAGCAGAGGATTGGATAGGGTGGACCAGGCAGGCTGTCTACTGGCCCGGGATCAGCCAGGACATCGCAAACATGGTCCTTAACTGTGCGACCTGTCAATGCTTCCAGCGAGCGCAGAGTAAGGAGACACTTCAGCAGCATGAAATCGAAACGTCTCCGTGGTCCAAGGTTGGCATCGACCTCATTCATGCAAATGGTCGTGATTACGTGCTAATCATTGATTACTTTTCCAATTACTCTGAAGTCGTGAAGCTCTCAGACCTCACATCTCGGACCAGCATCAAGCCTGTAAGGAGACGTTCTCCAGGCATGGTATCCCACTCACTGTCATGAGTGACAATGGCCCGTGCTTCAGCAGCCAAGAATGGTCTCTGTTTGCCCAGTCGTATCAGTTCAAACATGTCACTTCCAGCCCACACTATCCAGTGAGAGCCTTTTTCCCCGGATGGTGATGTTTAGCACGAGGGGACATACCTTTAAATTGAGGGGAGATGGATATAAGATAGATGTCAGAGGTAGGTTCTTTACTCAGAGAGTAGTAAGGGCATGGAATGCCCTGCCTGCAACAGTAGTGGACTCGCCAACACTAAGGGCATTCAAATGGTCATTGGATAGACATATGGACGATAAGGGAATAGTGTAGATTGGCTTTAGAGTGGGTTTCACAGGTCGGCGCAACATCGAGGGCCGAAGGGCCTGTACTGGGCTGTTATGTTCTACGTACACCTCGGTTGCAGCGCATCCTCCTCAAACTCAGAAGGTACGACTTTGACATGGTCTATACACCTGGCAAGGAGCTCACCATTGCTGATAATCTGTCCCGCTCCATCACCGTGTCTAGTGAACCACTGAACGTCATCCGTCAAATTGAGTCACAGGTTGAGTCACATCTGATGAGAAGGTGATTCGTATCCCTGAGGAGACAGCCAAAGACCCACTCTTGCAGCGTGTTATGCAACACCTAGCCAGTGGCTGGCAAAAAAGGGCAGTGCCCTCAATTTTTCAATGTAAAGGACGACCTGATGGTGGTTGATGGTATCCTCCTCAAACTGGACCGGATTGTAATTCCACACAGTCTCCAGAGCTTGGTGCTCCGTCAAATCCATGAGGGCCACCTGGGTGTGGAAAAGTGCAGATGCAGAGCCAGGCAGGCTGTCTACTGGCCCGGGATCAGCCAGGACATCGCGAACATGGTCCTTAACTGTGCGACCTGTCAATGCTTCCAGCGAGCGCAGAGTAAGGAGACACTTCAGCAGCATGAAATCGAAACGTCTCCGTGGTCCAAGGTTGGCATCGACCTCATTCATGCAAATGGTCGTGATTACATGTTAATCATTGATTACTTTTCCAATTACTCTGAAGTCGTGAAGCTCTCAGACCTCACATCTCGGACCAGCATCAAGCCTGTAAGGAGACGTTCTCCAGGCATGGTATCCCACTCACTGTCATGAGTGACAATGGCCCGTGCTTCAGCAGCCATGAATGGTCTCTGTTTGCCCAGTCGTATGAGTTCTAACATGTCACTTCCAGCCCACACTATCCGCAGTCAAACGGAAAAGTTGAGAAAGGGGTGCACATAGTGAAGCAGCTCATCTGCAAGGCTGCGGATTCTGCGACATTCACCTTGCACTGCTTGCCTACAGGGTGACCCCACTGTCCACTGGCAAATCTCCGGCTCAACTCCTGATGAACAGGGACCTGCGAACTACACTTCCAGTCATACATGTGCCCAACCTGGATCACCTCCCGGTGCTGCAGAAGGTGCAGCAACTCCGAGACCGGCGAAAACAGGGCTATGATGATCATCCACCGATTTTCCTGTGTTATCCCCATCAGACACTTTCGGGTCAAGATCCCTGATGGAGGCTGGTCAGCTTCAGCTGTCATTGTTTGACAGGCTGCCCCCCATTTGGATGTTGTGCGTCTGGCTGATGGTTCTGTTGTGCGACGAAACAGACGGGCACTGTGCAAAGTTGTCTGCCTGCAACCACATTCTTCTCCGTTTCTTTCTGTTGTTTTGCCACCTCCTGATACCTCTACTCACGAGGCCACCAGTCATGCGTCAACCCCGCCCATCAAGGTGCTGTCGTCCCCACCACCACCTCTCCGGCGGTCGACCAGGATCAGACGCAAGCCACAGAGACTGGACTTATGAACATTTGTTCTGTTTGCTATGTTCTGTGTTCTCACATTAGACAGCTGTTTTCACATGTACATATGTTCACATCCACTGCATGTATAGATCATAGAATTTACAGTGCAGAAGGAGGCCATTCGGCCCGTCGAGTCTGCACCCGCTCTTGGAAAGAGCACCCCACCCAAGGTCAACACCCCCACCCTATCCCCATAACCCAGTAACCCCACCCAACACTAAGGGCAATTTATCATGGCCAATCCACCTAACCTGCACATCTTTGGACTGTGGGAGGAAACCGGAGCACCCGGAGGAAACCCACGCATACACGGGGACGATGTGCAGACCACACAGACAGTGACCCAAGCCGGAATCGAACCTGGGACCCTGGAGCTGTGAAGCAATTGTGCTATCCACAATGCTACCGTGCTGTTAATATTGGCCTATTCTTGTAAATACTTCACATATGTCATTCAAACATATGATGGTGGGCTGTTGTGTGGATGTCCTCTGCAGGACACTCAGGGGTGGGATCTGACTATAAAAGACATGAGGCACTCACACTCCGCCTCTTTCCACTGATGAACATCTAGAGAGTCAGTCAAGAATATTGTTACAATCTCACACCTCCACCACGTGGCTAAGAGCTAGTCTGGTTCAGTCAGACAGAATAACCACACTTAAGTTAGCAGAGAATCAAACTCATAGAGAACTGTCCTAACTGTGCTATGAGTTCAATAAACCTGATTGAACTAACTTCAAGGTCTGGAGTATCTTTCTGATCTAAGCCGCATCCAGTTGCAGTCAGCATTAGACCAGTATACCTAATACGACAGGAGCGATTAAACTCCGGAATGTTCAAGAGGCCATTGCTGGTTTCAAATTTCAATCTCATCTAGCACAGTGGTTAGCACTGTTGCTCCTCAGCTCCAGGGTCCCAGGTTCGATCCCCGGCTTGGGTCACTGTCTGTGCGGACTCTGCACATTCTCCCCGTGTCTGCGTGGGTTTCCTCCGGCTGCTCCGGTTTCCTCCCACAAGTCCTGAAAGATGTGCTTGTTCGGTGAATTGGACATTCTGAATTCCCCCTAAGTGTATCCGAACCGGCGCCGGAATGTGGTGACTAGTAACTTCACAGTAACTTCATTGCAGTGTTAATGTAAGCCGATTTGTGACAATAATGAAGAATATTTTTATTACTCATTTTGTTGTAACATTGCTGAACAAAGCGTTTCCAATTATTGTTTTGCCTTAATGTTTTTCATAGGACCTCGAGTATTATAGCACAGCAATGGAACAAGACATGGGTAAGAGTTTATTTTAAACGCAATTTGGTGCTCGGTATCATGTGAATATCTACGTCAGTTGTCCAGTAGGTGCTGTGCTGAGATTGACAAAATGAATGAACGAACGTCAGGGCATTGTTCCACAGAAAACCATTTTCAATGTGAAGTACGTAGCTCCCATGGGAACTGTTTCCTCAGACGTATTTCAATTTTTCAGAGAAATTATTATTAAAGTTCATCAACCTTATAATTAAGATTGGATATGCATTTAATTGCTGTAAGGGGAAGGTTTATACACACTTATGTTATATGTTAAGATCCCAACTCTGGGCCTCCTTCCTTCAGTAGTGTGCCTCGTAAGAGGCTATGAAGCAAGTGCTGGTTTCCATGGGAGAAAAGGTAGAATGATCAGCATGTTCATTTGCCTGAGTAAGATCATTGATTTCTTTGGGGAAGTAGCTTGCAGTCCTGTGGGCGAGAGAGGTTGCACTCAACACGGAAATTCCTTTTCTTCAGATGGCACAAGAGACATTTGTTTTTGGAGGCTTTTTCCCAAGGGCACCCAGAAGTGTATAAACCTTCCCCTTATAGCAATTAAATGCATATCTGCTAACTGAAGTGTGTCCCCAGTTGCTTCTTTGGCAGACATTCTTGGAAAGCGCCACAACTCCTGAAGCATCCTGTCAAACGACCTGTCAATGAACTGAATAGGGCAAGCACTTTAAGACTTAGCTATTACTCCTTCACCTTACTGAATTGTAAGTCTGAGCTAGCTTTTAAAGACTGCACTCAAATTTCCAAACCTGGTTAACCCCATTTCATATGGGGCTTACACCAGTGATTCCTCCAATGAATATACAACTGGAGCTGGATCGGTGAGCTGCGTGGACCAGAATTTGGCAGATGGAGTTTAACGTGGTAAGCATTAGGTTATCCATTTTGGCCAGTGGAATAAAAAAGCAACTTGTTATCTAAATGGAGAGAAACTTCAAAATGCATTGGTGTAGAGGAATTTGGGTGACCTTGTGCATGAATCACAGAAAGTTAGTATGAAGGTGCAGCAGGTAATAAGGAAGGCAAATTAAATTTTGGCATTCATTGCTAATGGAATAGAGCATAAAAGTAGGGAAGTGCAGTTGCAACTGTATGGAAAATTGGTGAGACAATGGCCAGAGTTCTCTGGCCGTTTGCTGACGGTGGTTCAGAGAAGGTTCACTAGATTGATTCCAGGGCTGAAGGACTTGTCTTATGAAGAAAGTTTGGGAAGTTTAGGCCTATACTCACTGGCGTTTAGAATGAGGGGAGGTATATAAGATACTAAAGGGGATTGGCCGGATAGATGTAGAGCAGATGTTTCCCCTTGTTTGACATTCTAGAATGAGAAGCCATAGTTTTAGGCTAAGGGGTGGCAGATTTAAAACAGAAATGAGAAGGAATTACCTCACTCAAAGGGTTGTGAATCTGTGGAAATCTCTACCCCATAGTGCAGTGGACTCCAGAACGCTAAACAAATTTAAGGAGGAGATCGCTAGTTTTTTAATTAGTAGAGGGATGAAGGGCTATGGGGAGCGGGCTGGAAGAGTCCGAGATGAGGTCAAGATGAGGTCAGCTGTGAGCATATTGAACAGCGGAGCGGGTTTGAGGGGCTGAATTGCCCACTACTGCTCCTAGTTCTTATGTTCTTATATTTTTCCTACATTGTGTATGTTAACTTCTCATAATTATTGATTTGGGCCTAGTTGTGACTTCCTCCAAGATAGTTTAGATTGCTGATTTTCTCAAGGCTCACACCTCAAGAATGGCTAAGAAATGCCAGAAACTGGCTTGATCATTGGGAGCCTGGGACTTTAAACCAAAATGGGATGACAAACTGCACTACTTATTTCAAATGTAGACCCTCAAGTGAGTTATCCCCATGTTGTTTTGTGACCAGTCACTTGTCCTTGGAATGATCAGGTGAATGAGATGGTAGAAAGCTGCCAAAGTCACCTAACATAACTCCATACCTTCAGGAACGGACATTGGAAAAATAAAAGATGTCACCAGATGTGAAAGTATGCAGGTCGGCAGTTTTGGCAATAATTATAGTTTATCTCTCTTTTTCATTACTTGACAGTAAATCTCACTCCCGGCGTCTTTTCCTCTTCACTTCTGTGTAATTCCAAGGCTACCCGTTTGAAAACTATTCTGTAAAACCTACCATGATATTGACTTTTCTTTTTAATTTCCCACAAGGTCACTATCCGGTATCACCACGGTCAAAGGGTTATGCAACAGAGGATCATCACTATATTCAACTACGAGCTGACCATCCAGCATTGAGGTACTGCCAATTCATAACTCTGTGACTAGATAAGAGACAGCTGTATATACATGTTTGCTGATGGCACCAAGGGCAGAATTTTCAGGGGAGGGGGTATTTTGGTCATGCCTGCGGTGTGGAGGGAGGGGTGTGTGTGTTTGGCGGGTTACAATCAGGTTGGGGGTGGAAGTCATACCAGTGAGGAGGTGGGTGAGGGGGTGGTTGAGGAGTCTCTTGTGATTGGGGGAAATTCAAAGGGGGTCGGCGGGGTGCAGAATACCATGGGGAAGTGATGGTTCGTCGGGTGTTGGGATTGTGGGGAGAATACCATGAGGGTATGGGGGGTTAGGAAATATCGTGGAGGGGTGCAGTGGGTAGTTAGTTGAGGGCTGGGAGAGTCCTGTTGGGGTATCGTGGATGTGCCAGGGTGTCTCCTGGGGGGAGTTCAGGTTGTTGGGGGCATCCCATGGAGTAGCCAGTCTGTGTCTCTACAACAGTTACCCAGAAGTTAGAAGAGGTTCAAATTCTTCTTTTTCTGAGTAACTATTAGTGTAACCCAGTCAGAACCATCCGAGGTTTGTGATTTAAATCGCATTTTTGGATGGTTCACAGCACAGCTCAGTTGCCATGCAAATGCTTACTGTAAAATTCTGAGAGGGATTTCCCAGCGCATCTTTGGGTTACCCCCAAATCCGGCACTGGGGAGCTCAGAAGTTACTTCCCAACTCTGTTTCTCTCTCTCTACTAATGCCATCAGAGCTTATGTGTGTTTCTAGCATTTTTTGTTTTATTCCATGTTTAAAAATACTTGCTCTCAGCTGTCAATTGGTACCTCGATGTCCATTCTTCAACATTGCTATGGAGCCCTTTTGAATTCCCCCTCTCATCTTTACTCTCCACCTGCTGGACCACCAGTCATTTTGGATTCTTATTCCTGAAAGCTATCCAAAAAGCCTCCGCTTGTTTATACACCTTTACCAACCTTCAAAAGCCTGCTCCAAACAATTGTTTTGCCCATGCTCAAGACAACTTCCCCTCGTTTTCCTTTAACTTTTCAAAGTCTATCTTCACCTCTTTGAAATGAGTCGGGGCACATATTTCGTTGGGGGTGCATATCAATGCAAGAAGTTTTAAGGCCCGACGTACTGCCTGGCTACGTACAGCCTCTGGTGACACACATTGCCCGTCTGCAGGTTGTGTGACATGTGTCCATTGACTGGTTGTATGCATTGCCTGGCTGTGCATGTACAAGGAATGGGTTGGGCAATTTGGCTGGGCTCCTTGTGATTCAGAAAGGTGCAATCGATGAGCACAACCTTGCATGCCATGTTCTGCCCACAAGATATTCAAACCGTTGTGTGGAGGCAAACGTAGTCTGCCAACACTTGCCGGAAAAGTTCCACATACGGTGTAACTATATTGAAAAAGGACAGTCTGAAACACAATTCTTTCTTACAGAATTATCAATTTTGGCTTATTCACCATGGATTCCAAGAAAGTAAATTGATTCAGAGATATAACCAGGCTGCTGCCATATGAAATTGTTATAGAGTGCTATTATTATACATCTACTTACTTAAATCCATTGCTGATGCCATCAGTAAGTTCTGTCTTTAGTTGTTGTTACCTGTGTATATTGGTATTTCATTGTCATTAGTTCTAATTCTATTCTGTTACTGTTATATCGATGTTTAGCTAGTTGCTCCCGGTTTTGAGTCCATATTGTATTTTAAACGTCGTCACTTTTGTATATTAAAGACGATTCAACTTTCACCACATTGTTTCAATTACCTTTTTGTGGTCAGGTTACCACACATTCTTGACAACATGAATAAAGAAAATTGAGTTTCAGCATGTTCAACACAATGGGCGCAATTCCCATGCCCTGCTCCTTGAGCGAAACGAGGCCAGTGAACAGTGGGAGAGGCCGAAAATGAGAACTGCACAAGGTGCCAAACAGTTTGCGATGCAACCAGCCCACTAGGGATCTCACCGTAGGGTGGCGAAAGCCAAATATCACCACTAAAGCCCTATTTCCATACAATTAAAGGGAGCCACCCCATATCCAATGGCCCCCCCGTCATTCAGCAGCTTCCTCAGTAAGTGGTCATTCTGGTGCTGATTAGTACTCCTTTTGAAAAACAGGAACCTGGCAGAAGGGCTTCTGTGGGGAGCCAAGGAGTGAGTAGCCATCTTTGCTCACAAACAAAGGACCCGAGGGCACTCGGCAGGGGGACCCTCAACTGGGTGGGGGGGCACCTTCCGGAGGGTTGGGCCGCCATAGAAAGAGGGGGAGGGGAAGGCGCTGGGGGGTGGGGGCATCTGCTGGTGGCAGCAGAATGCCAACCCCTGGATCGTGTGTACCCGTTCCGGGGGCAAGCCTAGCCCCTACCCACCTGCCCCACCGATCACCCATAACCCCTACCAACTGCCGAGGCCTCTGGCCGTGTGGCTGAAGGCTATTACTATTAGGGAATTGGCAATTGTGGTTAAGTGAGCACTTCACACAACCCATGGATTTCCGTGGGTGGGCGGGCCATGTAGCATGTGGGAGTCATTGCCCAATCACACCTTGATGCCTGGACACTGTGGTTGAACACTGCGGGAGGGAACACCACACACGCAGCAGCCAACATCTGAACACTCAGGGGATGGGAGACAGCTCCGGGGACATGCGCACGGTGAAGTCGAGACATCCTGAATGAGTGAGACAGCTAGAGTGAGGTGAAACTTGGTAATTTGGTGCAATGGGGTAATTCGGTGCAGCGTGGGAGGAGGTGCTTGTTCCCTATCGTTTGGTTTTCCTTCTTCTGGCTTGTAACTGTTAATCTGCAGGGAGAGATCCAGAGACCATCCTGGGAAGGTAAGTGATTTTAATGCCTTTTCAAATTCAGGGGGAGGGGGGGGGACTGAAGTGACATCACAGTAAAGCTGTGACCTGATTGGCTGGTTGGGAATCTGTTAAATTTGAAAAAAAATAATATTGCAAAACAAATCTAATTGATTAACTAGATAGTGGAGTAACTAAACCTGAGGGCAGAGATTAGTATTTAGCATTTAATTTTACAGTAAAAATCTATCAATAGGGCCATATAGTTAATTGTAACTCAATCTATCAATAATTCAAGTGTTTATTTCAAATTAATTAACTGGTGCTTAAATGTCACTCAGCGGGATTCAGTACTCCAACTGTGAGATGTGGCAGATCTGTGACGCTTCCTGCGTTCCGGTCGACTACATCTGCAGCAAGTGTGACCAATGGCAGCTCTTCACATACAGCGTGGTTCGGTTGGGGCAGCAGTTGGATGAACTTAGGAGCATGCAGGTGGTGGAAAGTGTCACAGATAGGAGTTATAGAGATATGGTCACACCCAAAGTGCAGGCAGACAGATGGGTGACCACTAGACAGGGCAGGCAGTCAGTGCAGGAATCCTCTGTGGCTGTTCCCCTCTCTAACAGGTATACCTTTTTGGATACTGTTGGGGGGGATAGTCTATCAGTGGAAAATAACAGCAGCCAGAACAGTGGCACCACAACTGGCTCTGTTGCTCAACAGGGGAGGGCAAAGTGCAGGGGGGGGCAAAGTGCAGGAGGGGACTCTATAGTAAGGGACATAGATAGGCGCTTCTGTGGAAGTGAAAGAGATTCCAGGGTGGTGTGTTGCCTCCCTGGTGCCAGGGTCAAGGATGTCTCTGAATGAACACAGGACATCCTGAAGGGGGAGGGTGAACAGCCAGCGGTCGTAGTACACATAGGCACCAATGACATAGGCAGAAAGAGTGATGAGGTCCTGCAGAAGGAGTTCAGGGAGTTAGGCAGAATAGTAATCTCAGGATTGCTATCTGTGCCACGTGCCAGTGAGGCAAGAAATAGGAGGATAGTGCAGCTAAACACGTGGCTAAACTAGTGGTGTAGGAGGGAGGATTTCTGATTTCTGGACCATTGGGATCTCTTCCGGGGCATGTGCGACCTGTACAAGAAGGACAGGTTGCATCTAAACTCGAAGGGCACCAATATCCTGGCTGGGAGGTTTGCTAGTGTCACTTGGGAGGATTTAAACTAATATGGCAGGGGGGTGGGAACAAGAGCATGAGCTTAGAAGGTGTCATAACTGAAGGGGAAATAGAGCACAAAAACAATAGAACATCACCCTCAGGCAGAGCAAAAAAGGTGACAAGTGTGAGAAAGAAGGTGGTCGATGCATGACTGAAGGTATTTTATCTTAATGCACGCAGTGTAAGGAAGAAGATAAATGAGCTTGTTGCGCACATCAAAATTGGCCGGTACGATGTTGAGGGCATCACAGAGATGTGGCAGCAAGGGGATCAGGGCTGGTATCTAAATATACAAGGATATGTGTCCTTTCGAAAGGACAGACAGATGGACAAAGGGGGCGAGGTTGCATTGTTAGTAAGGAATGAAGTTAAATCGATAGCAAGGAACGATATAGAATCAGAACGCAAAGGTAAAAAGACCCTGATGGGAGTTATGCAGGTGGATTGGGAAAATACGGTTGGTAGTGGATCCCAAGAAAAGGAATTTGTGGAATGTTTAAGAGATGTTTTTTTGGAGCAGCTTGTGGTAGAGCCCACTAGGGAACAGGCAATTCTGGATCTGGTGATGTGTAATGAGGCAGACTTGATTAGGGGTCTTAAGGTGAAAGAACCCTTAGGGAGCAGTGACCACAATATGATAGAATTTACCCTGCAGTTTGAGGGGGAGAAGCTGCAATCAGATGTAACGGTATTACAATTAAATAAGGGTAATGACAAAGACATGAGGGAGGAGCTGGCCAGAGTTGAAGGGAAAAGGAGACTAGCAGGGAAGACAGTGGTATAGCAATAGCAGGCGTTTTTGAGGGTTATTCGGGAGGCACCGCAGAAATTCATCCCAAGGAGGAAGAAACATGTTCAGGGCAGGACAAGGCATCCATGGTTGACGAGGGAAGTCAAGGACAGCATTAAAGGAAAAGAAAAAGCATACAAAGTGGGAAGGATTAGTGGGAAGCCAGAGGATTGGGAATCATTTAAAAGCGAGCAGAGGACACTAAAAAAGCAATAAGGGAGAGAAGATGAAATAGGAGTGCGAGTTAGCTTGTAATATGAAATAAGATAGGAAGAGTTTCTTTCAATATATAAAAGGTAAGAGAGAGGCAAAAATAGACATTGGACCACTGAAAAACGTGGCTGGAGAAGAAATAATAGGAAACAAAGAAATGGCAGATGAACTGAATAGTTACTTTGCATCAGTCTTCATGGTGGAAGACACCAGTGGGCTGCCAGAGCTCCAGGAAAACCAGGGGACAGAGGTGAGTGCAGTGGCCATCACTAAGGAGAAGGTTCAGGGGAAACTGAAAGGTCTGAAGGTGGATAAGTCACCTGGACCGGATGGACTACACCCCAGGATTCTAAAAGAGATAGCTGAGGAAATTGTGGAGGCATTGGTGGTGATCTTTGAGGAATCACTAGAGGCCGGAAGGGTCCCAGAGGACTGGAAAGTGGCTAATGTAACACCACTGTTTAAGAAGGGAAGGAGGCAGAAGACGAGAAATTATAGGCTGGTTAGCCTGACTTCGGTCATTGATAAGATTTTAGAGTATGTTATTAAAGATGAGATCGCGAAGTACTTGGAAGTGCATGGTAAAATAGGACTGAGTCAGCACGGCTTTGTCAAAGGGAGGTCATGTCTGATAAATCTGTTAGTGTTCTCTGAGGAGCTAACAAGGAAGTTAGACAAAGGAGAATCAGTGGACGTGATTTATTTAGATTTATTTATTTTGACAAGGTGCCGCATAGGAGACTGTTAAATATGTTCAGAGCCCATGGTGTTAAGGGTAAGATTCTGGCATGGATAGAGGATTGGCTGACTGGCAGAATAAAGAGAGTGGGGATAAAGGGGTCTTTTTCAGGATGGCAGCCGGTGACTAGTGATGCGCCTCAGGGGTCTGTACTGGGACCACAACTTTTCACAATATACATTAATGATCTGGAAGAAGGAACTGAAGGCCTGTTGCTAAGTTTGCAGATGATACAAAGAAAAAATGAAAATGAAATGAAGATCTGTAGAGGGGCAGGTAGTATTGAAGCAAGGGGGCTGCAGAAGGATTTGGACAAGTTAAGAGAGTAGGCAATGAAGTGGCAAATGAAATACAATGTGGAAAAGTATGCGCTTTGGAAGGAGAAATGGAGGCATAGACTATTTTCTAAATAGGGAAATGCTTTGGAAATCAGAAACACAAAGGGACCATTAACATTAAGGTTAATGTGCAGGTTCAGTCGGCAGTTAAGAAGGAAAATGCAATGTTAGCATTCATGTCAAGAGAGCTAGAATACAAGATCAGGGATGTACTTCTGAGGTTGTATAAGGCTCTGGTCAGACCCCATTTGGAGTATTGTGAGCAGTTTTGGGCCCCGTATCTAAGGAAGGACGTGCTGGCCTTGGATAGGGTCCAGAGGAAGTTCACAAGAATGATCCCTGGAATGAAGTACTTGTCATATGAGGAACGGTTCAGGACTCTGGGTCTGTACTCATTGGAGTTCAGAAGGATGAGGAGGGATCTTATTGAAACTTACAGGATACTGCGAGGCCTGGATAGAGTGGACGTGGAGAGGATGTTTCCACTTGCAGGAAAAACTAGAACCAGAGGACACCATCTCAGACTAAAGGGACGATCCTTTAAAACAGCGATGAGGAGGAATTTCTTCAGCCAGAGGATGGTGAATCTGTGGAATTCGATGGGCCGAGTGGCCTAATTCTGCTCCGTTGTCTTATGCTCTTATGGTCTTATGAAAAAATATCAGCCATGATTGAATGGTGGAGCAGACTCGATGGGTCGAGTGGCCTCATTCTGCTCATATGTCTTATGGTCTTATGTCCTTGGCCAGAGGGTGGGTGAGTGCTACGGGGAGAGGAAGATGCCTGGAGAGATGGGCCAAGGGTTCAGAGGTTATCCTGCATAGCGGAAGAAAGTGACAGAGGTGTCATACTGGCTGTGCTCAAGGGTTTTTAATGTGTCACAGGTGTCATACAGTTCCCCACTCCTGTTGGTGCCGCCCAACTCTCCCCAAATTTCTCCAACAAACCCCCCCTCCCCCTCCCCCGGTACCCTCAGTGATCCTGAACCTGCTTCACCTTCCTAGCTCTCTCCCAGGATGCACTTCTGAGATGGAGGCAGCCAGCTGCTTACCTCGTCCCATGGCCTTCGATGTCCCTGGTGGGCGTCTTCTAGGGGCTCTGGGGCCGGAGGACCTCGGCACACTTGTTGATCGCATTTGCACAGCCGTGCCGCCCTGTCCTGTGTGCTGACCTCGAGACGTAGCCTCATCAGAGGGGTGGAACTCGGGGGAGTGGGTGGTCACCATCCCTACTCCATGGGACGGGTCCGGTTTGGCACCCAGTGCCCCCCTCCTCCTGCTCGGTGCCGATAGGGCTCTGGGGTTCATCTTGGGAAGGAACGGCAGCTGAGTCAAACCCTGGCTGCCCCTGCATCATCTGGCTCTGCCAGCCATGGTGGCTCCCCGATACCTGCATCGAGGTGTTGATGCCCTCGGCGATGCTCCTCAGTGACTGGGACATGCTCTACAGCGCCTCAACCGTTGCCATCTGAGAGCAGGACATGTCCCACAGAACCTCATCAAGGTCAGCCTGGTACTGGATCACATCTCCCAGCGAGTCAGACAGTCTGCCAAGGCCCTCAGACATGGCCATCACCGACTGCGCAACAACTTGGAAACCTTCAGTCATGGTGCCGCGTCGTGCTCCAGGCTTTGCACTGCTGACGCCACCCTAGCAGTGTTGGCTTCAGTGCCACGCATTGCCACTCAGTTCAGTAGCAATCAGGAATGGACAACAAATTCTGGCCCAGCCAGCGACGCCCACATCAAATGAAAGAATAAAGAAGAAAGAACATGGGCGGGATTCTCCAGTGGCCACTCCAAAATCGGAGCATGCGATCCGGCAGAGAATAGCTCCCGATGCTGAAATCGCGCCAGTTTGACGCCAGATCGCAATGTTTCGCCCCCTCAAGGACAGCATCATTGCGACGCACGCCATGCGTAGTTGCAACCGTGTTCGCATAGAATCATAGAATTTACAGTGCATCTCATTAGCAGACCCACCTGCAATGCTCTGACTCCAATGGGCTGTATTCCCGGTGGCCCGGTCCAAGTGTGCTCTCAACAGTCTTGTGCCTGTTGTGATGGCTGCGGAGAGAGAGAGGGGGCGTACGGTCAGTGTCCAGCACCGCCATACTTCGCCGACAGTCATGCCACTGACCGGGGAGCTTCTGCCAGGGTTGGGGGGTGGCCTGGAAGTGGGCTGTGGGGTCGGGGTGGACAGAGGCGCGGTCCAGCACAACCAATGCCATCTTTTCAGGCGCGATCGGTGTGTGTGCGAGGGGTATATAATGTATGCGCGGCTGCAGATTGTAAGCCTTCCGTGTGTCCATCACGGACAAGGCGATTCCTGTACCGCTTTTCGTGTGTTCTGTGGGTGTACCACGCGGCGTCAGTGCTAACCCCTCACCGGTAGCGGAATCGGTGCGGGTGTGGTGCCGATTATTCTGATGTTGGCGTCAGCACTTAGACTCAGGAACAGAGAATCCAGCCCCATGTGTTTCTGGAAATGCTTTGCAAACACATTCATCCAGTGTTGACACCCTTACCGATGGTCAATTATGGAGAAAAGAACCTCTGAGGAGCAATCAGGAGTGGAGAACCTGGCTGATCGTCGCAGCCTCACCCCCATGGCACAGGGACAACAAGTCTGTGAATTGCAGCACCCGTATTATTGCAGCTGAGAGTAGTACTTCAGCACTGCCTTGAGATCAGGGGTTCGATTCTCCGATCCCCGATGCCGAAACCGCGTTCGGCGAGGAGGTGGAGAATCCCCGATGATGCCAAAATCGGGGGGCGGTGCCGCTTTTGAAATGCTCCACCCCCTGAAAAACGGCATACTCCAGGAGTACGCCGGACACGGTATCCACAGCCTCAGGCCGTTGCCTGAGGCCCGCCCTGTGACGCTCCGACCTTGACCGGCGGAGTTCCCGGCGGTGTGGGACACTCATGGTCTCAACTTAGCGTGGCGGCTGCGGACTCAGTCCGGTGCCGCCACAGTCGGGGGTGGGGGGGACTGATTTGTGGGTGGGGGAAGCTTCATTCGGGGCTGGGGGCACTGTGGGGGTGCGGTCCGGGGCACGCGAGCAACTGGAGGTTGGTTCCATTTTTGTGGTCCGGGTCCGCAGGCGAGTCCACCATGAAGCACAGCGCGGTCGCTGCAGGCCGCCACCGTGCGCAAGAGCGGCCACGGACCTGGCAATGCTCCGGGCCAGTTTTCCTGGCGTAAAACACCACCGTTTTCACGCCGACATGGGGATATAGTCTCCCAAACGGAGAATCTAGCCCCAGGCCTTTCACTTCTGGTCTGTATGGCCTACGACACACAACTCGTAGCTGGAGGTTTATCCCTCTGATGCATGCAGAGCTTTGACTGGACTGAGACTCAGCCAAAAGGTAAGAGAGGGAATCAGATTCAGATGCAGGGATATCCCAATCTGCTTATTTACTCCAATTCAAGAGAAACTAGCATAGGAATATCTTTTCACAACTTCAAATCACAGACAGTGATTGTGAAAAACAAAGTATTGTTATGTAGGCAAATGTGACACCAATTAATGCACAGTTAAACCCCACTTATCAATTAAATAAAAGCCAACATAATATCGAACAAAAGGTGGCACAGTGGTTAGCACTGCAGCCTCACAGCACAAGTGTCCCAGGTTCGATCCCGGCTCTGGGTCACTGTCCATGTGGAGTTTGCACATTCTCCCCGTGTTTGCGTGGGTTTCGCCCCCACAACCCAAAAATGTGCAGGCCAGGTGGATTGGCCACGTCAAATTGCCCCTTAATTGGAAAAAATGAATTTGGAATTTAAAATTTTTTTTAAATAATAATATCGAACAATCTGCTAGCACTATTGTTTCTATTTCCTTTGTCCTCAGCTTGGCTCTCTAGAAGCGAAGAATTGAAAAAGGTTTTGATGGCGTGAGAAAGAGAATCTGCTTCCACTGGCAGTGGCCCGGTATCCAGAGGCTATAGAATTTGGTTAATTGGCGAAGAAGCCAGAGGGCAGATGAGTTTTTCACCGAGCCAGAACAAATTCCCTTTGGTCGCTGTGCCACCCAGAAATTGGTCAAGGGACAGGGATCTGTTTGCTGAATCTCATTTAATTTTCTACACAAGTTCTTGTTCCAGTGACGAATAACATTTTCGGATACTGTCCTTATTTCCAGCCCAATGAAGGCTCAACTCGGATGTGGACAGAAAAGCCAACTGAGCCCAGAAGTACGGATCTTGATGGAGGAGAAAGAACAGGCTCTGCTGGCCTTTCAGGAAACTATCCAGGTAGGAGCAGGTACAAAAACAAAATATGATGCCGGACAACCTCAACAGGCCGACAGCATCCGTGGAAAGAGAAGGCAGCCAACGTTTCGAGTCTGGGTGGCTCTCTGTCAGACAAAGAGTCATCCAGACTCGAAATGTTAGCTCCCTTCTCTCTCCGCAGATGCTGTCAGACCTGCTGAGATGGTCCAGTATTTTGTGTTTTTGTTTCAGATTCCAGCATCCCCAGCCATTTGCTTTTAACATAGGAAGAGGAGTTAGCCCCTCGAACTAGTTCTGCAGTTTAATTAGATAGTGGCTGTTTGAGTGACAGAGTCATTATTATGACGCAGAAGGAGACCATTTGGTCCATTGAGTCCAAATGTATTTGCCTTTGACGAGCAATGCAGTCAGTCCCATCCCCCCACTCTATTCCCGTAGCCCTGCAAATTTATTTCCCTCAAGTCGCCATCCACTTTCCCTTTGATATCATCCTTCGATACCTTGACTCCATCTAACCATCTAGGTTCGTCAACCCTTAATACTCTCGCCGATCATAAATCTCAACGTTGAAATTTTCTGTACACCACCAGCCTCAACAACTATTTTTGATGGTGGGAGTTTCAGGTTTCCTGGCAATAACCCCCGAATGGCCAAGCCCCAATTGTAAGGTTAATGCCCACTTGTTTTGTCCACCAGAGGAAAATGTTTTTCTCTATCCAGTCCACCAACTCCTTTTTAATCATCTTATTAGATCATCCCTGGATCTTCTAGACGCAAGGAAATTCAAGCGTAGTCTATGCAAATTCAAAATACTGCAGAAGCTGGAGATCTGAAATAACAATAGAAAATGCTGGCAATACTCAGGCACCATTTGTGGAGAGAGGGATAGAGTTAGTGTTTCAGGTTAATAACCTATTGACAATATTGTTTTCATGTTCTGATGAAGTGCAACCTGAAACATTCCCACAATTTTTCTCTCCACAGGCGCTGCCTGACCTGCTGAGTGCTTCCAGCAGTTTCAGCTTTTACTCCGAGTCCATTCAACTTGTCCTCATAATTCACCCGACTGAGAATAAATTTAAACAATACAACTCTTATTTTTATTACTATTGCTTCGGGAAATGTGTAACACTGCTGAGGTAGATGTCATTGCCCTACCCTGAAAAAGTCATAGAATCATAGAGGGCTACAGCATAGAAAAGGTCATTCGGCCCATCGCGTCTGCGCTATTCTAATCCCATTTTCCAGCACTTGGTCAATAGCCTTCTATGCCTTGGCATCCATCGCAAGTGCACATCTAAATATTTCTTTTTTTTTTATGTGTTTATTCAAATTTTCCAACAAAATTTTTAACAACCCCCCCCCCAAACAATAAAAAGAAAGAAACGCAAACACAACTGTCAAAAATTAGACAAAACTGAGGACTTCCGGTTGCGGCGATGCGGAGCTAAGCCCACGTTTCGGCAGCTCCCGCGAAAACGGACTTTCGGACTCACCAGAGGAGCCCCAACGGAGTTTTTTTTTGACTGATCCCGTGTGGGAAGGAGCAGTGAGGTCCCCCCCCCCACAATATTTGGCAGGGAGCAGCAGTGGAGCAACGAGGAAAGAGGCCATGGAGCAGAGAACAGAATGGGGAGAAGAAGGCAAGATGGTGGAGAGCGGAGTGCAAGCAGCATGGCGGCCAGACCAGCAGGAGTTCTTCATGTGATGCGTGGAGTTGCTGAAAAAGGAGGTGCTGGCGCCGATGCTGTTGGCGATCGAGGGGCTGAAGGTGACCCAGAAGACCCAGGCGGTGGAGCTTCGTGAGGTGAATGATAAGGTGAACACCAACGAGGACGATATCCAGGGCCTGGCGGTAAAAATGGAGGCGCACGAGGTGGTGCACAGGACGTGGGCCGAGACAATTGAGGTCCTGGAGAACAGGTCGAGGAGGAAGAACCTCCGGATCCTGGGTCTTCCCGAAGGAGTGGAGGGAGCTGATGCTGGGGCATACGTGAGCACGATGCTCCATTCGCTGATGGGTGCGGAGGCCTCTCCGACCCCCCTGGAGCTGGAAGGGGTTCACCGGGTCCTGGCGAGGAGACCCAAGGCAAATGAGCCGCCAAGGGCGATAGTGGCAAGGTTCCATCGCTTCGTGGATAAAGAAAGTGTGCTGAGATGGGCCAAGACGGTGCGGAGCAGCAGATGGGAGAACTCGGTGATCCGAGTATACCAGGATTGGAGCACGGAGGTGGCAAAGAGGAGAGCTGGCTTCAACCGGGCCAAGGCGGTGCTGCATAGAAAAAGAGTCAGGTTTGGCATGCTGCAGCCTGCGCGACTGTGGGTCACTTATCAGGACTGACACTATTATTTTGAAACGCCAGAAGAGGCTTGGACCTTCATGCAGACGGAAAAACTGGACTCGAACTCATGGGATGTAGTTGGATAAGGGGTTGTAAATATGGGTAAAGAATATTTTGTGGGTGGGATGATGGATGGGGATGTGGGTAGAGTTATTCCTAAAATTTCCTTTTTTCCTGTCTGTAGACAAAATGATGATGATGGGGAATGTGGGCGTCGGTCCTGGAGGGAGGTGAGACTCGGGGATGAGGGAACTGGGATGATGGCCGCAACAGGAGCTGCGCCACAGGGGGCGGGGCTGGTTCAGGAAGGCGCGGGCTTTTTTCCCGCGCCAAAAGAGGGGGGGGATGGAGGAAGGTGAGGAGGAGAGACTCCCACACGGGGAGATCAACGGGAAGGCGGGGGAAGCCGGGGTCAGCAGAGGTCAGCTGACTCACGTAAGTAATATGGGGGAGCAAAAGTGCTAGATGTAGATCTAGATGGGGGGGAGGGGGGGGGATTCTAGGGTTGTTCCTGCACTGTCCGAGGGGGAACTGAAAATGGAAGAGATGGTCGGGGCGGGGGTTCCCCACCTGGGGGACTGGAGGGAGTGGGAGGCGCGAGCATGGGACTGGCCTAAGATAGGAGATGGCTAGTCGGTGGGGGGGGGGGGGCCTCTCACATTCACGTGGAATGTGAGAGGCCTAAATGGGCCGGTTAAGAGGGCCCAAGTGTTTGCGCACCTAAAGGGACTGAAGGCAGACGTGGCCATGCTTCAGGAGACACATCTGAAGGTGGCAGATCAGGTCAGGTTAAGGAAGGGATGGGTGGGACAGGTGTTCCATTCAGGTCTGGATGCGAAGAATAGAGGGGTGGCAATACTGGTGGGAAAGCGGGTGTCATTTGAGCCCAAGAACATAGTAGCGGACAAGGGAGGCCGATACGTGATGGTGAGTGGTAGGTTGCAGGGGACGGAGGTAGTACTGGTGAATGTATATGCCCCAAACTGGGACGATGCTGGATTCATGAAACGGATGTTGGGGCGTATACCGGACCTGGAGGTAGGGAGCTTGATAATGGGTGGGGATTTTAACACGGTGCTGGACCCAGCATTAGATCGTTCCAGATCTAGGATGGGGAGGAGGCCGGCTGCGGCCAAGGTGCTTAGGGGGTTTATGGATCAGATGGGGGAGTAGATCCGTGGAGATTTGCCAGACCTTTGGCCAAAGAATTTTCTTTTTTCTCCCACGTACATAAGGCCTATCCCGGATAGATTTTTTTGTTTTGGGCAGGGCACTGATCCCGAAAGTGGAGGGAACGGAGTATTCGGCCATTGCCATTTCAGACCATGCCCCGCACTGGGTGGAGCTGGAGCTAGGGGAGGAGAGGGACCAACGCCCGTTGTGGAGGTTGGATGTGGGACTGCTGGCAGACGAGGAAGTGTGCGGGAGGGTGCGGGGGTGTATTGAAAGATATCTGGAGGCTAACGACAACTGGGAGGTGCAGGTGGGAGTAGTATGGGAGGCGCTGAAGGCGGTGGTCAGGGGAGAGCTAATCTCCATCAGGGCTCACAGGGTGAAGAGCGAGGGCAGGGAAAGGGAGAGGTTAGTGGGGGAGATTTTACAGGAGCTATGCAGAGGCTCCGGATGAGGGACTACTCAGGGAGAGACAAAGTCTCCAGACGGTGTTCGACCTGTTGACCACAGGGAAGGCAGAGGCACAGTGGAGGAAGGCACAGGGGGCGATATATGAATATGGGGGGAAGGCGAGCCGGATGCTGGCACACCAGCTCCGTAAGAGGATGGCAGCGAGGGAAATAGATGGAGTCAAAGATGGCAGGGGAACTACGGTGCGGAGTGCTGGGAAAGTGAATGAGGCTTTTAAGGCCTTTTACGAGGAACTGTATAGGTCCCAGCCCCTAGGGGGAAAAGAGGGGATGCGGCAATTCTTGGATCAGTTGAGGTTCCCAAGGGTGGAGATGCAGGAGGTGGCTGGTCTGGGGGCGCCAATTGGGGTGGAGGAGCTGGTTAAAGGACTGGGGAGCATGCAGGCAGGGAAGGCCCCGGGGCCGGATGGGTTCCCGGTGGAGTTCTACAGGAAGTATGTAGACCTGTTAGCCCTGTTGCTGGTAAGGACCTTCAATGAATCAAGGGAGGAGGGGACCCTGCCGCTGACAATGTCGGAGGCGACGATCTCTTTGATCTTAAAGCGGGATAAGGACCCACTGCAATGTGGGTCATATAGACAGATCTCGCTCCTTAATGTAGATGCTAAGTTGCTGGCAAAAATGTTGGCCATGAGGATTGAGGACTGTGTTCCGGGGGTGATTCATGAGGACCAGACGGGATTCGTAAAGGGTAGGCAGTTAAACACTAATGTGCGAAGGCTCTTAAATGTGATAATGATGCCATCGGTGGAGGGAGAAGCGGAGATAGTGACAGCCATGGACGCGGAGAAAGCCTTTGATCGGGTAGAGTGGGACTATCTCTGGGAAGTGTTGAGGAGGTTCGGGGGAGGGTTTATTAGTTGGGTTAAGCTCCTGTATAAAGCCCCGGTGGCGAGTGTGGGCACGAACCGGCGGAGGTCGGAGTATTTCCGGCTGTATCGAGGGACGAGGTAGGGGTACCCCCTGTCCCCTCTGCTGCTCGCATTAGCAATTGAACCTTTGTCCATGGCGCTACGGGAGTCGGGGAAATGGAAGGGGGTGGTTCGAGGGGGAGAGGAACGTCGAGTGTCGCTGTATGCAGACGACCTGTTGCTGTATGTGACGGATCCAGTGGAGGGGATGGTTCAGGTAATGCAGATCCTACGGGAGTTTGGAGACTTTTTGGGCTATAAGCTCAATGTGGGAAAGAGTGAGCTCTTTGTGATCCATCCGGGGGACCAGGGAAGCGGGATAGAGGACCTACCGTTGAGGAGGGCGGAAAGGAGCTTTCAATATTTGGGGATTCAGGTAGTTAGGATTTGAGTGGCACTGCATAAACTCAATTTGACACGATTGGTGAAACATATGGAGGAGGATTTTAAAAGGAGGGACATGTTTCCACTCTCGCTGGCGGGTAGGGTACAGTCGGTTAAAATGGTGGTCCTCCCGAGATTTCTTTTTGTATTCCAATGCCTCCCAATTGTGATTACTAAGGCCTTTTTTAAGAGGATAAGCAGGAGCATTACGGATTTGTGTGGGCGAGCAAGACCCCGGGGGTAAGGAGGGGGTTCTTGGAGCGTAGCAGAGATCGAGGAGGGTTGGCATTGCCGAATCTGGGTGATTATTATTGGGCAGCCAACATGGCAATGATCCATAAGTGGGTGATGGAGGGAGAGGGGGCGGCGTGGAAGAGGTTGGAGATGGCGTCCTGCAAAGGAACGAGCCTGGGGGCGCTGGTGACGGCACCGCTGCCGCTCTCGCCGACAAGGTATATCACGAGCCCGGTGGTGGCGGCAACGCAAAAGATCTGGGGGCAGTGGAGACGGCACAGGGGTGCGACGGGAGCCTCGGTGTGGTCCCCGATCAGAGACAACCATCGGTTTGTCCCAGGAAGGATGGACGGGGGATTTCAGAGCTGGCATCGGGTAGGGATTAGATGAATAGGGGACCTGTTCATTGACGGGACGTTTGCGAGCTTAGGGGCGCTGGAGGAGAAGTTTGGGCTACCCCCGGGAAACACTTTCAGGTACATGCAAGTGAGGGCGTTTGTGAGGCGGCAGGTGAGGGAATTTCCGCTACTCCCGGCACAGGGGATTCAAGATAGGGTGATCTCGGGCGTATGGGTTGGGGAGGGCAAGGTGTCGGCAATATACCAGGAGATGAAAGAAGAGGGGAGGCTTTGGTAGAGGAGCTGAAGGGTAAATGGGAGGAGGAGTTGGGGGAGGAGATTGAGGAGGGGCTATGGGCTGATGCCCTAAGTAGGGTTAATTCCTCTTCCTCGTGTGCCAGGCTTAGCCTGAAACAATTTAAGGTGGTTCATAGAGCGCATATGACGGGGGCGAGGCTGAGTAGGCTCTTTGGGGTGGAGAAAAGATGTGGGAGGTGCTCAGGAAGTCCGGCGAACCATGTGCATATGTTTTGGTCATGCCCGGCACTGGAGGGGTTCTGGAGGGGAGTGGCGGGAACAATATCTAAGGTGGTGAAAGTCCGGGTCAAGCCAAGCTGGGGGCTAGCACTATTTGGAGTAGTGGACGAGCCGGGAGTGCAGGAGGCGAAAGAGGCCGGTATTCTGGCCTTTGCGTCCCTAGTAGCCCGGCGAAGGATCTTGCTAATGTGGCAGGAGGCGAAGCCCCCCAGCGTGGAGGCCTGGATAAATGATATGGCTGGGTTTATCAAGTTGGAACGGATAAAGTTTGCCTTGAGAGGGTCTGCGCAGGGGTTCTACAGGCGGTGGCAACCGTTCCTAGATCATCTCGCGGAGCGTTAGATGAAGGTCGGACAGCAGCAACAGCAACCCAGAGGGGGGGGGGTGCGAAGGGGCGTTCCTGTGGGGGGCATGTGAGCAAGAAAGCACATGAATGATCCGGAAACTGACATGTACGGGAAGAATCCAATGTACAAAGTTCTGTATTTTATTGACTTGCCATGTTCATGTCTTGCCACGCGAGTTCTTTTTCTTTTCTTTGTTACGGGGAGGTGGCGGGGGAGGTTTGTTTGTAAGGTGGAAAATATTGTTCTTGCAAAATTCTTGATAAAAATATATATTTTTTAAATTAGACAAAACTTTTACATTGGGTTTCCCCATATACAGTAACCCCCCCATATGACACTCAAAGGTACCCGTAGGGACGCTCCCCCCACCCACCCGAATTCCACCCCCAAAAGAGAACACCCCCACCCCACCCTTGGGTTGCTGCTGCTGCTGACCTCCTCCTAACGCTCCGCGAGATAGTCTAGGAACGGTTGCCACCGCCTGAAGAACTCCTGCACAGACCCTCGTAAGGCAAACTTTATCCTCTCCAGCTTAATGAACCCTGCCATGTCATTTATCCAGGCTTCCACACTGGGGGGCTTCGCGTCCTTCCATAATAGCAAGATCCCCCGCCAGGCTACCAGGGACGCAAAGGCCAGGATACCGGCCTCTTTCGCCTCCTGTACTCCCGGCTCGTCCGTTACCCCAAATAATGCCAACCCCCAACTCGGCTTGACCTGGACTTTCACCACCTTGGACATAGTCCCCGCGAAACCCCTCCAAAACCCATCCAATGCCGGGCACGCCCAAAACATGTGGACGTGGTTCGCCGGGCTTCCCGAGCACCTCCCACATTTATCCTCCCCCTCAAAGAACCTACTCAACCTCGCCATTGTCATATGCGCTCTGTGAATAACCTTGAATTGTATTAGGCTGAGCCTGGCGCAAGAGGAGGAAGAATTAACCCTACTCAGGGCATCAGCCCACAGACCCTCATCTATCTCCTCCCCCATCTCCGCCTCCCACTTGCCCTTTAACTCCTGTACCGAGGCCTCGTCCTCTTCTTTCAGCTCCTAGTAGATCGCCGAAACCCTGCCTTCTCCAACCCATACACCCGAAATCACCCTGTCCTGAGTCCCCTGTGCCGGGAGCAGCGGGAATTCCCTCACCTGCCGCCTCACAAATGCCCTCACTTGCATATACCTGAAAGCATTTCCCGGGGGTAACCCAAACTTCTCCTCCAGCGCCCCCAGGCTCGCAAACGTCACACCTATAAACAGGTCCCCCATTCTTCTGATCCCTGCCCGATGCCAGCTCCAAAATCCCCCATCCATCCTTCCCGGGACGAACCGATGGTTCTCCCGAATCGGGGACCAAACCGAGGCTCCCACCTCGCCCCTGTGTTGTCTCCACTGCCCCCAGATCTTCAACGTCGCTGCCACCACCGGACTCGTGGTGTACCTTGTCGGCGAGAGCGGCAGCGGTGCCGTCGCCAGCGCCCTCAGGCTTGTGCCCACACAGGACGCCCTCTCCAACCTCTTCCACGCCGCCCCCCTCGCCCTCCATTACCCACTTACGGATCATCGCCACATTGGCTGCCCAATAATAGCCGCACAAATTCAGCAGAGCCAGCCCTCCCCTGTCCCTACTACGCTCCAGAAACACCCTCTTTACTCTCGGGGTCTTATTTGCCCACACAAAACCCATGATACTCCTACCTACCCGTTTGAAAAAGGCCTTGGGAATCATAATGGGAAGGCACTGGAACACAAAGAGAAATCTCAGGAGGACCATCATTTTAACCGACTGCACCCTGCCCGCTAGCGAGAGTGGCAGCACATCCCATCTTTTGAAATCCTCCTCCATCTGCTCCACCAACCGCGTCAAATTGAGTTTGTGCAGGGCCCCCCAACTCCCAGCCACCTGGATCCCTAAGTACCGAAAGCTCCTTTCTGCCCTCTTCAACGGCAGGTCGTCTATCCCCCTTCCTTGGTCCCCTGGATGCACCACAAAGAGCTCACTTTTCCCTACGTTAAGCTTATACCCCGAGAAGACCCCAAACTCCCTTAGGATCCGCATGACCTCCGCCATCCCCTCCACTGGGTCTGCCACATACAGCAACAGGTCGTCCGCAGACAGCGACACCCGATGTTCCTCTCCCCCTCGGACCAGTCCCCTCCATTTCCTGGACTCCCTTAGTGCCATGGCCAGAGGCTCAATTGCCAATGCAAACAGCAAGAGGGACAGGGGGCACCCCTGCCTCGTCTCTCGATACAGCCAAAAGTACTCCGACCTCTGCCAATTCGTAGCCACACTCGCCACCGGGGCTCTATATAGCAATCTGACCCAGCTGATGAACCCCTCCCCGAACCCAAACCTCTGCAACACTTCCCAAAGATATTCCCACTCCACCAGGTCGAAGGCCTTCTCCGTGTCCATAGCTGCCACGACCTCTGCTTCTCCCTCCACCGAGGGCATCATAATCACATTGAGGAGCCTCCGCACATTAGTGTTTAGCTGCCTGCCCTTCACAAATCCCATCTGGTCCTCATAAATCACCCCCGGGACACAGTCCTCAATTCTCGTAGCCAGCACTTTTGCCAGCAACTTAGCATCCACATTGAGGAGCGAGATCGGTCTATACGACCCACACTGCAGAGGGTCCTTGTCCCGCTTCAGGATCAGAGAGATCAGCACCCCGGACATTGTCGGGGGCAAGGTCCCCCCCCTCCCTTGCCTTATTGAAAGTCCTCACTAGCAACGGGCCTAGCAGGTCCGCGTATTTCCTGTAAAACTCGACTGGGAACCCATCTGGCCCCAGGGCCTTCCCCGTCTGCATGCTCCCCAATCCTTTAACCAGCTCCTCCAGCCCAATTGGCACTCCTAAACCAGCCACCTCCTGCTCCTCCACCCTCGGGAACCTCAGCTGATCCAAAAACGTTGCATCCCCTCTTCCCCCGCTGGGGGCTCAGATCTGTACAGATCCCCATAGAAGTCCCTAAATACCTAATTTATTCTCACCGCACTCTGCACCGTATTCCCCCCGCTATCCTTAACTCCACCTATCTCCCTCGCTGCCTCCCTCTTACGAAGCTGGTGTGCCAGCATCCGACTTGCCTTCTCCCCAGACTCATACATCGCCCCCTGCGCTTTCCTCCAGTGTGCCTCTGCTTTCCCTGTGGTCAACAGGTTGAACTCCGTCTGGAGATTCCGCCGCTCCCTGAGTAGTCCCTCCTCGGGGGCCTCTACATATCTCCTGTCCACCCTTAAGATCTCCCCCACCAACCTCTCCCTCTTCCTGCTCTCTCTCTTCTCCCTGTGGGCCCTGATGGAGATTAACTCTCCCCTGACCACCGCCTTCAGTGCCTCCCAGACTACCCCCCACCTGCACCTCCCCGTTGTCATTGGCCTCCAAATATCTTTCAATGCACCCCCGCACCTGCCCACACACCTCCTCATCCGCCAACAGTCCCACATCAAGGCGCCACAGCGGGCGCTGTTCCCTCTCCTCCCCCAACTCTAGCTCCACCCAGTGCGGGGCGTGGTCTGAGATGGCTATGGCCGAATACTCTGTTACCTCCACTTTCGGGATTAGTGTCCTACTCAAAATGTAAAAATCTATCCGGGCGTAGGCTCTATGGACGTGGGAAAAGAATGAAAATTCCCTGGCCTGGGGCCTGACAAACCGCCATGGATCCACTCCCCCCATCTGGTCCATAAACCCCTTGAGCACCTTGGCCGCAGCCGGCCTCTTACCCGTCCTGGACCTAGAGCGATCCAGTGCTGGGTCCAGCACCATGTTGAAATCCCCCCCCATTATCAAGCTTCCTACCTCCAGGTCCGGAATCCGACCCAGCATGCGTTTCATAAATCCAGCATCATCCCAGTTCGGGGCACATATATTTACCAGTACCACCCGCACCCGCTGCAACCTACCGCTCACCATCACATATCGACCTCCATTATCCACTACAATATTCATTGCCTCAAACGACACCCGCTTCCCCACCAGTATTGCAACCCCTCTGTTCTTCGCATCCAGCCCTGAATGGAATACCTGTCCGACCCATCCCTTTCTCAGCCTAATCTGATCTGCCACCTTCAAATGTGTCTCCTGGAGCATAACCACGTCTGCCTTCAGTCCCTTTTAGTGCGCGAACACCCGGGCCCTCTTAACCGGCCCGTTCAGGCGCCTCACATTCCAAGTTATCAGCAAGATTGGGGGGCTGCTCACCCCCCCCCCCTTCCCCTCCCCCCGCCGACTAGCCATCTCCTTTTCTAGGCCAGCCACGTGCCCGCGTCTCCCGCACTCTCCAGTCCCCCAGACGGCGGACCCCCGCCCCGACCACCTCTCCTACTTCCAGCTCCCCTTTGGCCAATGCAGCAGCAACCCGATACCCCCCTTATACCCCCCCTCCCCTGCTAGATCCACATCTAGCCCTTTTGCTCCACCCATAACACTCCCGTAAGTCAGCTGACTCCTGCTGACCCCGGCCTCTCCCTCCATTCCATCGACCTCCTCCCGTGTGAGAATCCCCCCTCCCCCTCCCTGGCAGTCAGTGTGCGCTCCTCTCCAGCACCGCCCATCCCCCCCCCCCCCCGACCCCCACCCCCGTCCTTCCCTAGCGCTGGAAAAAGCCCGCGCTTTCCTGAGCCGGCCCCGCCCCCTCTGGCGCAGCTCCTTTTGCGGCCCTACCCCAATTCCCCATCCTCGGGCCTCCACTCCCCCTCTTCCTTCGTGGGGGTCTGTCCCTCCAACACCGACGCCCACCCTCTCCCACAGTCTCCCCATCAAATCCCTTCACCCATCCCCATCCAGCACCCAAACCAGAGGAACATTCCCTAAATGTAATGCACACCATATACACAGGAAACATCCCCCCACAACAAACCCTCAATTTGAGTCCAACTTTTCAGTCTATATAAAGCTCCATGCCTCATCAGGCGTTTCAAAATAGTGGTGCCGATCCTGGACCGTGACCCACAGTTGCGCTGGCTGCAGCATACCGAACTTCACCCCCTTTTGATGGAGCACCGCCTTAGCCCTATTAAAACCAGCTCTCTTCTTAGCCACCTCTGCACTCCAGTCCTGGTAGATTCGGATCTCCGTGTTCTCCCACCTGCTGCTCCGCGCTTTCTTGGCGCATCTCAGGACACACTCTGTCCATAAAGCGGTGAAACCTCACCACCACAGCCCTCGGCGGCTTGTTGGCTCTGGGTCTCCTTGCTAGGACCCGGTGAGCCCCATCTAGCTCCAGAGGCCTCAGGAAGACTCCCGCGCCCATCAGCGAATTGAGCATCGTGCTCACATATGCCCCAGCATCGGGCCCCTCCACTCCTTCGGGGAGACCCAGGATCCGAAGATTCTTCCTCCTCGACCTATTCTCCAGGTCCTCAAATCTTTCCGCCCACCTCTTGTGCAGCTCCTCGTGCGCCTCCACCTTCACCGCCAGGCCCAAGATCTCGTCCTCGTTCTCCGAGGCTTTTTGCCGCACCTCCCGGATCGCCGCCCCTTGGGCCTTCTGGGTCTCCACTAGCTTCTCAATCGCCGCCTACATTGGCGCCAGCATTTCGGTTTTCAGCTCCTCAAAGCAGCGTCGAAGAAACCCCTGCTGCTCCTGCGACCACTGTGCCCATGCTGCTTGGTCTCCACCCGCCGCCATCTTGTTTTTTCTCCCTCTCACTTTTCGCTGCTCCAAGATCACTTTTTTCACCGCTCCACTCCTGGTCCAATCCATATAATGTCGGGGGGACCTTGCTGTCACCTTCCCACACTGGAAGCCGTCGAACAATTTCCGTTGGGGCCCCTCTAGAGAGCCCAAAAGTCCGTTCCCGGCGGGAGCTGCCGAACGTGCGACTTACCTAGGCAAGCCGCAACCGGAAGTCCATCTAAATATTTGAAAAACGAAATGAAATGAAAATCACTTATTGTCACGAGTAAGCTTCAATGAAGTTACTGTGAAAAGCCCCTAGTCGTCACATTCCGGCGCCTGTTCGGGGAGGCTGGTACGGGAATTGAACCATGCTGCTGGCCTGCCTTAGTCTGCTTTAAAAGCCAGCGATTTAGCCCAGTGAGCTAAACCAGCCCCTTCTTAAATGTCATGAGGGTCTCTGCCTCCACCTCTCTTTCAGGCAGCGAGTTCCAGACTCGCACCACCCTCTGGGTGAAAATGTTTTTCCTCACATCTCCTCTAAACCCTCCTGCCCATTATAAATCTCTAACCCCGGTCATTGATCCCTCCACCAAGGAGAAAAGTTACTTCCTGTCTACTCTACCTATGCCCCTCATAATTTTATACATCTCAATCACGCCCCCCCACTTCTGTCTCCTTTGCTCCAAGGAAAACAACCCCAGTCTATCCACTCTCTCTTTATAACTAAATCTCTCAACCCAGGCAACATCCTGATAAATCTCCTCTGCACACTGCTCAGTGCTATCACATCTCTCCAAAAATGTGGATTCCAGAACTGCACACAATAATCTAGCTGTGCCCTAAACAACAATTTATACAGTTCCACCATAACCTCCCTGCTCTTAAACTCTATGCCTTGACTAATAAAGGCACGTATACCATTTGCCTTCCATTTGTCACTGATCAGCCCATCTGACCAGCCCCGTCTATATCCTCCTGTAATCTAAGGCTATCTTCCTCATTATTTGGCACCCCGCCAATTTTTGTATAATCCGCAAATTTACTGATCCCCCCCTCCTACATTCATGTCTAAATCATTTATATAAACCACAAACAGCAAGGGCCCAACACTGATCCCTGCAGGACTCCACGGGACACAGGCTTCCAGTCAGAAAAACACCCCCCAACCATCACACTCTGCTTCCTGCCACTCGAGATCCAATTTTGCCAATTCTGGATCCTATTTGCCAAATTTCCTTGGATCCCATGGGCTCTTACCTTCGCTATCAGTCTCCCATGTGGGACCTTATCAAAGCCTTGCTGAAGTCTAAGTAGACTATGTCTAATGTGTGTCATTTGCACATCTGATTTTCTTCAAAAATCAAATCAAGTTGGTCAGACATGACCTCTCCTTAACAAAAACCATGCTGACTGTTCTTGATTAATCCCTGCCTCTCCAAATGCAGATTAATTATGTTTCTCAGAATTGCTTCCAATAGTTTCCCCACCACTGAGGTTAAACTGACTCGCCTGTGATGAAAATCACTTATTGTCACGAGTAGGCTTCAATGAAGTTACTGTGAAAAGCCCCTAGTCGCCACATTCCGGCGCCTGTTCAGGGAGGCTGGTACGGGAATTGAACCGTGCTGCTGGCCTGCCTTGGTCTGCTTTAAAAGCCAGCGATTTAGCCCAGTGAGCTAAACCAGCCCCTTCCTGGTAGTTTCCTGATTTATCACTTCTTCCCTTTTTGAATAATGCTACCACATTGGCTATTCTCCAGTCCTCCGGCACCTCTCCTGTGTGGGAAGCCTTCTTGAATTGTTTTAATCCTACTTATTGGTGATTATTCTCAAATTATTTGTAACTCATTTGCTTACCAGGGGACATTTCTTTTTTTTTAAATTTAGAGTACCCAATTTTTTTTCCCATTAGGGGCAATTTAGCGTAGCCAATCCACCTAACCTGCACATCTTTGGGTTGTGGGGGTGAAACCCATGCATAGTCAGAGGACATTTCTTAGTCTAATAATAACTGCACTTCAAAAAATTGCTCTGTTCGCTGTAAAGTGCTTTGCAGTGCCCTGAGATGTGCTCTACAAATACAAGTCTATTTTTTGCTTTACTTCATTAAAATTCAGCCAGATACCGGCCCTTTGTTCATGCCTTTCATTGTTCTGTATCACATCTCCTCTTCAATCTTCTCCAGTGGAAGTAAGGGGTCATTCTGGGTAATTCTTCATCACCTAGAAGGGATGGAAGACTCTCAGTTACACGTCCGTCCTTTCATGACCAAAGAAAATCCCAAAGCGCTTTTCAGACAAAGAAGTACTTTTTTTTAAAGTGTGGGGCAGGATTTTCCAGCCCGTCTGGCCAGTGGGATCTTCCCGTCCTGCCGAAGGTGCCCCACCCCCTGCTGTGGGTTCCCCCAGCGGCGGGACGGGTGAACTATCGGCAGGGCCGGAAGATCCCCACCACCCGCCGATGGCAAGCTGCCTCCACCGCCAGCAAACACACCACAGCGGGTGCTGGAAAATCCCACCCATAGTTACCGTTCTAATGTTATAACTGAGGTTCTGAGATCTGGGATGATGTGGAAACCGCCGTTTGAAATGTAGTCTGGGTATTGTGTTTCAGATACTCCAGGTGAAAGTTCGCCGGCTTGAACATCTTCTGTACCTGAAAAACGTTCGGATTGATGATCTCACGCGGCGCGTGCAGCAAGCAGAACAAAAATAAAAGTGCCTACCCTCTCTCTTATTTCAGCCATGACAACCCTGTTAAAGCTTTTACAGATCAGTGTTTAAATGATAACGACAACAAAAATCTCTGGTATTTACCAGCCTGACTGAAAACGTACAGCAGACATTCAATGGGAATTACGAACCTGGCCTCAATTGCAGCAGCTAATTTGGGCAGTTAGGCATCACAACCAAGTCTGAGTCTGTCCTCACCTGACATCAACACAGATGCACCTTGTGGCTTAGTCTACTGGATTGTGACAAGCATTTTCCACTGCCTAATCCAGTACACTGAAGCTGCTCCTAGAACCCTCTTCAGCATTGTAGCTAAGGTCATCAATTTCAGCAAATTTACCATGATGAGTTGGAAGGCCTCTCTCCTGTACATTTTGTTCCACGGTGGAACCTAGGGCAGGATTTCCCACCCGTGCCCATGGCGTTTTTCGCAACAACAAAATCAGCCTGCCATTGGCTATGACGGGATCTTCTGATCTCTCCGCTGTCAACTGGGTTTTCCCCTGTAGCCGGGAAACCCACCGGAAAATCCTGCCAGTGAGAATGAACGGAAAATTCCAGCCCCAGCAATTGTGGCACGCTTTCAGCTCTCATCTCAGCTATTGTTGTGGTAATAGTGACTCGGATCACAAAAGAGACACAAATGAGAAAGACCTTCTTCATCACCTTAGCTAATTCCTCCAAAAAGGCCCCACAATGTGTCACATCCTACCTTCTGAGTATTTCTAAAACAACTGCAGTGTTTTGTTTTCAATGCCTTATCTAGATGTCGGTTGGAAGACATGATCACACTTTTAGAAGTAAGAACTGTCTGCCATCTGTCCTCAATTTGTTTTCAGCTAATTTGAGTCTGTGCCACTTGTCCTAGAGCCACCAATAGGGAATCACAAAATTGTTTAGGCACAAAAGCAAGCCTATTGGCCCATTGTGTCTGCACTGGCTCTCGAAACAAGCATCATGTCTTAGTGCCATTCGCCTGTCTTTTTTTGTACCCCTACACATTGTTTCTATTCAAATACTCATCTAATGCTCACTTGGGCGGCACGGTAGCACAGTGGTTAGCACTGTCGCTGCACAGCATCAGGGACCTGGGTTTGATTCCCGACTTGGGTCACTGTCTGTGCGGAGTCTGCATGTTCTCTCTGTGTCTGCGTGGGTTTCCTCCGGGTGCTCTGGTTTCCTCCGACAAAATCGCAAAAGAAGTGCTCGTTAGGTGAATTGGACATTCTGAATTCTCCTTCTGTGTACCCGAGTAGGTGCCGGAGTGTGGAGACTAGGGGATTTTCACAGTAACTTCATTGCAGTGTCAATGTAAGCCTACTTGTGACAATAATAAAGATTATTATTATAAATGTCTCAATCAAACAGGTCGCCACGACACTTCCAGGCAGCATATTCCAGATCTGTTTGAAATCACCTCCACAATTGATTTTCCTCCCCACTGCTATGGGGTCAGCAGTTTTGACCACCTCCTTTCAAGGGTAAAAGATCAAGCTTCTTCCAAACTAATATTCCTCCCTCAGCCAACGTTACCACGGGGGAGAAAGAAATTCGTCATTTATCATGTTACTGTTTGTCAGATCTCAGTATGTACAAAATGGCTGCTGTGTTTGCCCGCAGACACTGAATTTCATGGACATTCATGACATTCAAAACCCCTTGAGATATTGCGGGGAGGGGGGGGGGGTGGGCGGGGGGTGGTGGTGAGCTCAGGATGGTATTCATTAACTCGGATTAGCAATTACTGTGATCATAGTGAATAATTCGAGAAGTTGCTTTTCCTTTGCATATGGTAACCAGCAGAACACACCTTGCTTCCTTTATTTCCAAATCCAATTAACAGTTTCAGCAAGCCGCAATGCACTCAGAGCTTTCAGGCAAGAGCGTGCTGTGATCCCATTCACAACCACAATAGGTGCTTTCTTCAACAATTTTAATATTGAGTGTCTTGTATACCACCAGTAGGTTGAATATTAATTGTAGGAAATTGATTTTCTTGATGTGAACAACTAACATTATTGGAGGATATAATCATTAAATGGTTGGTTGGGAGCAGGGAATTCTCCTTGGATTTCTCACACACCTTTTTAACACACCAAGATGGCGCCGGAGCGAGGCGACTCTCTGCGAGCTCTCCCCAACAGATCCACTTTTTACATAACTTATACGCGTCCTATTATGTATTTTCTTTTATTCCCTTTTCTTCCCATGTACTAAATGATCTGTTGAGCTGCTCGCAGAAAAATACTTTTCACTGTACCTCGGTACACGTGACAATAAACAAATCCAATCCAATCCAACATAAGACCATAAGACATAGGAGCGGAAGTAAGGCCATTCGGCCCATCGAGTCCACTCCACCATTCAATCATGGCTGATTTCAACTCCATTTACCCGCGCTCTCTCCATAGCCCTTAATTCCTCGAGAAATCAAGAATTTATCAACTTCTGTCTTAAAGTCACTCAACGTCCCCGCCTCCACCGCCCTCTGTGGCAATGAATTCCACAGACCCACCACTCTCTGGCTGAAGAAATTTCTCCTCATCTCTGTTCTAAAGTGACTCCCTTTTATTCTAAGGCTGTGCCCCCGGGTCCTAGTCTCCCCAGCTAATGGAAACAACTTCCCTACATCCACCCTATCTAAGCCATTCATTATCTTGTAAGTTTCTATTAGATCTCCCCTCAACCTCCTAAACTCCAATGAATATAATCCCAGGATCCTCAGACGTTCATCGTATGTTAGGCCTACCATTCCTGGGATCATCTGTGTGAATCCCCGCTGGACCCGCTCCAGTGCCAGTATGTCCTTCCTGAGGTGTGGGGCCCAAAATTGCTTGAGTATTCTAAATGGGGCCTAACTAATGCTTTATAAAGCTTCAGAAGTACATCCCTGCTTTTATATTCCAAGCCTCTTGAGATGAATGACAACATTGCATTTGCTTTCTTAATTACAGACTCAACCTGCAAGTTTACCTTTAGAGAATCCTGGACTAGGACTCCCAAGGCCCTTTGCACTTCAGCATTATGAATTTTGTCACCGTTTAGAAAATAGTCCATGCCTCTATTCCTTTTTCCAAAGTGCAAGACCTCGCACTTGCCCACGTTGAATTTCATCAGCCATTTCTTGGACCACTCTCCTAAACTGTCTAAATCTTTCTGCAGCCTCCCCACCTCCTCCATACTACCTGCCCCTCCACCTATCTTTGTATCATCGGCAAACTTAGCCAGAATGCCCCCAGTCCCATCATCTAGATCGTTAATATATAAAAAGAACAGCTGTGGCCCCAACACTGAACCCTGCGGGACACCACTCGTCACCGGTTGCCATTCCGAAAAAGAACCTTTTATCCCAACTCTCTGCCTTCTGCCTGACAGCCAATCGTCAATCCATGTTAGTACCTTGCCTCGAATACCATGGGCCCTTATTTTACTCAGCAGTCTCCCGTGAGGCACCTTATCAAAGGCCTTTTGGAAGTCAAGATAGATAACATCCATTGGCTCTCCTTGGTCTAACCTATTGTTATCTCTTCAAAGAACTCTAACAGGTTTGTCAGCACGACCTCCCGTTACTAAATCCATGCTGACTTGTCCTAATCCGACCCTGCACTTCCAAGAATTTAGAAATCTCATCCTTAACAATGGATTCTAGAATCTTGCCAACAACCGAGGTTAGGCTACTTGGCCTAGAATTTTCCATCTTTTTCCTTGTTCCCTTCTTGAACAGGGGGGTTACAACAGCGATTTTCCAATCCTCTGGGACTTTCCCTGACTCCAGTGACTTTTGAAAGATCATAATTAACGCCTTTCTTCAGCTAACTCCTTTAGAACTCTAGGATGTAGCCCATCTGGGCCCGGAGATTTATCAATTTTTAGACCTCTTAGTTTCTCTAGCACTTTCTCCTTTGTGATGGCTACCATATTCAACTCTGCCCCCTGACTCTCCGGAATTGTTGGGATATTACTCATGTCTTCTACTGTGAAGACTGACGCAAAGTACTTATTTAGTTCTTCAGCTATTTCCTTGTCTCCCATCACTAGATTACCAGCGTCATTTTGGAGCGGCCCAATGTCAACTTTTGCCTCCCGTTTGTTTTTAATGTATTTAAAGAAACTTTTACTATCATTCCTAATGTTACTGGCTAGCCTACCTTCATATTTGATCCTCTCTTTCCTTATTTCTCTCTTTGTTATCTTCTTGCATTGCAGTTTCTGTTATCGCACTTTCTCTGACGCCTAATCATAAAAGGCAAATATCATGTAGCTAATTAGCACATTTGCTGATTCCAAGTGAGTCTAACCGGATGTTGCCTCTGAGCACAGTCATCACACCTTGTAGTAGCTAGCCTGTAAGGAACATGCAACTACAATTTAGTGAGAAACAATACACTGTATATTGCATAATACAAAACAATCCTGCCCTGACAAAACAGCACTGCAAGTACCTTCCCGAGAGATCCACCAGTAACATCCTTGTCCTGCATCGTTCAACACTAGCCTGATGTGAGAGCCATGAATCTTGTTGGCTCTCATTACTGCTAAGACACTGTAGTGATGTGACTAACAAAGCAGCTCTGTTGATGCCAGTAGGAGGGCGACAATTTCAGATCAATCTGCTTCGTTATTTATCTCCTCAATTCAATTACATCTTTTAAACTTTGGACTGTTGAGCAACCACTAAGAATTTTATCATTGACATTTTTTTTTCAATTTCTTCCAACCACCCAAACTTCCCATTCTCTGAGTTGAGGCCCAATGAGTGTTAGCTGTATCAGTGAATTGAACACCCTCACAATCTGTGGTCCAGGGCCAAGATGGTATTAATGTCCAGCCTTGTTGTATGATCTTCTGCTGTTAAAAGTTGTCATGACACAAAGGGTTACATCATATAGAGTATTTACATGAGATGCATTGATTTAATGACTTTGGATTGAAACCTGATTGAAACCTGAGTTGCAATCATCAAAAATACTTTTCTCAGTATCTGACAATTTACTTTCAGAAAATGTATGATTATATTCCACAAAATGGTACATTAATGGAACATTATGTTGTTGATTTAGAATTGTTTGCCTTGATTTTAACAAGTTTTGGTGCAAAATCATACCTACATTATGATATACATCCTTTAAATAAATATGTTCACAAAGAATTGCAAATATTTCTTCAACAATAATTCAGGATTTTCACTTTCAGCAATGTTTGTGATCACCAGGACTGCAAAATGAACTGAGACTTTTCCACTTCCCACTCTCGTCGTCCTGTGAGATTGTTAATTTATTGCTAACATAGACAGAGATTTGAATTATATATCCAGTTAGGAAGTCAGTTCAAACTGCTTCAAGCCAAATTTATGTAAGAGACCATATGACCATGGGCGGGATTCTCTAAAAATGGGGCTATGTCCCCACGCCGGTGGGAAAACCGGCGACAACGACTCCGGCGTCAACGGCCCCCCAAGGTGAGGAATTCTCACCTATCTAGGGGGCTTGGTTGCTGCCGGATTGGTCCCCACAGCTCCAGCCAGCGAGGAACAGCCCGCGCGAGTCCGCGCATGCGCAGAATGACCGGCGTATTTCCGCGTATGCACGGAACGACCGGCGTATTTCCGCGTATGCGCGGAACGGTCGGCGTATTTCCACGAATGCGCGGGGGTTGCCTTCTCCGCGCCGGCCCCCGGGCAATATGGCGGAGCCCTATAGGGGCCCGGCGCAGAGTTTTTCAGGTCCCGTTGTGTGGTACCTGAATAATCTAAGCCGGTGGGACTGGGCCAGGCTCGTCGGCCACTCGGCCCATCGGGGCCCGGAGAATCGCCGGGATGGCCGCTGTCAACGGCCCAAGACCGGCGCGGCAGCGATCTCGCTGGCCCCCGAAAATGGTGCTGGAGAATGGGGAGGCCGGCGGCGCGGCAGCGGGGATTCTCCGACCCGGCGCCGGGTCATAGAATCACGGCCCACATGTTCAAAAGGCCTCTCGACAAATACATGGATAGGATGGAAAGTGCTGCGCGTTTTGGCCAAGGGTGGTATCATGACTGGTACAGGCTTGGAGGACCGAAGGGCCTGTTCCTGTGCTGTATTGTTCTTTGTTGATATAGAGCATAATTATGCCATTCGGCCCATCGGGTCTGCTCCGCTATTCAATCATGGCTGATATGTTTCTCATCATCATTCTCCTGCCTTCTCCCCATAACCCCCTGCCCAGATGGGCCGAGTGGCCGCTCTAAAAAGGCAGAGTCCCGCCGGCGGCGTCCACACCTGGTCGCAGCCGGCGGGAACGCTGCACGCAAGGCCGGGGGGAGGCCTGTTGGGGGGAGGGGTCTCCGACCCTGAGAGGGCCTCCGTTTGGACCTGGCCCGCGATCGGAGCTCACCAATCGGCGGGCCGGCGTCTCGCTCCCCGGGCCTATTTTCTTCCGCGCCGCCCCTGAACTCCCGCGCCATGTTGCATCGGGCCCGACGCGTTGAGGGAGGCCACTGCGCATGTGTGGATCCCACGGCGCACAGTTCGTGGCGGTCACGCCGTCGTGAAACACGACGGCATTTCCGACGGCATGGACATTCTGCTGCTGAATGGGAGAATCCTGCCCGCAGTGCCTGCCTGGGTGGCAAGCATGACCGGCACCACCCTTTGCTCCTGCACACGGATGGACTCCTCCACCTATTTCCTCCAACCTGCTGATCACGCCCAGTGACCGCTGTTCGGACATGGTGAAGGGCCGCAGGTCTGTTGGTCGCCCTCTGGGTCTCTCCCGCTCCCGGCGGTTGTGTGCGGCCCTCTCCTGGGGGGGGTTGGAGTGGGGGGGGGGGGGGGGGGGGGGGGGGCGGGGGGCCAAGGCCAGCACAAAAAGCGACAGTGTTAGACATTCCGACACATGCAGCCCAAGGGTTGGGTAGATGGTGGCCTCAGTGGCCAGGGCACTTGGCCATGGCATCTGGCATGGGTGCTGGCATGTGGGGCAGGATTATCATAGAATTTACAGTGCAGAAGGAGGCCATTCGGCCCATCGAGTCTGCACCGGCTCTTGGAAAGAGCACCCTACCCAAGGTCCACACCTCCACCCTATCCCCATAACCCAATAACCCCACCCAACACTAAGGGCAATTTTGGACACTAAGGGGGGGGGGCTAGTGTTGGTTGTGGGACGAGTGTGTGCCAACTCACCCTGGCCTCCCTGAGGAGGTTGTGGAGTTTATTCCGGCACTGCTGGTCAGTCCGGACCACTGCCACCTGCGTTCAGGCACGGCAAACGACGGCGCCTGGTGGCCTTCCTCCCAGGCCGGATGAAGGATCATCCATCTCTCCTCCACAGCCTCCAGGAGGGTCTCCAGCCCGGCGTCCCTGAACCGTGGCGCTGCTCTCCTTCCAGCCATCTTGTTGGCTGGGACAGTGTGTGTGGGGGAGAATAGATTTTTTAAGTGTGGCTGTGGCATCTGAGTCTCGTGGCAATCACGGACATGGCGAATCCGGCGCCATTTTGCATGGAATTTGTTGTGTTCCACGTGATGATGCCGCTAGCCCATTTAACGTAGCTGAATCGGTGAGGTTGTTGCGCCGTTTTTCCTGACATAAAACACCGCTGATCCCATGCCGGCGTCAGCACTTCGTCTCAAACTCGGAGAAACCAGCCCAGTATCTCCCGTACAGTGTGTTAAACATGTAGGGGTTTTTACTTGCATCATTTAGGGCAGCACAGTAGCACAAGTGAATAGCACTGTGGCTTCACAGCGCCAGGGTCCCAGGTTCGATTCCCTGCTGGGTCACTGTCTGTGCAGAGTCTGCACGTTCTCCCCGTGTCTGCGTGGGTTTCCTTCGGGTGCTCCGGTTTCCTCCCACAGTCCAAAGACGTGCAGGTTAGGCGGATTGGCCATGATAAATTGCCCTTAGTGACCAAAAAATGTTCGGAGGGGTTATTGGGTTACGGGGATAGGGTGGAGGTGAGGGCTAAAGTGGGTTGGGGCAGACTCGATGGGTCGAATGGCCTCCTTCTGCACTTTATGTTCTTTGTTCGACTTTTAGTTGCCAGAAACCCCTGGACGCGTCTAGCTTGGTAAACATCTTGGCACCTGACATTTCACTAGTAATTTCCTCCCTTTTAGGAATTGGTACTACTTCCGCTTAATATTCTGATTCAGATCCTTGGGATCGATACTCATTCTCAGGTCACCATTGGCTTTCTTCACACAAATCAGAGAACTGACCCAGTCAGTTGGTTCTTCTACTTTGGTGATTATTCCCAACCGCTGCTTATTTTAAACGTTCCCTCAAAGGAGCTGGTATCCTCCTAGATAGATAAAGTACTGGTTTGGCATTTGCTTTTAACTGGATTTTGTATTCAAATGGTCGTGTTCCCATATCATGAAAGCCGTGAGTAAATTTCTGAATAATCACGTCAATCTGGTCATTGCAATTGTACGAAATCCAATCCGAACTGTAAATGCACTTCACGAGCTGCATAATCTCACATGCCTGAACACCAAGTAACAATGATCTATTTGGTTCAACAATCCCGAATGTAATTGGGTTTTTTTTTCTTTAACCTCGACATTTAAATAACAATACCCATTGTGGTTATCAAGTTGCCATGATAATCTCTCAGTTGACAATCATTCTCGTCAATCACTGGTTTTATCCTTAATCTGTAGAGAGTAGTTAGCACTGTTGCTTCACAGCGCCAGGGTCCCAGATTCGATTGCCAGCTTGAGTCACTGTGCAGAGTCTGCACGCTCTCCCCATGTCTGCGTGGGCTTTCTCCGGGTGCTCCGGTTTCCTCCCACAAATCTCGAAAGACATGCTGTTAGGTGAATTGGACTTTCTGAATTCTCCCTCTGTGTACCCGAACAGGCGCCGGAATGTGGCGACTAGGGGCATTTCACAGTAACTTCATTGCAGTATTAATGTAAGCCTACTTGTGACACTAATAAATATTATTATTATTATTATTAAAATCTGGCTCTATCTTTTTGATTGATTTGGTAGGCTCTTGCTCCTGTATTTAATTTTACATTGATGTTGGTTCCATTTATCAGCAAAGGAATCTTCCATTCATCTGTATTCTAAACGATGGAAGTTTGTTTCAAAGTTTACGAATTGGTAATTTTTTGATGTGCTTTTTCTATGCTTTCCACTATTTCAACAAAGAAGGTGTCCTCAAAGTCAAATTCATCTGCTTCTGAGTCAGGTTTGATCACTTGTTTTAAATTTTTTTAGATGCTTACTTCTTGCACAGCTCTTCCTTTGTTTACTGTACTAAGCTTTTTAAACTGCTGTGACTTTGTTCCCGATCTACATTGGAATGCGTAATGGTTTCATTTGTGACATTTAGCACAGGTTTTTCCATATGCAGGGCATTTTTTAATTTGATGCTTATTGCCACACCTTTTACACGTAATGGCGTTCGCAAATTCATTCGGCTGTCATTCTTAAACTGGCTGCCGTCTGGAGTATGTTTCTTTTATAGGTGCGCCACTGCATTAATGGCGTCGGCCACGTTGTCAGTTTTCACGCCACTTTCTCCGACAATCATATCTGAAAATTGTTTCCTTTCAAGTTCGCTTGCTCTACAAATTCTGATTTTGCCTTCTAAAGTCATATCAGACTCTCCCAATAACCTTTCTCGCAATTTTTCACATTTTACTCCGTGGAGTATCTGATCTTGCAAAAGTGAGTCGAGGAGAATCGAAAAATTACAAGCATTTGCCCTGCTTTTTTGCCTGAACACATACCGTTAAAACGTTTTGTTGCAACTGGCAGTGCTTGTCAAACTTTTCAATGACTTTGACATACCTTTTTTCAACCTGCCTCACCCTCAAACTGGAACGAGTTAAAGATTTTAATGGCTTGTGAACCAGCCACTGTTAGAAACAGTACTATTTTGCACTGGTCACTGGCCGTTTCTAGGTCTACGGCAGAGATATACAATTCAAACCTGCTTGAAATTGCACCAATTAACGTTTACTTTACCCGAAGTACGAAATTGCCGTGGAGTTTGCAGATCTTCCATCTCGCTTCGACTGGGACTTGCTTTTACTTCGCCGTTGAAGTCAGACTCTGGTTAGAAAGTTTTTTAAGTTTTTTTCGCGGAACTTTCTTGTGTTATGGGCGAGGCTTTTCAGAACCCCAAATTGTATCATGGAGTTCAACCAACCTCTCCCTTTAATGGATTTTGTTGCTTTTCTGAGCACACGGCTTTTCCCTAGGTGTGGGATTACAATTATGGACACATGGGTTTTTAAACACAAAACACTGTTTATTCCATGAACTCAACTTAACATCTTAAATAAACATTGGATCTCTTAACACCCCTTACTTCAAAGATAACTCAGAAAATATTGCAACAGTAAATAATTCCTTAAAATATTCTTTCAAAATTCCAAGAGACGTAACACCCTTAAACAGTATCACATCAGGTTAAAGGATATATATATATTTTGTAGAATGTCAGAGACTGTCGCAAACTGGCTTTCTACTTTTACCCTGTTTTCAGAAAAACCAGCCAGGCACTTTTTAGCTGCTCTCAGCAAAACCAAACTGCAAATCTTGCAGCTCTCTGGAAACACACAGACACTGCTTTTAAACTGAAACTAAAAACCTGCAAAACACAGACTGCAAAATGGCTGACCTGAGCTGAGCTCCACCCACTCTATGACATCACTGTTTTCTTAAAGGTACATTGCTTAAACATCCAGATCTTAAAGGCACTCTCGCATGACACTTGCAAACTTCTCTTTTCTTTCTGTACCTTTCCACTTATCTTTAGCATGCACACCTGGTTCCTTATTACCTTATGATGTCCACACCTGGTATCATGTGATGTTCTTTGATTTCTTAATGAGGATTGCTTCGAAGTGTAGTGTCTTACAAAGAACATCAGGCTTTGTTTTGAACAAAGTTAATTTATTTACACTACAAATAAATGGATTTGTCTTGCTTGCTAAGATATAAAAGATCACAGATTGACTAAAACTGTAATACTAACTACAGAGCTCCTGATAACACCACTGTTCATTATCTCGCCTAACAACCTTCTCCCTGAATCAAGAGTATCACGTGATCCACGTGTATGCGCTTGATCTCCATCTAGTGGTTGGATGTAATTCCAGTAAATTGTTAACCCTTCATTATCCTTACAATACACATCTTGTCACAGCTATAGTGGACGGTAAGTAACAGAAAATATGCTTCTGTAATGATATGTATATAGTCAGGTTAGTGAAGAGTTAATCTCTGTGCAAATCAAACACTAGAGGGCATTACCACTTCTCTGTATTTAAGTCAGACTCTGAGGGATTTCTGGGAGTAGCATAAGGAGAAAGCATGGTGAAAGCATAAGAAGAAGATTAGAGTAGATAGAGTTAACACGAGGTTAGATCATAGCATAGTTAGTGACTACTTAGATTATTGAGTACTGTAAGACAGATTCAATATCACTTAATTATTATCTGTAGCTCAGTAGAGTGTGCGAACTTCATTTAATTAGTAGTGTAATATTAAATTAGTTTTGTTTCAATCTTTTGATTGATATATTCCTTGTCAACACTACATTGGGTCATTCTGGAAGAAAGGACAAAGAATACAATAACAGCTTCAACATGGAGGCGCCTTTCTCCAACATTTAAAAAAATGTACTTTTGAAGCTCTCAAGTTTTTACAATTATTGCATCAAAACAAAAGAAAAAGAGAAAAAAGCCTCAGATATCAATGCAAAACAGGTACAGCACACAACAGAAGTCATTGCAAACATAGTAATAGGTAAGACCGGATGAGTCAGGGACAACGTGTTCCTTCCACAGATACAAGATCCCTCTGCACCAAAGCAGAATTCAGTCAACAGCATAGAGTTACATCATACCCATAAAAAAAGGAGTAAAAAAACCACAACAGCCCCAGAGCTAAGAGGGAATTACACTGACAACCACAACGCAATCAAACTCGCTTCCAGACCCAGGACAGAGCAGACAACCATCCTATAACTACAAGACTACAGTAAGAATTCTTACAACACCAGGTAAAAGTCCAACAGGTTTATTTGGAATCACGAGCTTTCAGCGCATAGCTCCTTCATCAAGTGAGTGAAGAGGTAGGTTACACAAACACAGCATATATAGACAAAGCCATGATGCAAGATGATACTTTGAATGCGAGTCTTTGCAGGTAATTAAGTCTTTACAGGTCCAGCTGGTACGACTGAAGAGAGGGATAATCACATGTTAAAGAGGTGTGAGTTGTCTCAAGCCAGGACAGTTGGTAGGATTTCGCAAGCCCAGGCCAGGTGGTGGGGGTTAAATGTAGTGAGACATGAATCCAAGGTCCCGATTGAGGCCCACTCATGAGTGCGGAACTTGGCTATCGGTTTCTGCTCGGCGATTCTGCATTGTCGTGTGTCCTGAAGGCCGCCCTTGAGAACGCTTACCCGAAGATCAGAGGGAGAGAAAAGAACACAAATTGAGGGAGGAAAAGAAGGAGGGAAAATACAAAATGTGAAGAGTAGACCAGTCAACCCCTCGAACCTGATCTTCCGACCATTAAGACCATGCCTGATTTTCTCCCGGCACTATTGCTTGACTGCTCCAGGGTCCCGGGTTCGATTCCTGGCTTGGGTCACTGTCTGTGCGGAGTCTGCACGTTCTCCCCATGTCTGCGTGGGTTTCCTCCCGGTGCTCCGGTTTCCTCCCACAGTCCAAAGATGTGCAGGTTAGGTGGATTGGCCGTGATAAATTGCTGCCAGGAGACGAACAAGGAAGCTCAAGATTTACCAGAAAAGGTGGAAGGAGGAGTTGAGGCCTTAATCAGATCAGCCATGATCGCATCGAATGGCGGAGGAGGCTCGAGCGGCCGAATGGCCTACTCTAGATCCTAATTTGAATGTTTGTATTAGTTGGAGATGGGAAGACAGGGGAGATTATGACTAATTCCTTTTGCTTTTCCACTGTCCAGTTACATTTATTGAAGATTCTTCATGACTAACGTTGCCACGATAAAGAAAATAATCCCGAAAGACAGAGTTTTAAGCCTTTGATTCCATCTGGTAAAGCGCAACTACAAAATTTCCCCTTTACACTAATTGGGTGCCATTCCTGATGACAGAGCCAGCCACGTGTGCCACTTACTCTCTACTCCTCTTTCCATTTTCCATGTGACTCTCAATAAAAACATAAGTGCTGGTGAAATTCCACAGTGGAAGCTTTTCATTGGTCAAACCTGCTATAATCCACTTTATAGGAGGGATGTGATAGCACTGGACAGGGTGCAGAGGAGATTTACCAGGATGTTGCCTGGGTTGGGGAGTTTTAGTTACAAAGAGAGATTGGATAGCCTGGGGTTGTTTTCCCTGGAGCAGAGGAGACTGAGGGGAGACATGACTGAGATGGATAAAATTATGATAGGCATAGATCGAGTAGACAGGAAGAAACTATTCCCCTTGGTGGAGGAATCAATGTCCAGGGGGCATAAATTTAAGGGAAGGTGCAGGAGGTTTAGAGGGGATGTGAGGACAGGGTGGTGGGAGTTTGGACCTCGTTGCCTGAAAGGGTAGTGGTGGCAGAGACCCTCAGGACATAAGAAGTATTTAGATGTGCACTTGCAATCCCAAGGCATACAAGTGCTGGAAATTGGGATGAGAATACTTAGGTAGTTGTTTTTGACTGGCCCAGGCATGAAGGGTCGAAGGGTCTTTTCTGTGCTGTACACCTCTATGTGTCTGCAGGTAGCTGACAATGCTGCGGTCACTGGTGAGCTTTAAAGCAGTCCCCTGAACAGAAAGGGAAGCTAGGGCTAAATCGCTGGCTTTGAAAGCAGACCAAGGCAGGCCATCAGCACGGTTCGATTCCCGTAACAGCCTCCCTGAACAGGCGCCGGAATGTGGCGACTAGGGGTTTTTCACTGTAACTTCATTTGAAGCCGACTTGTGACAATAAGCGATTTTCATTTCATTTTATTTCATGGTCATAACATTGCTGTCAATTGCCAGTGACCATCTTCCACAATGCTTCCCTGGATGGCTACACCCTAATCTGTCTTCTGCTCTGGTGTTGCCTGTTACGGTTATCATAGGCTCTGTTGTTGACCAGAAATAGCCCTCCTGCGGTGCATCCTCCCTCCTGCTCCCAAGGCTGTAGGATTATTTGACATACGAGACCTGCAGGGATTTCAGCATTGGACTGTGCGAAGAAGGCAAACAGGTAGATGGGAACATATAATAATAATAATATAATAATAGCTTATTGTCACAAGGTAGGCTTCAATGAAGTTACTGTGAAAAGCCCCCAGTCGCCACATTCCGGCACCTGTTAGTGGAGGCCAGTACGGGAATTCCTTCCAAGCCTCCCACAACATCCTGGGATACATTTCCTCAGGTCCCGGGGATTTATCTACCTTTAAGACTTCCAGCACCTCCTTCTCCATAATATGTACACTCCTCAAGACACACTATTTATTTCCACAAGTACCCTAACGTCCATGCCTTTCTCAACAGTAAATACCGATGAGAAATATTCATTTAGGATCTCACCCATCTCTTGTGGATCTGCACATAGATGACCTTGTAGAACCTCAAGAGGCCCTACTCCCTCCCTAGTTACTCTTTTGCCTTTTATGTATTTGTAGAAGCTCTTTGGATTCTCCTTTGTCTTATCTGCCAAAGCAATCTCATGTCCCCTTTTTGCCCTCCTGTTGTCTGTTAACTCTACTCCGACAACCTCTATACTCTTCACGGGATCCATTTGATCCCAGCTGCCTATGTATATCACATGCTTCCTCCTTCTTTTGGGTCCCAATATCCCGAGTCATCCAAGCTACTTCTACCAGCCATACCCTTCACTCTAAAAGGAATGTGCTTACCCTGAACCCTGGTTAACACACTTTTGAAAGCCTCCCTCTTACCAGCCATCCCTTTACCTGCCAACAGAATCCCCCAATCAACTTTTGAAAGTTCCTGTCTAATACCATCAAAATTGGCCTTGCCTCAATTTCATAGAATCATCATAGAATTTACAGTGCAGAAGGAGGCCATTCGGCCCATCGAGTCTGCACCGGCTCTTGGAAAGAGCACCCTACCCAAGGTCAACACCTCCACCCTATCCCCATAACCCAGTAACCCCACCCAACACTAAGGGCAATTTTGGACACTAAGGGCAATTTATCATGGCCAATCCACCTAACCATCACATCTTTGGACTGTGGGAGGAAACGTAGCACCCGGAGGAAACCCACGCACACACGGGGAGGATGTGCAGACTCCGCACAGACAGTGACCCAAGCCGGAATCGAACCTGGGACCCTGGAGCTGTGAAGCAATTGTGCTATCCACAATGCTACCGTGCTGCCCTAAAATTTAAAATTTTAACTTTCGGTCCAGACCTATCATTCTCCGTAGCTATCTTAAAACTAATGGAATTATGGTCATTGGTCCCAAAGTGATCCCTCACTAACACTTCTATCACCTGCTGATAGATTATAGATTTATTGATTTACTGATTATTTGGGACCCTTAAGAATTGATGCAGAATAATTTTTAAATTCAGTACTCAGACAGAAAATGGAACATCCACAAAGCCAAAGTCATGGTTTCAGATAAGAAAATCTGAGAATCGCTGTGCAAAGCTAATATTGTTTCAAAAGAAAAGTTGCATAAAGGCCTCCATAATGAATAAGTCATTGTTCCGCAATACATTTAGTAATAAGAAAGTATCACAGCCTAGCAACATAATAAAAGCAAATTACTGCGGATGCTGCTATTTGAAACGAAAGAGAAAATGCTGGAAAATCTCAGCAAGTCTGGCAGCATCTGTAGAGAGAGAAAAGAGCTAACGTTTCGAGTCCGATGACTCTTTGTCAAATTCACAGCCTAGCAACAGAAGCATTTAGTAAAAACCGATGAGAAATATTCATTTAGGATCTCACCCATCATAAAAATGTATCAAAAGTAAGTTTAATGCAAGCACCTTATCTTTGTAGAAATGGCATATGTGAGGGCAGCACGGTGGCGCAGTGGGTTAGCACTACAGCCTCACGGTGCTGAGGTCTCAGGTTCGATCCCGGCTCTGGGTCATTGTCCGTGTGGAGTTTGCACATTCTCCCTGTGTTTGCGTGGGTTTCTCCCCCACAACACAAAAATGTGCAGGATAGGTGGATTGGCCATGCTAAATTTCCCTTAATTGGAAAAAATGAATTGGGCACTCTAAAATTTAAAAGAAAAAAGAAATGTGATTTGTGCACGTAGACATTTAATTAATTTGGTGGACATTAGTGAATCTTAAGTATTGACCAATGCTTGGGTAACAAATCATGTCCTAAGTGACAGACAGTTGTTTGAATAAATCAGAAAGCCTCAGCTGAGAATTAGAGCCAATGAGAGTAAATAAGGGGTTAAGACCATAGATACATGGATTCCTTTAAAAGTAATACCTTGTGGATGAGGTTTTGTGCTTGAATTCCTGCCTTCCTGATCTTGAATCATCTATCTGCTTCTGTTTAAAGTAATTTCTTTATGCTTTTATGTTTAATGGTTTGTGCTATGTTCTGACCAGCTTATTTCTTATTTTGATCTAAGTTTTCGATTTAATTTTGTGCAAATGTATTAAAGGAACTCTTGAAAAATAAAGAGTGTTTTGGATACCTCTCCAACTGGACTGAGTACCTTATCCCGAGTAGAGATGAGAAGATCTTACGCCTGCCCTTCCTCATTTCTCAAGAGAAGGTCAAGTTTTGCTCCCTCTCTCGTCGGGCCATCCACAAACTGAATTCCTCCTGAATACATTTAACAAATTTCTCTCCATCCATGTGCCTAATGCTACGGCTGTCCCAGTCAATGTTGGGAAAGTTAAAGTCCTATTACCACCCTATTTTTCTTTCAGCTGTCTGTAACTTCCTTACATATCTGCTCCTCGATTTCCCGCTGCCTACTTGGGGGCCTGTAGTATAATCCTATCAAAGTGATCTCTACCTTCTTATTTTTCGGTTCTACTCATATAGATTCAGTGGCAAACGTTTGGCTATATCCCCTCTCAATACTGTCTTTAAAGTCACAGCACTAAATCAGTTCATTCCCCACTCTTTCCTTGTGGTACTGCAATTTTTTTCCTTTTAAAGTTACAGAGCAGATAAACGTGGGATAAATTTTCCCCTTTCCCGCCTCTTGGTTGACTGCAACGAGATGCATTTTTGAGAAAGAGTGTTTTTACTCTTTTTAGTACTGTGACTTTAAAGGACAGGCATGAAACAAGCTTCCTTCTAATTTTAACCCAGAAGTAAAGATAAACATTTATTTTTCATAACACTCAAAAGGTAAATATATTCACTCCTCAAATGCACAGAGGCATATGCAGAAGAAAAGGTTATTTCTATAGATGCAGCATGCACTTAAATTACTTGAAAGGTAGAAGAGGAAACAGGTCACTTCTTTACACAGTCCTTAACATTGTGGTTGAAACATTGCAGCTCTGAAGAATTCTCTCTTGGGTTTGCTGAGGACAAAGAAGGTTGCCTACTTCTGGCTTTTCAGGTGAAATTCTGGTTGAGCCTCTGTCGTGAAGAAATGTTTGTGGGTAAAATTAATACACCCCAATTATTTTCCTAAGGTGCTTTTTAAGGAAGGATCCTCCCTTATGCTGGGCGAGAGATAGATAGCTTCCCTCTCGCCTTCGTATCCCAGGCTGACCCATCGGGCTGCCTTGTGGATCAATAAGGTACTTCCAGGTATTACTTATCACATATCGTATTATGTCATGTGATCTCAGTGTCAATGCTTTCCATTGCCCATGCAATGAGTTGCTGGCTAAGAAATTCACCACAAAATGGAGAGTGTTTCCAATCTCATCAACACTCCAGCTATTGTCAGGAAACAGGAGCTTTTTAATGATCCAAATTTGCATTTGTGGGTACTAGAAGGTATAGTTTTAAGTAAGTTTAATTTTGTGTTTCTGTGTAAGAAAGGGTTAAAATTTTAGTTAACTTTATGGTAAACAACATGCCTGCATTTTTGTGGTTTAGTTTCATTTCAAACTGCCTGCATTGTAATTAAAGGTTTTTTTTTTTCAGTATTTTGATTGGCATTTTTTAAATAGTACAGAAAAAGTTTTTAACGAATAGTGCACCAGATATTTACATGTTGTACAGTTTCTTTTTAACATACTTTTTGACATTCAGCCTCCCCCCTCCCCCCGCCCCCCCCCCCCCCCCCTCCCTGCCCCCCATTGGTAGTCCCCTCTTCCGCCCTGGCTGTCACACTACTGAGCTCCGCTCCTCTTTTCGGTGTTTTTTGTTGTTGCTCTTGTGGGTTGGAGCGGGGGCGGGGGAGGTTGGGGGGATAGACTGCCACTCTCGGGTACGACTCCACCCTCACAACCTTGGATATCGCCTTGAATAAGGCTGTCCAGGACCCGACAAGTTTGGGACATGCCCAGAACATGTGGGCGTGTTTGGCCGGGTCTCCTGGCACCGTTCACATTTGGCCTCCACCTCCTGGAAGAACCTGTTCATTCGGGTTCTGGTTTGGTGCTCTCAGTGCACCACTTTAAACTGCATGAGGCTTAGCCTTGCGTAGAAGGAGGTGGAATTGGTCCTACTCAGTGCTTCGCTCCAGAGTCCCCAACCCACTACCATCCCCAGTTTTGCCTCCCATTTTCATCTGGCTTTGTCCATCGGTAGTCTTGCCCTATCCAGTAACCATCCATAGATGTTCCCACAGTTCCCCTCTCCTTACTGTCCGTGTTTATTAGTTCCGCTAGTAGTGTGTCTCTCGGTGCCCTGGGGTATCTTGCCGTCTCCTTGCGGAGAAAGTGTTCAATGTGGAGGTATCTGAGTTCCTGTCCTGTCACCAT